>NW_027492868.1:0-377516 GCF_021521415.1 Bidens hawaiensis
GTTATTAGCAAAACAAATAATGAAATGCATCAACACATATGAAGAGAATAACCACATTAGTCAACTTATATGAAATTAAATAACAATGGATGTGACAGATGCCCATGAACTAACATAATGTGCAGCAAATGTAAATAATATAAAGTGGCAATTTCAATTCATTTACATACAAATCATAGACTTGTGAATTGTGACATGTTTGATCTATAGCAGGTAAAATGATTTAAGCTAAACTTATAACCAGAAAATAATATCATGATACCTTTCAACCAGACGACATGCCACACCTCATACTTCCCAAATGCATCATCAAATGTTAATCGGTTAAATTGTTAACGAATGTGTTCCATAAAAGACCTAATGTTCTTCAAATCCTCTTTAGAATCCGAATACTTTGGCGGCTTAAAAAGCTTCCACAACCCTTCAGGATGCCCGCGTCTAGCCTTAACATCCACAAACCTCCCATATATCTTCTCACACTTGGGATACGGTTTCACATAAAGATTATAAAACCTCAACCTACTAAACTTAACCAAAGACCTCAACCCCACCTCATCACCAATCCCGCCTTTCGATCTCAAATACTCGATCACATTATAACGAGGAACGACTTGTTTCTCAAAACTTACCCCTAAATACTCGGGAACATCAACCAAACAAAGAACATCAAACCTCATGACGTTCGTTAAAAACTCAATCTTTTTATCAATTTCATCCAGCTCATACAAAATCACCCTCGGTTCCCTCCTTAATATACCAAACGCGTCTCTATACACAACCCCGTGTTCGTGCAAGCAATCGATTCTCAACTTAACATTGTAACAAGCCCTAAACGCCCCGTCCCTAAAAATCCTTTCTTTAATCGGAACCCGACATTTCAAACTGTTTAACATCCTCAAAACACTTGGACAACTCTCCCACTTCCGACCGAAGTATTTTCGGGTTCTTAACAATCTCATCCCTAATCTCGTTCGGTTTAAACCCCATCTCAGTAAACTCAAAAACCAACGGCTTCAACTTACGCTCCACACCAAACCCGAAAATCCCGGGGATAACTTCCGATCACCGAGTCTATCCTACTCCTATGAATCCAATCCCTAACAAGAACTCAACTTTCCCCCAAATTTGCTCTTCACTCATTGTAATAATATCAGGAAACTCCTCTAAAACCCTAGTTATCGTACCCGAGCTAAACCGAAAACCCTTTAAACACTCGATAGACCGTAAAACTTCATCCGGGGACAAATCTAACTTCCGGGAAACTTCAAGAACGTTCCGAATCACCTTCGGACGGCCACCGGTGTCTAAAAACGCTAATCTTGAAATACCCCAGTTCCCAATTTTTTAAAAACTGGATATCTAGAACCCTAGGGCAGTTGTAAACGGTGGAAACGATGAAATTGGTTGTGGGGTTGAAGGAAGATAGGATTTTGAATGAGGATTCGATGTGGGTAAGTGTTGAATTGAATAAAAATTGATTCTTTTTGAAGAAATTGTGAAGGTCGGATAGTGGGAAACCGTAGTGTAGGAAAATATTTGAGAGGTGAGTTGGGTTTGGTGAAGAGGAGTAATTATTAGGGCTTTGAAGTGGGGGTGGGTTAATGGGTTTTGGGAGGAAGAGGGTTTTTCTTGTTGCGAGTCTATACGCCATTGATGATGAACTGTAGATCATCAGCTCGAGGATGGTTGGAGACTTTGAGTAATGGAATTTTTGTTTATTATTATTAGTTTTAAAGAAATAATCCCTTCTATTACTTTTTTTTTTCAAAATGGTCGGTGATAGTCCATATTTTCATCTTATTATGTTTGATTTTAACGGTCCACGATAAATGAAAGCGTAACTCCGTAAGTCTCTAGCCACCGAAAAAGACATATTTTGTCAGACAAGTCATTTTCTATCGGGAAACTCAACTTGAACACTAGCACCACCGCTTGAACATTACCGTTGACCACCATCGCCGCCACCAACCACCACGACCACTTGAACACCACCATTACCTGAACACCACCACCACTATATGAACACCACCACCAACAGCTTTCACCTGAAAAAGAAGTTTTCCGGCCGAAAAGGTTTTTCCGACGACCCCCGCCTAGGGTTCCGGGCCTTTGGCGACCTCAATAATTAGAGTTTTTACTAAAAAAGGTTCGTAAGGTTCGATCTAAAGTTTCAAAGAGGTTTGGGACGAAAAGGTTGAGTATTCTGACGAAAAAGAAGTTTCCCGGCCGGAAACATGTCAAAAGACGGGACTATCATCAGCTATTTCTTTAGTTAGAATCGTCAGTGACCAAAAGGTAATAGTTAGAATATTTAAAACCGATATACCGATTGAAAAAAAATACAAAATAGTTATATGTTGAACAATTAAAATTTTCTATTATTTAATGATAAGTCTTGGAAAAAATGATTCTCCATTTCAATTTTGTTAACGCGACCATTTGGGTACATCAATTGGCAAAATGTCACATATGTCGCGATTACAGATAGCGTTGGTGACCCGGTCCGTCATAAATTCTTGAAGAAACCCACTGCTCGAAGGATCACTATGATAAAACCGCTTACTTGCACACGTCTTTTTGTCATGAACAAAACCTGAACCAGTAAAATAATATGTTTTTTTACATCAAAGCAATTTTTCATTTGAAACAATGCATCTTGCAAGAAGCAAGGATATGAGTACATAGACACGTATTTACAACTTACAAGCTAAAGTTGAAATCATACTGGTTGTTCCACGAAATAAAGTTGAATTTAGCTCTTTTGGTGATTCATTGGAGAGTTCACGTTAACTTCCTACAAGATCTTTTCTATACCTCTTTTACAGTTGGTTGAAGACTATATCGTTCATCGCTCTCCAAATAAACCACATGAAATAATATGATGGTTTGCCCCATCCTTTTAAAGTTTTTGCTACCTTAAATCTGGCTCGCGAACCCAAACTTATGTTTGATCAAATTACCTGATATGACGTCAATACCACACCATGTTATGTTTCTCTTTGCAAAATATTATGAGTTTCTCGGTCCTTATGTTTAAGCACAACTTTAAAAAGGGATAAAAAAAGATGGTGGTGGTGTAGCAGCTGGTCAGTGAAGGTGGTGGACGGGTGGTGGTGGAAACATAATAATTTCCTTCAATAGAAGAAACCTATAAGTACTTGAAAGATATTGAGGAGTCTATCTGCGTTGATCATCATCATCATTATCAACTATATACCATGCAGAATCTACTCTCCTTCAATCGGCACAACCCGGGCACCACTATGCTGCCGCTTTACCACCACGCCACTTTTTCACAGCCACCACAACTGGTTTCTTGCAATAGGCTCCTCAAAACCGAAGTTTCTCGCAAATTCTTTGCTGATCATCGAGAATTTAGGTCAACAAGAGTTGATTTAAGAAGAAAATGCAGTTTTTTATTCAATCAACCAATTATTCACCAAAAACCATGGTAATTCACTAATTCCTTTTCTTTAGAGATGTTTGGGATTGAGTTTCAAAACCGCTTATTCATTTATTGACTTTTTTAAAATGCCAGGATTTGTAGCTTTTTTAAAACAACATTTTAACTCTTTCAAAAAATTAAAAATAAGAAAGTTTTTGGTGATTGCCAAACACTTTTTTAACTTGTTATTTTGAAAAAACCAATAAGCCAATAAGTTTTTTCAAACTCAATCTCAAACATTGCAAAAGTCGCTAGGCGGACCCTAGGCGGCCAACTGGGGAGTTAGGTGTACTCGGACATGGTAATTATAAAGAAAATTAATTTTTGAATATTATATATATGTCAAATATCATAAGTTTACTAATATTTATAACAAAATAGGTGAATATCTATATTTATACTATATATAATACACGAGAAACGGGCAAATTAAGACATCTACTTTTTAAGTAATTTACACGTTGTAAAGCATAAAGTACACCTTCTTTAGCATGTAAGGTAGGGACAAACTTGTCCATAAAAAAATATGCATAGAAATAGTTATAACATTACCCCCTCAACTTTACTTAACTTTTGTAAATTTAAGAAATAATTACAACTTTGAATCTTCATCTTTACCCACATATTCCTTTTGATTTTAATTGTAAACTAACTTCCCATCAATAATTTTCCAACGGCCGTAGCGTTTTCATACGTTAATATATTTTTTTAAAAATTGCACCATAAAAATAAGCATTTTACTGCCTTATATTTGGATGGTATTGCTATAGTTTTTCCAATTAAAAAAAATTAACACGTTACGTATAGGCGTTCACAATTCGGTTATAACGGTTTCTAAGTTAAACCGTAAGACAAACCGTTGGTTCGAATTTTTTTATCATTGAAAACAGAAATTGAACATTTGAAAAATTAAACTGAATCGTTACTAACGGTTTTGTTTCACGCATTGAGCTTCAATAATAAGTTTACAGCCATATCCGGTTTTATATGGCCGATTTTCGGTATAAACCATAAACCAAACCGTTTGCTATGGTTTGAACATTCAGAAACAGGCTGACCAAAAGTGGTTATTGGTTTAAACATTTTCAAGGTTTCAAACGATCCTTGAACATCCATAATTGTTACATGATTACTAGGATTTTTGTATTCCGCTGCATCGCGCGTGCACCTTTCTAGTCAATATAAATAAGAGTGATGCAATTTAAATAACAAATTATTCTTAAAATTGCTAATCGTTTATTAAAAAATGATATTTGTTTTTTAATATTATAGAAATACGAATATCTTTTATTTTTTTAAGTCAAAATCGGCCCAAATTCACCGACTAGATGTGATCCATTCCTAGCTGAGGTTGACCATATTTGATCGATTCTTAGTAACCAGGCGGAGTTAATGAAACTCACCTTGACAACATACCTTGTAGCGAGTACTCGGGGAGCACTCGACATTGTAAACATGCTTTTACAACATTGATTATAATATATTATTACTAGGCTAGAAACCGTGTCTTACACAAACTAAATAATAAAATATTGTATTAAATAATTAGTACTAAAGATTTTGAATAAAAAAACGAGAGCTTAAACGAGTGTTTTAAAGGCTTTGTTTTTTCTAGTGGCCACCAACCCTATTGGTTAACAAGAGCTTACATGACCGTGACAATTGACGCTCTTACTTACTTTTTTATTATACATAGATATGAAAGATTCACCCCCAATCAAGACACACATAAATTTTGTAAACAAGTCAAATGGGCAGAAAAGTTGTAATAAATGAGTTAAACAAGTTGACATGTTTTAAAAGTGTGTTAAACTGTTTAAGTATACCATGTATAGTGCGTTAACCCACTGCCATATCACCATGGGCGAAGGTTATAAGCAGACCCAGGGTCAGCCCCCCCTCATTTGTTCAATAGTCCAAATTTATGTGTTTTGGTTTGAAATATTTTATACGTAGTGTAACTTTACCCGTTTCGTTCTAAAATTTTGACGGTGTGGTAAATGGCTTGATCATAACAAGTGCGGTTGTGTATCTTTTATGGAAAGTTGCTGACCAAAACTTTATGATTCATAACTTCACAGTAAGTTACTAATTGTAATTTTAACCAGTCATGTATATGATTTAATGAAAGGTATGCCTTTCTTCTAGATAATATAGTTTTGTAATCGTATTTTACCCGTATACTGAGACGCAACCTTGATACGAAAATTCAACGGTAACCCCGCCATCACCGGCCGGAGCACCCAACCCCCATCATCGTTCCCACCACTGTCGGCCGGCAACTTCCCTCCACTGTGTACAACTGGTAAGCTTCTTTTATAACCATCTCTCCATCTCTATCTCACCTTCCTCATTATACTCCACTCTTTACAAAAATCCCACTTGCCACCCCCACTCGCCATCCGGCAGAAACTACCAAACCCCCTCTTCCGCTTTCCCGTACGCAAACCTTTCTGTTCCGCCGGTTTCATTAAAGGAAACATTTCAGAAAACGTACAATCACTAGAACCACCACAACCCTTTTTCCCTGTTCGGCTAAACCACACGAACCACAACCCCCTCTCTCCTAGTGGAGCCTCATCTACTGCATAGTGTAGACTGGTCAAGGGGCTATGTTTTGGGATTAGTTTCAAGTGGGAAAAAATCTAACCTTTTCCAGCAACCAACGTTTTTTCCGATAACTCCGGCGGCACGCTGTTTCCGACCAACAAGGTGCTTTCTCTCTGGTTCCCTTAACGCTCTAATAATAATAATAATAATAATAATTACCTTATTTTTAATATTATGTTATTATTATTATTATTATTATTATTATTATTATTTTCGTTGTTGTTGTTATAGTGATACGTACATTTTCGTTGACCATTGGGTGTTTTTTTAGCATCATCACTAATTACATCTTGTTGAACATTTTCATTGTGTGCGGGCGTTGCTCTTCACATATTGCTAATCAGTGTATGCTTGTAGTGTGATCTCGTTATCTAATAATTATTGATTATTATCCATTGTGTATATTGTGTTGTCCAATGTGAGTTTTACATTAGTTGTCTTATTAAATAATTGGCTAGTTGTGTGATTTTAAGTGATCCAGTGACTAATTGCAACCATAGACCTTAGAAGTTATGACTTTTCCTTGAGATCGAGTCCAAGGACGAGAGGTACAACCAAGGGAAAATAAAGGGGGTATAATTTTCGAATAGCCTCTTGGAATGTAGGAACTCTTAATAGTAAATTGTTGGAGGTAGTAGGTGCATTTAAAAGGCGTAGAGTACAGATAACGTGTCTTCAAGAGACTAGGTGGAAGGGGTAAAGAGGGGATGAGCGCAATGGGTATAAGCTATTGTATTCGGGGTCGGATGGAGCCAAAAATGGGGTGGGATTTCTAGTGGCTTTGGAAGTACATAAGAATGTGGTAGAGGTGATTATATACAAGATAGAATTATGGCGTTGAAATTAGTTTTAGGTGAGGAGGTAGTGATAGTGGTTCGCGCGTACGCACCACGAGTTGGTTTGAGGGACCGGGAGAAGAGTGAGCTTATCGTCTAGACATAGTAGTGAGGGCCATACCTAGAGAGGAGAAAATGTTTATAAGAGGTGATTTTAATGGCCACATTAGTAAGGAGAGTGATGGATTTCAGTCGGTTCATGGGGGTTTCGGCTTTAGGGTTTGGAATGATCCTGCTGGGGATCTCCAGGAATTTTTGGTGGCCCATGACCTAAGAATTTTAAACTCATTCTTTAGGAAGAGAGACTCTCATTTGATAACTTTTAGTAGCGGGGGACATCACACGCAAATAGACTACCTCTTGACAAGACGATAAAATAAAAGATGGTGGCAGGACTGCAAGGTTATACCACGGGAGATGGCAGCGGCTCAGCACCATTTACTGGTAACTTTCAGACAAAAAATGATTATAGGGAGATGAAATCTCTACCTAGGATCCGATGGGGGAATTTAAAGGGTGAAAAACATTGAAGAGTTCAAAGATAAGATCGTTTTAGTAACATCGACAGACTAGGGGAGGAAGCAAACCAGATGTGGGAAGCTATGGCGACTACCGTTACTCAAGTAGCAATAGAGACCCTAGCGGTTACGACTAGTAAGTTAAGCGGGCATAAGGAGTCCTGGTGGTGAAGTGAGGAGGTGCAGACCAAAATAAGGGATAAGCAAGAGAGTTTTAGGGATCTCCTAAGGTGCACGAACAAGGAAGAGAGACTGCAGTTGAGAGAGAGATACAAAAAAGCCAAGAGGGAGGCAAAGAAGCCAGTAAAAGAAGCAAAGAACACGGCCTATAAGCGAATGTATGAAAGTTTAGAAACAGAGGAGGGGGAACATGCTATGTTTAAGATTTCCAAAGCCAGGGAGCGTAAGAGACATGATCTAGGAGCAGTGAAGTTTATAAAAGGAGAGGATGGACGAGTTTTACACAAGGATATTAACATTAAGTTGAGATGGCAAACCTATTTCCACAATCTGTTCAACGGAGAGAGAACTTACCAACAACGAAACATCAACAACACTACTCAAAGGCAACAACGGAATAATTGTTATTGTCGAAGTATCACACAGGGTGAAGTGAGGACAACTCTTAGGAAGATGGGAAGGGCTAAGGCAGTGGGTATAGACAATGTACCGATTGAGGTGTAGAAATGTTTGGGAGATAAAGGATTTCAATGGCTAACTACTCTGTTCAACCTTATCCTCAAATCGAGAGAAATGCCAGATCAGTGGAGAAGTAGTTTCATAGTGCCAGTATGTAACATCCTAAAATTTTAATGATGAATAAAGGAAGTTATGTTTAGTGATTTCGCGTAATTAATTAATATCGGGTAAGGAGCGGGTCTTGGACTTGGATTAATTGAGATGGGTTAAATGAGAATGGGATTTCAGGGATATAAATACCCCCAAAATCCCAAAATATCTTCATTTTTACCAGACTCTCTAACACTTCCAAAACACACACACCACACACCTCAACCGCCGGCGGCCGGAAGAGAGAGGCGAGATCCGAGAGTGTGAGAGAGAGAGACTAGTTGTGATTAAGCAAATAAACAAGACCCAAACAAGCTCAAAAAGGTATGATTCTTGATCTTTGAAGTTTAAAGATCCGAGCTTTTAGTGTATAAACGACCGAAAATGGTCGGGAAGCGTAGTGGGTGATGTTGAACCGTAACAAGGGTGTTAAAATCGCTCGAAATGTTGGACATAAACCGAAACTGCGGCTATCTGGGCAACTCCGCCTTCATCTGGGCAACTTCGCCTTCAAAGCGATGAACTTCGCCTGCAAGCCAAGTTCGCCTGATGAACTTCGCCTGCAAGCTAAGTTCGCCTGATGGCAACTTCGCTGTAAAGCTAAGTTCGCCTAACTGGCAACTTCGCCTGAAGCTAAGTTCGCCTGATGACAACTTCGCCTGAAGCTAAGTTCGCCTGATAACTTCGCCTAAAGCCAAGTTCGCCTAAATGGTAACTTCGCCTAAACCCAAGTTCGCCTAAATGGTAACTTCGCCTAAAGCCAAGTTCGTTTAGAAAATAAATTAAAAATCTAATGAAAAATGTGTTAAGACAGTTAATGGAAATAAAATTTTTCAAAGCTGACCTGGCAGCTCGACCCCAGCCAGGGGCTCTGCCCCTTGGACCCTGCTAGGGGCTGCCGCCCCTAGACCCCGCTGCCAGGGGCGCTGCCCCCGGACCCCCGTTCGTTGTGGGTCATATAAAGATAGAAATACATTATGAGAAGTGATAGTTAATTGATACGTATACTTGTTATACAGTCAGCCGTGCACAACTGAAGAAAGGGATTACGATTAACGGTGAACGTAACCGTGTTCAGGTGAGTTTCTAGCCCCATTTTTGTGTTATGTTTTCGGGGCTGTGTGCATACTCAATATGTTTGTTAATACGCTTATCCTAAGAGATAAGTGTATGCTTATGTGGATAATGTGAAATGTATGAATGATTGCTTGATGATACGTGAACGATCTTCGGATATTGCACGTACTGTCAGGTTGTAACGCTATGTATAAGGTAAGTATGTTATGTATGTTTATGTGTATGAACGTGATAGAGATAATAAAAGAAAGAAATGATAATGTATGGTTGTATGGTTACGGAAAGGGTACCGAGCCCTAATAATACTCGAGGTATGATGTATGGTTGTATGGTAACGAAGAGGGAATCGAACCCTACTAATATTCGAGAACTAGGGAACCGAACCCTACTAATATTCGAGGAAAGAGGGTACCGAGCCCTAATAATACTCGAGGAAGGAGGGTACCGAGCCCTAATAATACTCGAGGAAGGAGGGTACCGAGCCCTAATAATACTCGAGGAAAGAGGGTACCGAGCCCTAATAATACTCGAGGAAAGAGGGTACCGAGCCCTAATAATACTCGAGGAATGTAGGGCGTAATGCTCTTTATAACGTAAGATATGAAGGTAAGTTAATACAAAAGAAAGTAAGAAAGTAAGAAGGTATGAAAGTATGAAAGTATGAATGAAAGAATATAATGTTATGTGAATGGTATGATTATGTGATTATCTAGAACTCACTCAGCGTAGCTAACTTTTAGTATGCATGCAGGTGAGTAGGATGAGGCAGCTCGCTTGAGGAGACACATGGCACTGAACAAGAATCTGGCATCTGAAGACTTATGATGTGTTAATTTTAAAGCTTTAATGTGAAAGACAATGAATGTTTTGAGACAAGTTATGAATTATTTAATTTTTTATGAAAGTTTTATATTCCGCATAAATGTTTTAATTAACTCTGATATTTAGAACTGTGTTTATGAGTAAATCCAACACGAAAGTAGGGTTACCGGTAACGGGGCCTTACACAGTATACAAGAACAAAGGAGACGCCCAATATTGTGGGAATTATAGAGGGATTAAGTTGCTAAGCCATACTACGAAATTATGGGAAAGAGTAATCGAGATAAGAATTAGAAAAGAAACCCAAGTTACAGTAAACCAATTTGGTTTCATGCTAGGAAGATCAACTACGGAAGCAATTCACATCTTAAGGAGATTGATGGAAAAGTATAGTGAGAAGAAGCGAGATCTACATATGGTCTTCATTGATCTTGAAAAGGCATATGACAATGTGCCATGTAGACTGATTTGGGATGGTTTAGAGAGTAGACGGGTTCCTGGGAGGTATATAGACATAATTAGAGATATGTATGATCGGACAAAAACTACTGTTAGGCGCCTGTAGGGGGTACTGATTTCTTCCCCGTGGAAGTAGGACTCCACCAAGGGTCAGCCTTGAGCCCTTTTCTATTTGCGATCGTCATGGATGAATTTTCAAAGTCGATTCAAGGGATGGTCCCGTGGTGTATGCTTTTTGCAGATGATATTGTGTTAGTTGCTAAAACTAAACATAGCCTCAATGTGAGGTTAGAAGAATGGCGTGCAGCTCTAGAGGACAAAGGGTTAAGAATTAGTCACTCGAAGACTAAGTATCTACATTGTGATTTCAGTGGTGCTGGAGACGTCAGAGACTCTCAGATCACCATCGGAGGCCAAATGGTTCCACAAGATACTAAGTTCAAATATTTAGGATCGTTTGTACAAAGAAACGGGGAGATGGATAGTGACGTAACCCACCGCATTCAGGGGGTTGGTGTAGGTGGAGAGCAGCTACGAGGGTTTTGTGTGATAGGAGGTTCCCAACTAAATTAAAAAGGAAATTTTATAGGATTGCTGTTAGACCTGCTTTGTTATATGGAACAAACTGTTGGGTCATCAAGAAAACACAAGCACGTAAGATGGAGATTGCGGAGATGAGGATGCTGAGATGGATGTGTGGGCACACAAGGTTGGACTAAATAAGAAATGAGGTTTTTAGGGAACGAATGGAATTGTTAGTATACATGAAAAATAAAGGATGGGAGATTGAGATGGTATGGACTTGTGAAGAGAAGACAGGTAATATCGCCAGTTAGAGCAGTGGAAACCATCAATGTAGAAGGAAGGAGGAGTAGAGGCAGACCCAAATTGACTTGGGAGGAGTGGATTAGGCAGGATTTGCTAGAGTTACACCTCTCTGAGGACATGGTCCATGATAGGTGCTCATAGAGACGTAGGATTAAGGTTAAGGACTTTTAAAGAATGTCATTTTTGTATCTTAGCTTTAGCATATGGGCTTAGACTCTTCTACATTTTAGGCAGACTTTGCTTATTTGTTCTTTTGTTGGAATGTCTATTTGCATTCTATGATTTCATATGTGTTGGTATTTGACTGTGCCACTTTATCACTATAAGTTTTATTATTAGTACATGTGTGTTTATATGTTGCATGCTTTGTAGCCAAGGGTCTCTTTGGAAGCAGCCTCTCTATCCTCATGAATAGAGGTAAAGTCTGCATACATCACACCCTCCCCACACTCTACCAATAGCTTTTGCTAATTGTGGGATTTACTGGGTACGTTTGTTGTTTATTTTACCCGTATAAATCGTGCAAATAAACCTGGATAACTTGAAGAGCCGACAGTATCATAGTATGATAACTTCTTCTTTAAGTCAAATGGACCTTAACCATATTATCTCAAACATGGTCACGCTTTATATCTACGGCAAGGGTGTAAGTAATAAGTTACAACAACACTCATTTTTCATGTCTTGTTTTCTAAATTTATAACTACATTTTTCACATATAGGAAGACGGGTCGGGCCTGAATTTCTGCTTATGTTGTATCTTGTTGCCTTGTTGGGGCTCTTGTTAGCTCAGTTTCATTCTTGATGCATTTGGCTTTTCTGGACAGCCAACGAAAACGTTCAAAAATTCGAATATTTTTAGAAATAACGGGTTATAACCCAAAAGTTACAGGACTGGTACATTAGCATTAATCTTGTTTCTCCCAATGTAATTCTTGTTTGGGACATGTTAATTACTTTTTATTTGTTTTTTCCTGTTTTAGGGAGCAAGCGGTTCGGTGTATGCTATCCACATGCTTAATGTATTACTCTTTCCAGGGCCGTCTTAACGTATTTTATGACAAACTGAAAATTTTTCTTACTTTTTCAGACACTCATCACGACTTGACTCAAATTTTCGGGACGAAAATTCTTTAACATGGGAATGATGTGACAATCGTCAATTTCAGGTTAACTCCGTGTTGGTGCATGTTTTGTAACAGATGATCTTTCGTGTTTGTTAGAATTGAGAGCAACGGTCAAAGGGGAGACTGTTGGTGCATTTTGTGACCGTCGCTATGCAATTTAGACCAGCGGAACGCCACAGGCGAAGTTAGCACAACTTCGCCTTAGGCGAAGTTAGAACAACTTCGCCAACGGCGAAGTTGTAACAACTTCTGCCTTAGGCGAAGTTATCACAACTTCGCCATAGGCGAAGTTAGCACAACTTCGCCTACTGAAGCCCAGGCCCGTGAATGTTTTGTCTATATATAGTTGTGTCTTGTTTAGTTTTAGATGTATCTAGAAATCAGTGTGTGTTTGAGCAGCTTGTTTATTGAGAGAGAGTAAGAGACTAGAGTCGTGTGAGACGACCCGAGGTAGAGCTCACCTCGGGTCAGTCGTGTTTTCTGTTTTTGTTACGGTATGTAACGTGATTATTTTATATATGAATCTGCAGATTTGTTTATCCTGTTCTAGTATTTGTTTGTGTATTTGATCGTGTACGTGTTTGTGTTATTCGTCTGTTCACCATAAACGAGTCTAGGAGGATTCCGCACTCCTAGACCTCGTGCGGATCTCGTATCGATCGGCGACGCCCCGGGGGGTCCTACAAGTGGTATCAGAGCCTTAGGCTCTTATGCTATGGTTCGAGATCTGCGTTTTGGTGTTTCTGGCACGTTTCTGTGCATTTCTGGCCGAACAGTTCTTCAGGCGAAGTTATTGTTCATCAGGCGAAGTTGCCGTCACTGTTCGTAGGGTTTCAGCGAAGATATAAGGTCAGGCGAAGTTATGAACAGGCGAAGTTGACTTTAGGCGAAGTTGACTTCTCGGCGAAGTTATGGCCAGACGAAGTTATAGCCAGGCGATGTTAACTTTCGGCGAAGTTAACGAGATTAAAAAAAAAAAAAAAAAAAGGAGTATTTTGGAATTTTCCGTCTGTATGGCCAGGTGTACACGATTATTGTGAGACCGAAGATGTTGTTCTGTCAACGAGTGATCTTGTTATCTTTTGGTTTTACGTGTGAACAAATACGTGTCAACTCTGATTTGGAGTTGAGGTTGTGAATGGGTTATTGTTTGAAACTGGATAGTGACACATATTCGGGTGTTTGTGGGAAAGGAAATTGTTGTTGTTCGTGGTGACCAACCGAAGAAAGTCAAATTGAACTGAAGGTTTTTCGTCATTACTGGATTGCTGTCAGAGCATATTATTTATGTTATTTTCAAGGCGTTCGAGAATTGGATCCTGAAACGTGATGCTTATTTATTAGAGTGAAGATTCTGGAACAAGTTGGATTTAACCGGGAATTAAAGTGTTTATGTTCCTGATCGTTATCCCTGGTGATTGAAGATGCTTCAGATTTTTTAATGGTCATGTGTTAGATTCTGTCAGGGTGGTTTTGTGATGAAATTGATCACTTGAAGTTGAGTAGTTGAAGATTAAACCTTATCATATGCCGACGAGTTGGTGAAGTTGTGGAGGATGCCCAACTTCATGTGTTGGTGAAGTCAGATGGACTCACGTGATTGGTTGAGATGATCTATTGGCACGGGGATGCATGCATTACAAAGACCTCAATCGTTATAGTCGGAGAAGCTTACACTGAAGGGGAGATCTGATATGGAAGACGCTGGGTGATTGGTAGATTTGTGAAGCTACAGGACAGTTTCTGACACGGCTGGTTGACTGCAAACAGAAGATCATCAGTTAAGAAGGAGTCTAGGGTCAGAGTTGGTCAGGCGAAGTTAAGGATAACTTCGCCTAAGGCAGAAGTTGTTACAACTTTGCCGTTGGCGAAGTTGTTCTAACTTCGCCTAAGGCGAAGTTGTGCTAACTTCGCCTGTGGCGTTCCGCTGGTCTGAATTGCATAGCGACGGTCACAAAATGCACCAACACACTTATGATAATTTATCTTTTGGCACTAACCATGGTGGTGTGCAGGATACCGGGATCAATCAAACCATAGCCCGTGAGCTACAAAAGCTCAAGGATATGATATCGAGTGCACCAGGAGTTATCAAACCCATTCCCGAAGTACCAGCAGGAAGCCATAACATTTCCAAGTTTGCTCCACCGATCTGCGATGCCGAGATACCAAAACACTTCACTGCTCCTAACATGAAACTATACGATGGATCTACAGATCCTGAGGAGCATGTGGCCTTATATCGTGAGAGAATGGAAATCAACCCAATTCTAGAAAGATTGAAGGAGGCTTGCTTGTGTTAGGGCTTTGGCTCAACCCTCACTGGATCCGCCCTTAAATGGCTGCTAAGTCTCCCTCCTTATTCTATTACTTCCTTTTCTCATTTAATCAATCTACTTAACAGTCAATTTTCATACAGTAGATCTTTCAAAAAATTAACTAGTGATTTATATAGAGTTGTCCAACCTCGTGGGGAACCTCTTAGGTAGTTCCTTACAAGGTTTGGAAGAGAGGCCTTGGAAATTCCAAATTTGGATGTCCCGACAGCTGTTGAGGCATTCAAAATGGGGTTACAAAAGGACTCTTCATTTATCAAGATCTTGTGATGACCCCTTGCAGGAACTTAGATGAAGTCCGAAACAGAGCTTTAAGATTCATCAGGTTGTAGGAGGATCAAAGAATACAAGATCAACTGAGCACTCCGGTGAAGAATGAATGTCAAGACAAGAAACAAGGATCCTACTTCAGGAACAGCAACTCTAAGCCATACAATAAACCAAATGGCCAAAAGATTAACGCTGTAGAGGAGGAGGACGACGACGATGAAGATTGTCCAAGAATATCTGATTATTGCTTCTCTATAGATATGGGAGGAGTGATGCTTGCTGTTAGGAACTTGGGCGACATAGCAAGATAGCCAAGGAAAAATGAGAAGGCACCACCCCCAAAGACAAATCAAAATGGTGTGCCTTTCACGAATACTTCGGCCATATGACAGAGGATTGCATAGCCTTGAGAAAGGAGATAAGTTACCTCCTCAGCAAGGGTCACCTCAAGGAGCTGTTCGGAAGAAAAAAGCCCAGGAACCAGGATCCTGAACCAGTTCCGGAAAAGGCTGCTCCACCTCCCCCAGACGCTCAAGTTATCAACATGATCTTCGGAGGATCTGATATATGCGGAACTTCTTATTCGGCTGCAAAGAAGTACGCCAAAGAATGCAAACGGGAAAATGGTGAAAGGCCAATCAAGACTTCTACAACAGCCGAGCAAAGAATTATCACCTTCGATGAGGATGATCGAGTCAATGTCCAGGATCCTCATCACGACGGTTTAGTCATTACTTTATTTTATTCTAACCATTATGTTCGCAGGATTCTCATTGATGGAGGAAGTTCAGTTAACATAATCCAATTGGAAGTACTCAGAATGATGAATATCCCAGAGTCGGAAATTGTCCCACGATCCTTAGTTCTTGCAGGATTCAGTGGGGAAACGAAGAATACATTGGGGGACATCAAACTCCACATATATATAGAGGGAATAAATTCTATTCAAAATTTTTGTGTTATTGATACCTTGTCTTGTTGCAATATTATTCTTGGCAGGCCTTTGATACACGAAATAAAGACAGTTCCCTCTACTTACCACCTATGTGTGAAGCTACCTACCCCATGGGGAATAGCGAAGATAGAAAGCGAACAACAAGACGCTAAGGATTGTTATATTTCTTCAATGAAGCCTACAAAAAAGCTAAGGGAAGTATAGCAATTACAGAAAGAAAGAAGAAATGTCATGGATGCTAGGGAACAAGATTCTAAGGAAGTGGTCTTGCACACAGAGGATCCTGACGGCAGAGTCCTAATTGGAGTTGAAATAGAAGAGTCCTAGAGGATTCTAAGGAAGTGGTCTTGATCCTTTACCTAGCCGTCTCTCTCACTGCTTTAAGCGCAGTCCTAGTAAAGGATCACGAAGGTAACCACATCCAATTTACTATATAAGTAAAAGTTTCCTTGATGTAGAATCCAGGTATTCTCACCTAGAAAAACTTATTCTTGCTCTAATTATGGCTTCAACTAAGTTAAGACATTATTTTAAAACTCATACTATCATTGTAAAAACTAATTACCTATAAAGAACGTCCTTAGAAAACCAGAAATGTCAGGTAGAATGGCTAAATGGGCCGTAAAACTAAATGCTTATGATATTCAATATGAGCTTAGAAACGCAATCAAGTCACATGATCTAGTGGACTTTGTGGCTAATTTCAGTAGTGACATAGAAAAACAAGCCAATCTTGAAGTCCAACAGCTTGAAGAAACCAAGGATCCTTGGACACTCTTCACTGATGGAGCCTCAAACGTTAAAGGAACAGGATTAGGAATACTACTAAAATCGCCACATGGGGACATACTACCCCACTCGAAAGCTTGTGAATTCTAGGCCACTAACAATGAGGCAGAATACGAAGCACTCATTGCAGGTATACAACTAGCCAAAGGTATGAAAATCAGGTACCTTCAAATTTTTGTAGATTCGTTATTAATTGCTAATCATTTTAATGGCTCATATGCAGTCAAAAGTGAAAAATTAATGAAATATTTAGATATAGTAAAGGATCTGGCAGGATCCTTCGAGTATTTTAATATTACGCAGGTACCTAGAGAAGAGAATGCAGGGGCTGATGCCTTGGCAAACCTGGCCTCGGCCTTGAAGCTCCTCAAGAACATGAAGGTTCCTATCATTCATGTCTTATCTTCTGCAATCGAGGAACTCAAAGCAATGGAGGTAGATGAGAATGTACTTGTGGATCCTGAGGATCACCCTCGTGCTCATTAATCCTGGATCCTTCCGATAACGAAGTACATTCAAGACGGGGAGATCCCGAAAGGCGAAAATCCCAAAGCTTTCAAAGCAAAGGTATCTCAATATTATACGTAACATGCTATACAGGAAATCCCTTGTAGGTCCATACTTGAGATGTATCGAAGAACCTGAGACCCAGGAAGTTTTGACGGATTTCCATGAAGGAGATTGTGGCAACCATACAGGGGGCAGAGCATTATTCTCTAGGATTCTAAGAACCGAATACTTCTGGCCTACTATGAAGAAGGATGCTATGGAGTACTCCAGGAAGTGCGATGTTTGTCAGAGGTATGGCAACATTCTACATCAACCGGCAGAACCCTTATATCCCATCGTCTCCTCGTGGCCATTCATGAAATGGGGAATGGACATAGTGGGTGTTGGGGCATAGATTTTCAGTATCCTCAGCAATTATTATATTCAGGATGAATTCAGGATGCAGTATCTCCAGAGGCGACATGTATCATAATTACATTATCTCTCGAAGACTCGCACTTGCTGTTATTAGAGCGTGACTGATAAGCAAACTTGCTGATTAGAAGAATTAACGGCTAATTGGACTCATTCAAAAGTTTCCTTAAATATAAGGCATATTGTTAGCTTTATTTTTTGTATAAATAGAATCTAGCTCGGATCACAAAACACCCACTCTAGCACTCGAGAACTTACTAGTACTCGCTCTCATTGTAATCACGATTCGATCAAGCTCCACCACTTGTAATCACTTTATTATTAATAAATAAGTGGTGATAGTTTTCACGACCCGGGGTTTTTTTCTTGTTATCCCAAGGATAACAGGGTTTTTCCTCGTAACAAATCTCTGTGTTCAAGCCGTTTTTACAAGCACCTTGTCCCATTTTACTAATTTGGTTGTAAAATCACTATTGTAAATTTTTGACCAAAACAATTTGGCGTCCACCGTGGGGCAAACGGTGCTTTAATCCATTAAATCCGTTTATTTCACTCACCTTCATTCTCTTTACAATGGCCTCACAACCAAAAACCAGTTCATTCTTTGCTCCGGTGGTCACTACTGCTTCAAATGTCAACCCAGGACCTCCACCACTACCGAAGAAAAATACTCAGCCTAGAGGAGAACTTCCACCATTCGCGGGATCCTCTACATGGGTAGACCCGGTTATTTCTAACAATGATATTTTTGCTTTGATGAAACAGGTCAAAACGCACATGGAGCAGCAAGAGAAGACTAACTCAAGGCTATTCAAGGAGATTGAAGGAATCAAAAAGAAACCAGGGCAGGAGGCCACTCCAATCATGCCCAAGGTCTTTGATTTTGATTCTCCAGAATCTTCTATCCTTCAGAATCCCAGATCCTTGGGGACACAATTAGCAAGGATTCCATCGCAGCAGCAATCAGGATACTGGGGAGCTTTTCCTTTAGTATCCTTGGAGTTACCCAGGCCAACGAGACCAGGGTCCATCAACATGCAGCCTCACTCAACCATGCCAGCCGACATATTCTTGTCAGAATCCCCTATGGTGTCCTCGGAAGTGCATGTTGGAGATGACATCCCTATGCAGGCATCACCTTATCCTGGGGATATTATCAATGGAGAAATTAACCATCCAAGCTCAGGATACCAGAGACCTAACCAGAATCTCGGTTACAGTTTACTTAAGTCTAATTTATACACTAACCATGGATCTGTGCAGGATAAGGGGATATCCCCCGATATAGCCAGGGAATTGCAGAAAATGAAGGATATGATTTCCACTATCCCAGGAATAATCCGTCCCATAGCTGAAGTTCCGGTAGGCAGTCACAGATTATCCAGGTTCACTTGGCCCATATGCGACGTGGAAATCCCCAGGAAATTCCAGACGCCCAACATGAAACTTTATGAAGGCACTACGGATCCTGAGGAGCATGTAGCTCAATATAGAGAAAGGATGCAGGTCAACCCTATCTTCGCAGAAATCAAAAAAGCCTGTCTATGTAAAGGGTTTGGTTCAACACTAACAGGGCCGACCCTCAAATGGTTATTAAGTATTCCTTCCAATACTATCACTTCCTTTGCTCTTTTAATTAACTTGTTTAATAATCAATTTTCTTGTAGTAGATCTTTTGAGAAAATGACAGGTGATTTATATAGAATATTTCAGCATAACACTGAATCCCTAAGGGATTACATAATCAGATTTAGCAGGGAAGCTTTGGAAATCCCCAACCTTGATATGGCAGCTGCTGTTGAAGCCTTCAAGATGGGACTTAGGAAGGATTCTCCTTTCTACGACGACCTCATCATGACTCCATGCAGGAATCTTGACGAAGTCAGAAACAGGGCTGAGAGAGCATAGACGGATCTAGATCTTGTGGTTACATCGATGATCTCGTTGTGTGTGAATACGATTAGGCGTGGATTACGTTAGTGTGTGTAGTGTGTGTGTTGAGAGTGTATTTAGATAGAGTAACAAGAGGGAAATCAAAGAAAATAAGAACTTGTTACATTAGAATAACTAATAGGGGTATATAGAGAAGATGACCTCATTCGTTAAGATAGACTTAACGAATGAGTCATTCGTTACACTTACTTAATGAATAAACAACCTTATTCGTTAATACTTTAATGATAGTGAATAGCCCCCATTCGTTATGTTCGATTCGTTAATCTTGGTTAATGAATGTGACTTACATTAGGATGAATGTGACATATTCGTTACGGAGTAACGAATGTGCCTTACATTTAGGCATATTTACATTAAAACCCCTATACTAATAAACTATTACATTAATGTCCTGATAAAGATCAAGACGTACAAAACATGTATCAACAAACTCCCCCTCGTCTCGAGCTCTTTATCTTTCATCTCTGGAACATCTTGGTCTTCCAGTCAATACAACTGTGAATCTTGTATGCGTAACAGACTCTAACAACCTTCTGAAACTGCATAGCAAGCTCGTAGTCGCATACGTTAGCAAACCTGATCTGACTTGTAAATAACGCATCATTGTCAGACTTAGATAAGTTAACCAGCCACATCGGATCAATCACACATATGGTCTTCATGTTTGCCACAGATTCATAAACAATAACCGCTTCACCTGTATGATTGTCATAATACCAATAATTAATCGAGGTGAACAGACTCTGAGGGAATGTCTTCATAGGAGCCTTCTTCATTGTCTTTGGCGGCTTCACTTGCAGTATCATCTTTCTCCAGCCCGTGCGAGGATCTATCTCATCAATGTACTTATGAGTTGGCACCTATGGCCTGAAGAACTTGAAACCATAACGGGTTTCATGCAATAAATGAGTATAGAACCACCCAGCCCACTAATCATCTCCTCGATTCATGAACGGTCTGTTGGCTAGTGTTCTAACGTCCCGCCTTGGCATGGATAAAATATCGTGTGGACGTTTGAAGTAATAAATACCATGCTCCCACTTAATGATATATACTTTAAGCTCAGAATCAAACTGCCATGCGATCAAATCACCCTTCACGTCTTTCGCCGGCTTGTACTTTTTCATCTGGTATGCTGATGCTCGAGCCTTTGCCATTTTGACTTCCTCCCGTTCATGATAACGAAAGATATCGATCATCTTGTTCATCTTCGTTACGTTATGCTCAAACATACCATCCAAAGCACGTTTTCCCTTTTTATCAGTCGCCGAGACGTAACTTGTTTCAGCAGCTTTATTCCATCTTACTCTCTCTTCTTGTAACCAACGTTCTGTTGCGTCAAAATGTTCTGCAGTGAAGAAAGGAATACCTGAATCGTTGTTGTTGTTATCGGTGTAGAACTCAGGATACTCCTCAGCAGTAACGTCTTCTACTTCCACTTCATCAAAATCAGGTACATTCCTACAAGGAATACCTGTATTCATACTTTCTTCAATCTCCACATCTACGTCCACACTCTTTCCCAATTCCTCAACCTCATCTTCATTTAGATCCAGAAGCAAGGCTATTTGTTCTTTTGTTAAAGAATGATCAACAAATTCACCTTCTTCGATCTCATTTGCGTTTACCATGCTGTGCACAATCCCATCCATACCCACAAACAGAAGCATATTAGCCGGAATAACATCTATTGGCTTGGCTCTCGTGTAATCTTTGTATGGAACAATCTGAAGATTACTTGCTTCAGATCCACCACCAGTTCCTGAATCAGTCTTATTACCTGCCGACGGAGCAGAACTACCGCCTGGTTGCTGATCTACACCTCCCGATCCATCTTGGTCATCTTCATCATTCTTTAATTTCTTCAATTCATCATTTTTACAAGTGAGTTGGAGTATGATTTCATCCTGTTTGTCTAATCTCTCCCCCCTGAGCAGCAACAAGGGCTCTAAGTTCCCTGTTTTCACGTTGAGTGAACTGAATATGTCGCAACAAATTCCATTGCGCTAGCTCATGGGCAGCTCTGTCAGCTTGCATTTGAGTCTGTTAAAGGTGCAACAGATTCATCATATGAAACCATTGAGTATGAAGATTCAGACCAAAGAAGTTAGGATGAACTGGTTGCAAAGGACCACCCTAAGGGCGAGTAAATGTCATAAATGAGTGCTCAGGTCTAGGAAACTGTGTAGTAGTCACTAGAGTAGCTGGAGTAATTGGCTGTGGTGTAGGCATACGAGCCAACAGTGATTGTAATACATCTCCAAAATAAGGATCTGACCTCACAGTAGTAACTAAGGTCATAGTTGAAGCCATTGGAGAAGTAGGCATTTGCACAGGAGTTGGAGAACGAGGAAACTCTGTAACTGGAGTAGGAGTAGGAGATCGTGGAATACTTTGTGGTGTTGGAGAAGCAGTAGTAACTGGAGTAGAAACATCAATAGAAAGTACAAACGGCAGACTAGGTATCTCTATACCTGAACCTCTTATAACCCGTTGCTTCTTAGGTTTCTCCCCCTTTTCCACCATTGGTTCTTTCCCTTTACGTTTACGTTGCTGAGCATAAGTTAATTCAACATGTGGTCCTGGACCACCATCTCCACCATTACCACCATCACCACCTTCACGTTCAGAATCGGAATCGTCATTTAAACTTTGGTCGGAATCATTAGGTGGCGCGACATAATCAATATTTGCTAAATGACCAATCAATCATTTAAACATTGGTCGATCTGCCAGACTCTGACCTCTATAAGATCTCAAACGTCTCATTGTTTCTTCATTCATGTGCTCAAGCTTCATAATGTCATCTTTATCTTTATCCAAATCCGGCACCAGATCATTGAACATCATTTGCAAAAATCTGGGATACATTAAAAAATTTATGACAGCTTGAAATGTTCTCTTTCAGATGATAATAAACCAATTCCGAGAAATTGAAAGGTTTATTCAAGACAAGGGCAACAAAAGCTGATTGGAGCATAACTCGGCACTCATCGAATCCACCCTTACGTCCACCGAGACAGTGAATCAACACGTGAAGCAAATACTTGTATTGTTCACACAAGTTTGCCTTGTTATACATAGATCTGCCCAAATCCCCATTATATTTTACACGCCCAAATAACCCTCTGATTAATTCTCTATCAAACTCACACCTATCATCGATCGTATCATGAAACCGCAACTAATCTCGGATTACCCCAACATCAATCACAGCCCTTTTACCTTGAATAATTGCCTCAATTTAATTTTCTGCCTCGTTGAGTCTAGCCATATTCCAGAATGCTCGAATTATCTTCTGATAGACAATCGAACGAATCGAGATAGCTTTGTAAATTCTCGAGCGTGTTAGAAAACTAATCATGCCCCCGAATATAGGAGAATCTTCAAAGTTCGACTCAAGATAGGCACAGATGTTGTGGCTTTTGTTCCAAGATAGCATCACAGAAGCTTGTTCAGGTGCTGGATTATCTACAGGTTGTTGCTCAGGAACAAGATTTTGAACATTCTCGTCTGCCATTACTATTAAAACACGCATAAACATTAGAATGATATTTAAAAATTACATTCTGAATAACGAATGGCTATCTCATTCGTTAAATGATTTAAAACGAATAATACATTCGTTATATATTAAAAGGTTACATTCGTTACCCGTAACGAATCAACCATATTCATTACCATATGTCAAACGAATCAGATATTAAATCTTTAACAAATCAACCTGATTCGTTATTATCATTCGTTATCATTGAAGCACTCATTTGTTAACAAATCATGTGATTATTCGTTAACAATTTTAACGAATATAACTATCATTCGTAACAAATCTATCCTAACTATTACTTTGACAATCCAGAGTCCAATTGTTGACATAATTTTGACTTTAAGAAGTCAAATACAATGAATATCATTGTCTGAATCGTTCAAAACTTATGACATTTAACAATTAATCCTAACAGCAAGCATCGATTAATCGATTTCATTCACAAATATATGACATCTGCTCGAGAATCGACTCAATAAACAGATTTAATCATTGCTAACTGTTCATTTAACATGCATATATCAACCAATCCCGTAAACCCTTAAACCACTGATGAAAATTCCTACAAATCATGTGTATGAGATCGCCTGTACCTGTAGAATTCAATGATGTTAATCAATAGGTCTAATAAGCAATCAATGGATTCTGGGAAACATTGGCAAGAGGTTGTTTAGGTTGATGATGAAATAGGAAATGGCGAATGGAAGGTCATTCATCTGACATAGGGATTATAAACCCAATAATTTCATGCAACTCGAGGTCATTCGTTCAAATTTTGAACTAACGAATGGCCTCATTCATTAAATTATGATCCTGATTTGTCAAGAGTTTAAATGAATAGCACTTTCTTTCGCTAAAACTTTAACGAATCTTACATTAATTTCTCTTACTCGTTAACTTTCTAACGAATAAAGGAGGTTATTCGTTAACAACTTAACGAATGATACATTACATCACTTCATTCGTTAAAATTTTAGCGAATGACTACCATTCGTTATGCACAACGGAAGCGAATGATGATATGACGAATAAGAAACTTATTCGTTATGTTTTAAATAACGAATGACTTTATATTCGTTAAAACAATTAACGAATCACTAGTTGTCCTTAGCGAATGAGACATAATCTCATTAAGGAATTAAATTAATTATTAAAACCAATTAGGGTTTTAATCAATGATTTAAATATTCAATTAAATCCAATTTAGGGTTTAATTGCATACATTAAAAATACCCGATCAACCAAGAATCGATAATGTTTAACTTAAACAGATTTTTACATTAAAAATTCAATTGATGCCAATTGAAAATTACGTTAAGCACGAATAACTTAAAAAAAAATTTGGGGTAAGACTTCTCTTCTTTTTGTTTAGATTTATTCGTCAGCTCGGTAAATCGAAAAATAACGTAGAAAAATTAAAATCTTTTTGTACTTTTGATAGGTTTTTCAAATAACAAACAAAGTACAACAATAAAACTATATTAATAAAGCAGTACATATTTTTGTGAGGCGAGCAGGGAATCATATTGACCAAAATTTCCATCCATCACAGTTTTATTTTCAGTTTTTATTATGACTGGTGTTAACTCGATTATTGGTATTGTTGTCCACTTAAATATTCGAACAAATTTTTCAGAACTTTCAGTGATATTGTTAATTGGTTCAATTAAGCACAAAGATCAAACTTAATTAGTTCCAATCTTGATTCAGGCTTAATTTGATTTTCTCCAAATCACCCTAACTTGACTTAAACCTTAAAACCAATTTGATGAAAATGATGATTTTTAAGCAATCATAGTCCGTAATCCTCACTACAAGATATACTCTGTTATCAAGCAATACCCTAAGTTCCGTTCCCATGGATGAGTATGCACGATTTCATCTGTCGGTTTATAGACATTGTGTCCCTTGTGGTCCGTTTCTTAATGGTAATGAGACGCGAGCAAGGGGACAATGTATGACTCACAGCGTGGTTTGATCAAGTCTGTAATTCATTTTTGTACACAAAGTACTTTTTACGATCAAATTTAGAGACTTAAGCAGTTAGACTGCGGGTTCGCTTTTACAAGTATTTTTAATATTCATCGAAATGAATACCAGATGTAAAATCGCATAAAGATCCAATGAAATCCTGAACATTAAAGCATCCCATCAATACAGGATTTAAGGTAACAAGACCATACATCGTTGAAGCGTTAACCACCAACTAGATACTTTTGTTAAAATTGTTTTCAAATTGATTAGAAGGCTTGAGTATGACCGGATTATTACATTTCTGCCATCATCATCAAGACCTTTTATAGAACCAATATCCCTTCTTATTCATCAATTTTATGTTTATATCACTTACTAGCTCATACTTTTTTGTCAAAAGACCTACCAATACATCAATGCAATTAAGCACATAGTCTTTTATTACTTACTTTTTACTGGACTTAGGAGCAAATGACCAATGTACTATCATTTTCCCTTTTTGCTTCTAAACTCATTTTTTGAGGAGTATTTTTCATTGTTTTTGGATTTTTCAATATTTGAATGTTTTTAGAGTTTTTTTAATTTTCTCTGTACAAACTGAAAACACAATATTTTTGGATTTTATATTTTCTCCCCCTAAAAACAACAAAAATTGAACTAAAAATAAACAGAAAACAAAAAAAATGATTTAACCAAGCTTTTGAATATCTTTCAAAGTTTTTAAACCATTTATACCCTGCAAATATTGAAAACGTGATTTGTCAAACGCTTTGGTATAAAGGTCAGCCTTTTGAAAATCCATATGAATTTTATCAATTGAAATTAATTTCTTTTCAAAACAATCACGTATAAAGTGATAACGGAGTTCAATATGTTTGGTTTTCGAATGGTGAACCGGATTTTTGGAGATAGATATAGCGGCCGAATTGTCAATAAAGATAGGAGTAGTCAAAAACTTCAAACCGTAATCCCGCAAATGTTGCTGGATCCAGAGAACTTGTGAACAGCAACTCGAGGCCGCCACATACTCCGCTTTGGCTGTAGAAGTTTAGACCGTTGTCTACTTCTTACACTGTCAGGAAATAAGCCGGTTTTCTAAGAACTGACAACCCGCTGTTGTAGTCTTGAAATTGATCTTGCATCATCCATAGTCCGAATGTGCCTTACATTTAGGCATATTTAAATTAAAACCTCTATACTAATAAACTATTACATTAATGTCCTGATAAAGATCGAGACGTATAAAACATGTATCAACAAGGGCATTGAGATATATTCGGCTGGAGGATGATAAAAATGCTCATGGAAATTTGGTTATCCCGATGTATGAGTCTACCAACAGGAAATCAGACTCTCCCCAAAAGTTCTTTTGGCCGAAGCCTTATTCCAAGCAGGATAATCCCCAGATCAACGCTTTGGAAGAAGACGAAGATGACGAAGAATATCCTAAAATATCTGAATATTGCTTTAACCTAGATATTGGTGGTATAATTTGTGCCATGCAGGATCTAGGTGACAAGGCTATATGGCCTAAGAAGAATGAGAAGCCCGGATCCAACAAAGACAAGTCAAAATGGTGTGCATTCCATGAAGACTTTGGTCATCATACAGACGATTGTATAGCACTCCGGAAAGAGATAGGATACCTTCTCAGTAAGGGACACCTGAAGGAACCGTTTGGAAAAAATAAGAACAAGAGTCAGGACCCTGTCAAGATACCTGAAAGGGCACCTTCTCCACCACCCGGAGCTAAGATAGTATCCTTTATCTCGGGAGGATCTCACATCCGCGGGACCTCGTATTCAGCAGCCAAGAAACATTCCAAAGAAATGAAGATGGACAACGGAGAAAGACCTCACCATACTTCCACATTGACAACTCAAAGGATTATATCCTTCCATGAGAAGGATAGATGTGGCCTTGTGGATCCCAACCACGACGGTTTGGTAATCACTTTATGTATAGCAAACTGTTTTATGCGCAGGATACTCGTTGATGGAGGAAGCTCTATAAACATTATCCAGATGGATGCCTTGAAGAAAATGGATATCCCGGAATCGGAAATTATCCCGAAATCCTCAGTCATTGTCGGATTCAGTGGCAAAACCAAGAACACCTTGGGAGAAATCAAACTTCCAATATATATTGAGGGAACTAACTCCCTACAAAATTTTTGCCGTTATTGACTCTCTGTCTTGTTGTAATGTAATTTTAGGCAGGCCATGGATCCACAGCATGTAGGCAGTACCCTCAACCTACCATCAGTGTGTGAAACTCCCAAGTCCTTGGGGAGTCATCAAAATTGAGAGTGATCAACAAGATGCCAAGGAATGTTATGCTTCATCAATGAAGTGGACTACAAAGCCTACTCAAGCATAGCAATTACAGAAATAACCAGGGAAGGTCCTGCAAGCAAGAGAGCAGGATGTAAAGGAAGTATCTTTGGATCCTCAGGATACTGAAGTCAAAGTATTGTTAGGATCAAGTAATCCTGAGGATATTGAGATGGAATTGATATCCTTTCTAAAGAAAAGAGCTTCTACCTTCGCCTGGAAACATGAAGATATGACAGAACATCAAAAGCGAAGGAAGTTTGCTCCTGAGAGAAACGCTATCATACAAGAAGAGGTGCAGAAGCTGCTCAAAACCAAGATGATAAGAGAAGTTCAATATCCTAGATGGTTGGACAATCTAGTTGTTGTCCAGAAGAAAAATGAGAAATGGAGAGTGTGTGTGGACTTCAAAGACCTGAATAAGGCCTGTCCAAAAGACCCATTCCCACTCCCGCACATTGACTCAATGGTGGATGCAACTGCTGGCCACGAACTGCCAACATTCATTGACGCATCCTCAGGATTTCAACATATTCAAATGGAGCCTAATATTAAGAAGACACGGCCTTCATGACTCCCACAGGTATATACTGTTACACTGCAATGCCTTTTGGACTTAAAAATGCAGGTGCAGCATACCAAAGGCTCATCAACATGATGTTCAAAGACCAACTGGGGGACACGATGGAAGTCTACATAGATGACGTGGTTGTGAAGTCAAAAAAGGCTGAGGATCATCTCAAAGACTTGGCAACAACATTCGATATCCTAGATGAATACAACATGAAGTTGAATCCAGCCAAGTGTCACTTTGGGGTCAAAGCAGGAAAATTCCTGGATACGTGGTCACAAAGAGGGGAATAGAAGCAAGCCCAGAGCAGATCAAGGCTATCCTGGATATCAAATAACCAAGGAATGTCAAAGATGTCCAAAGGTTAACCGAAAGAATAGCTGCTCTCAACAGATTCATCTCAAGATCTTCAGAGAAATATAAAGACTTCTATGATATCCTAAGGAAGAATCAAAAGTTCGAATGGGGGGGAGAAGCAAGAAAGGGCATTGGTATCCCTGAAGGAATACTTATTCTTAGCACCACTTCTAATGAAGCCGGTCGATGGTGAGCCTTTATCCCTATACTTAGCCGTTTCTGGGAGTGTAATCAGTGCCGTCTTGGTCAAGGATCATGAAGGTCAACAACATCCAATATATTACGTAAGTAAAAGTCTACTAGATGCTGAATCCAGGTATTCCTATCTTGAAAAGTTAATTTTAGCACTTATAATGGCTTCTACTAAACTAAGACATTACTTTGAAACTCATGCTATACACGTAAAAACTAACTATCCTATTAAAGCTGTCTTGAGAAAACCAGAAATGTCAAGTAGGATGGCAAAATGGGTTGTGAAGCTTAGTGCGTATGATATCTCATATGAGCCAAGGACAGCCATAAAATCTCAGGCACTTACCGACTCTGTGGTTGATTTTAGCTAGGATATACTTGAAGAAGTAGAAATGGAGGTTCAACAATTGGACGTCAAGGAAAGTTAGACTTTGCATACCGATGGTGCCTCCAACATAAGAGGAAAAGGTCTAGGTATCCTGCTAAATCTCCATAGGGGGACATAATACCCCTATCTATATCTTGTGAATTTCAGGCTACTAATAATGAGGCTGAATATGAAGCCTTAATAGCTGGTTTGCAATTAGCTAAGGATATGAAGGTCAGGTATCTGCAAGCTTATGTTGATTCTTTGTTATTAGCTAACTATTTCAATGGCTCTTATGCAGTGAATGCAGAAAACTTAGCGAAATATTTAAAAATAGTTAAGCAATTAGCTATGTGTTTCGAAACATTTGACATAGTGCAGGTACCAAGAGAAGAGAACACTGAAGCAAATGCCTTAGCAAACTTGGCATCAGCTCTCAAGATACCAGGAGATGCCAAGATACCTATCGTGCATATCCTGACTCCAACAACAATGGAGAACCTCGAAGTCCTAGAGACCTCAAATTCTGAGGATAATCCAGCATCTTGGACCAATCCCATAAAGCGGTATCTTCAGGATAACGAGATTCCTGAAGGAGAAAATCCTAAAGCTTTCCGAATGAAGGTAACCCAGTATATTATCCTAAATAATACTTTGTATAGAAAATCACTTGCAGGACCATACTTGAGATGCTTGGAATATCAAGAAGCACAAGAAGTTCTCAAGGATATACATGAAGGCGATTGTGGAAACCACACTAGGGGCAGAGCCTTAGCATCCAAGATACTAAGGACAGGTTACTTCTGCCCAACAATGAGGAGAGATGCAATGGATTTCTCCAAGAAATGTGATGCTTGCCAAAGACATAGCAACATATTGCATCAACCAGCCGAACCATTATATCCTATCATATCCCCGTGGCCATTTATGAAATGGGGAATGGATATTGTGGGAAAGCTGCCCAAGGCTCTTGGCGGAAAGGTCTTTATGCTGGCCATGGCAGATTACTTCTCCAAGTGGATCGAAGCAGAGGCATTAGTTCAAGTTAAAGAAAAGGATGTGATCTCATTCATCAAACGCAATATCCTGACAAGATTTGGTATCCCGGTGGAGATTGTTTGTGACAATGGCTAACAGTTCATCGGTAGTAGAACAACCAACTTTTGTGAAAGTTGGGGAATCAAGATGGTGACTTCAACTCCAGTACATCGTCAAGCTAACGGTCAAGCAGAATCTAGTAACAAGATCATCATCAACAATCTGAAGAAGAAATTGGGATCCAAGAAAGGAAAATGGGCCGAAGAACTACCATTTGTTCTTTGGGCTGATAGAACCATTTCAAAAAATGCAACGGGACAAAACCTTTCTCCTTGGTGTTTGGGGCCGAAGCTGTTATCCCTACAGAGATGGTGATCCCCACAGCAAGAACCAACATCCAAGATATTGAGTCCAACAACCAAAGCCTTGCTGAAGACTTGGATACCATTGATGAACTCAGAGATCTCGCCAGGATCAATATGGCGGCATACCAACAAAGAATAGCCAAGTCCTACAAAAAGAATATCAGAATTCAAAGATTCCAAATAGGAGACATGGGGCTAAGAAAAGCATTTCAGAATACCACTAACCCAGCAGATGGAAAGCTAGCTCCTAAATGGGAAGACCCTTACTTGATTGAAGCCGAAGCCGGAAATGGGGCCTACAGGTTAACCACTATGGAAGGTATTCCTATACCAAGAGCTTGGAATGCTATTCAGCTTAAGGCATATTTTGGTTAACTAGTATGTTCGCATCCTCAGGATAAAGCCAGGCTAACACCCACCCCTTATCAAGAGCTTAGTGTTTTGCAGTTATCCAAAGGATATGTTATCTCGACAACAGTCAGAGGCTGATCACCTCCCACACGAATATGATATCCCTGATATCCCCTAAGGTTTAAAGGTCTTCACCCTTCCAACGAACACCAGGGTCACACGAAAACAATATCCCGGATATCTCAAAAGGTTCAAAGGTCTTCACCTTTCTAACGACACCTGGAGTGCACGATGATTCGAGTATAGTTCGAGGCAGGCTGACCAGACCAGCTGACAATCCGTCTGTTGTTGGCTATATACCGGATCCTCAAGATAAGTGGCAGACGTGTCACACATATGGTTTATAACATTTTCATGTTATCTAAGGTTTATAACACGTTCATGTTATCTAAAGTCTTGGCATAATCATGCCCATGCGTTTGGGACCTTCCCCAGTTTTATCTCAAGTTAAGACATTTTTGTGTCTCTAAAGTAAAGGCTTTATCGCCAGTTAAAAGGCCTAGTCGCCAGTGAAAAGGCTTTATCGCCAGTTAATGGGCTTTGTCTCCAGAATTATCTAACTTTGTCTTGACAAATCGCTAAATCTATGAAGGTTACTAAGTTGTATTAGCAAAATCCCAGAAGCTTGACACTTAAAAAGATCAACGGTGGGGGGACAACACATGTAAGCCCATTGGATTTATAAGTAATCTCCACGAAGGTACTCTTCACACTTAGTTTTATCACCCGATTTATATTTCAAGGTATGATCTTTTGGTTTAATTGTGATAACTCACATAAGGCATAAGGATATATTATCCTTAAGATATTTTATATCAACCCCTAATAAGTCTTTCGATTATGTTTTCTAAAAACGTAGAAGTATTTTATGTTCAGGATATATGATCCTCAGGATATTTTAAAGCCTTAAAAGATACTTTTCTTAAACTATAAATATTCAAGAAACATGTTTTCAAGATACACTATCCTCGAAGTAACTTATTTCAGAAAATTAAAGACATCTAATATTCCGACCAAAACATATAAGTTACTAAACACAATGCTTAAAGCCAGAAGATTATATTATTACTAATCATAATTGTAGGAAATTAAAAGGCAACACCCAGGTTTCGTCTTGAAAAGCCAAGAACTCTCCACCCGAATATTGCCATATGTTCAAAAGTCAAGATAACATAGGCTTCGTCTTGGAAAGTCAAGATCCCTCCACCTATGTATCCTGTTATCCTAAGCTCACTTGTTCAAGACAGGAAAATAAAAATTGTTCAATAGCCATTACAATCCAACATCAACATCAAACACATATAAAAATTGGGCTCAAGCTTTTTCTTTACCGCCATCACTGCCCAATTACACCTCATCACCAACCGCCTTCACCGCTCCATTGATCGCCACATCCACTGCCTCCTCCGCAACCTTCTCTGCTCCGCTCGGACCAGCCTCCTCCACCGTTTCCCCATTCAGCTCGGCCAAGACCCTCTCCCAACCAGCTACATCCCAAAAGGGAGTGTCCAGACCAGCTTCCTTCGCTTCCTTAGCCATCCTGAGCTGGGATTGAAACACTGAAACAACAGCAGACTTCTTCGCCCCCTCCATAGCCTCATAAACCTTCACCAAGCATTCAGGTTCTTGATGGACCAGTTCCTTCTTGTCCATTGCCAGCTCCAATTTCATGTCGTCTAGCTCTTTAGTCTTCTTATCAAGAAGACTAGTTTCTATCTTCATCAGTTTGGAGATACAAGTATGGGCTTCATGGAGGTGAAGGCTCATGGCAGCAAACCGGGAGGAAAGATACTCGAGGCCCTACAAGGATAAAGGATCCTCAATATAACTTATCCTAAAGAAATATGAGATCATGACAGACTGAAAAGATACCTGTTGAGTCTTATTCACGGCATCATGGAAGTCAACATCATGCACAGGAATGGATTCACTGGTCTCTTGACTCTTCCGCTTCTTAGAGCCCTTTGCGCGGCTGCCTTCAGGACGAGGGATAGAGCTGGGGACATGTTCCTTCTTAATAGCGCTTCGGGTGGATACCATGCTGTCAATATCTTCAAGAGCAACAGCAGGAGCAGACTTGCCTACAAGTACACAGGTCAGTATCTCTGATCCTTAAAAATTCTAATAAAATCTTGAATATTTCTTACCAGACATAACGGACCTCACGGACGGAGATAGATCTTGAAAGCTTGACTGGAAATGAAACGTCCTCTCTTCCCTGTCAATGAGAAAGAAAGAGGCAAGCTTATCCTCGGTTTCTCCGGTGGGAGGGGAAATCTCGAAGAACTTCAAATCTGCAGAAAATAGAAATATCAGTCACAAAGATGTCAATGTATATCTTCAAGATAGAGTATCCTACTTTTGGAAACCCAGAGATAAGGAAGATTATCAGACTATGGAAGAGAATCTCTCCTAACCAAAAAGAATTGTCTCTTCCACTGGTCATTGTTCTGGGTGTTTTTCAGAACAAGCGGGGTTCGGCCAGATTTGGTTTTAAAAAGGTATCTTGAAGATTCATGGCTGCGAAGATCGTACACGGACGCAAGCTCAAAAAAGGTAAAGTCAAGAACATGATCAGCGAACAATATCTCCAGAACGAACAAGGTCCTCCAAACCATCGGCATGGTTTGGGCGAAACTAAGACCCGTTCTAGAAAAGAACTCTGTGGTAAAGGCAGGAAATGGGTACGAAAAACTGATTTTAAACGACAAAAACGGAAAACAGATCCAGGTTTTTGAAGCATGGTCAGAAGGGAGGGCGGCATCGAAAGGTCTAAAAACTATTCGCGGAGGAACACATCCTCGAGACCGCAGATTAGCGAAATCGGCATCACCAAAAATGCATATCTCACTCGCTGGACTAGCAAGGAGATTTTGCGATACGAAATCTTCGACACCAGACTCATGGAGTTTTGAACTTATGATTTGAGAAGATGAAAAGCAAGAGAAATAAGAAGAGATATTATTACCTATGAAGGCGGTGGAATGAATTGGGAATATTTATCTCGGATAAATATTGATGTTTAGGAATCACGGATGACGGACATGTGTAGCCAAGATCGTCCACACACACAAAATTTAAAATTCAAATTTCAAAAATTTTACAGCTATAATACATATCTACAGCCGATAAAATTTGGGGACAATTGTTGGGGCACGGATTTTCAATATCCTCAGCAATTATTATATTCAGGATGAATTCAGGATGCAGTATCTCCAGTGGCGACAGGTATCCTAATTACATTATATAACTAACACATTGTCAGCTACTTTTTCATTTACCAGGTCAAATACCGTTGCCATGATCTCCTGAAGACTAACACTTGCTGTTATTAGAGCATGGCCGATAAGGAAACGTGCTGATTAGAAGAATTAACGGCTAATTGGACTCATTCTAAAGTTTCCTTAAATATAGGGTATATTGTTAGCTTTAGTTTTGTATAAATAGAGTCTAGCTCGGATCACAAAACACACACTTTACTAGTACTTGCTCTCATTGTAATCACGATTCGATCATGCACCACCACTTGTAATCACTTTATTATTAATAAATCGGTGGTGATAGTTTTCACGACCCGGGGTTTTTTTCTTGTTATCCCAAAGATAACAAGGTTTTTCCTCGCAACAAATCTCTGTGTTCAAGCCATTTTTACAATCACCTTTTCCCATTTTACTAATTTGGTTGTAAAATCACTATTGTCAATTTTTGACCAAAACAGTGGGCAAGCTTCCTATAGCTCTAGGGGGAAAAGTCTTCATGTTAGCAATGACAAACTATTTCTCTAAATGGATCAAAGTTGAGGCTTTTCCTCAAGTCAGGGAGAAGGAAGTTATATCCTTTATTAAACGTAACATTATTACTAGATTTGGAATCCCTTCTGAAATTGTTTATGATATGGTTCCCAATTTATTGGGAAAAGAATTACTAACTTTTGTAACAGTTGGGGAATCAAGATGATCACTTCAACACCGGTACACCCACAAGCAAATGGCCAAGCAGAATCAAGTAACAAGATAGGACGACCCCAAAGAACGCCACAGGATAGACGCCGTTCTCATTAGTCTTTGGAGCTGAAGCAGTGATCCCCACCGAAATGGTGTATCCAACTGCCAGAACAAGCATCCGTAATCCTCAGATGAATGAAGAGAATCTTATCCAAGACCTAGATACTATAGAAGAACTTAGAGGTCAAGCAAGATTCAGGATGGTCGCCTACCAACAGAAGATAACCGTACCCAAGTGGGAAGGACCTTACTTGATTGAATCCGAAGCTGGAAAGGGGACATATCGTTTGATAAATATGGAAGGTGACATGCTTCCAAGGGCTTGGAATGCAATTCATCTGAAAAAGTATTTTTGTTGATCAGGATCCTGGATCCTAGTCAGTCACTTCAACTCAGTATTCGGTAAAACTTTACTTTATATCTATATTTATATGCATTATGTTAGACTTTTGTTTTGTCAAGTATGTCAAGTTACAGAAATGCCAAGAAATAGGGCCCTCAAGTGGAAAAAACGGGTTGGCCAACTCTCTCCTAAGTTTAATCGGCCTTGTCACCAGGTTTATAAGGTTTTCACCCTATCTCCCGAATTAGGGTTTCTACACCCTCGCCTGGAGCGCACGATTATCCGAGTATGATTGGAGGCTGTGGGACCAGTACACCATACGTGGCTGACAATTTCATGGCTAAAAATCATATCTTGGATCCTACGAATTAAATGGTAGACGTACCATATACACAAGTTAAGGTTAACGCCGGGTTAGGCTCGTCACCGCGCTAAATCGGCCTTGTCACCAGGTTTATAAGGTTTCAAACTTCCCATTCCGCACCTAAACCTTTGGCCTCATTACAACCTGAGATAAGACCTCTTGATTTGCACAATTACTAAAGCAATTGTAAGTGGAGTTTGACAGTTGCATGAGCTTATTATACTAGGATTGCACATGTATCTGAGTATTGATAATTGTGATTAAGGCACCGGATTAAGGTATAATTGTGTATGGATATTGCATGAGATAAATTAAAGAAACATGTTAGGTTTGGCTAGAGATTTAATTATTTGACTGTGTTGAAATTGTGAAGTATGGCTATAATTTATATGAGATACAAGGAATAGGGTATGATTAGGGACCTTGACCGAACCGGGCTTGTGGTATGTTTGGTGGTGTGTTTTTAAATCAATTATGGTTTCAAATGTTGCTTGAGGGCAAGCAACGTGTAAGTGTGAGGATGTGACAGGTGGATCATAGAGCCACCCTTAAGTGTAGTAATTCTAAATAAATCGCATGCATTTATGTTTAATTTCAAGGAATTGGAATACTACATTATATTGTGTGATTGCAGGTTTGAAGAGCTAGAGAATGGCTTTATGAGAACATAGGCGAAAACGGTGAAGAAAATGGAGCTAGAACGAGAGAGATACGCAGAAAACAAGAGACGGAAGCAAGCTCCAACGTGGCCCACGGTCTAGACCGTGGACCACGGTCCACCTGAAGCAACTTTGGCAGAACCCACCGTACCGTGGGTTATATGGGAACCGTGGAGGGAACCGTGGCCCACGGTCCAGACCGTGAACCACGGTCCATGTCGTAAGAGCAATTGTCTTGTGACTTTAATTGGCCGTTTTGGCTAGTCTTTTCATTATCTTTTGGGTATCTCTATATTCTTGTTGCGGTTGACTTCATGGGCCCGTTTCCAAACTCATGTGGGTATCTCTATATTCTTGTTGCGGTTGACTATGTGTCAAAATGGGTAGAAGCGGTTGCAACAAGAACTAATGATCATTCCGTGGTGTGCAAGTTTGTTCAATCCAATATCTTCTCAAGGTTCGGGATTCCCCGAGTTATCATAAGTGATGGTGGATCGCATTTCAAGAACTTTGCATTTGGCAAATTGTTGAAACGTTATGGTGTGAATCACCGAATTGCAACGCCTTACCACCCTCAAACAAGTGGCCAAGTTGAAGTTTCGAATCGACAAATCAAAGAAATTTTAATGAAGACGGTGCGGGTTGATAGAAAAGATTGGTCGATTAAGTTGGAGGATGCATTGTGGGCTTACCGTACGGCATACAAGACACCCATTGGTACCACTCCGTATCGGTTGGTGTATGGGAAAGGGTGTCATTTGCCAATGGAGTTGGCTCACCGGGTATTATGGGCAATTAAGAATGTTAATTTGGATTACAAGGAAGCCGGTGAGTTAAGGAAGTTGAAATTGAACGAATTGGAAGAAATCCGGGATGAGGCATATGAATGCGCTTCGAATTACAAAGAGAAATTGAAGATGGTGCATGATGCCAAGATAAGGAAACGAACATTTGAGGTTGGGCAAAAAGTGTGGCTTTATAATTCAAGACTCAAACTGTTTCCCGGGAAGCTCAAAAGTAAATGGATGGGCCCATATGTGATCACAAGAGTCAAGAGGTTTGGTGATGTGGAGATTGAAGACAAGTAAAGTCAAGTTAAGCAACTTGTGAATGGACATCGCCTCAAACCTTATTTGGAAGGAAAGGATTTGAACATGATTGACAAAGATAAGCTGAGTTTCCTTCTAAGCTCACCGGATGGCTCCATTTCGTAAAGGAAAGGCTCAGGTATGTTATATAGTGTAAATAGTTTTTGTTAAATATTTATTTTTAAAATTACCTTTCTCGTGCGAGTGTGCTCGAACCAAGTGTGGGGAAGTTCTTAGGAATCTCTTCACCGTGTTGAGGACAACTCGGGTTTTTCATGGTGAGTAGGGTAATTTTTAGTTTTCATTTTGTTTTAAACATTATATAATATTTAGTTCCATTTCGTTTAGTAAAAAAAAAGGGGCTCACCGTAGACCACGGTTCCAACCGTGGCCCACGGTCCAGCAAGTCACCACGGTACGGTGCACTTTGGAAATTTTGGAACATCACCGTGGACCACGGTCTAAACCGTGGCCCACGTTCGAGCATGGCTGGGTCGTTGACTACGGTCAACCATGGACCACGGTTCACACCGTGGCCCACGGGTCGCTGATTACTGCTGCTGTTTGACGGGCTTTAAGGTACATAAACGAATTTTTTTTAAAACATATTTCAGCCACAAACTTCACCAACCATCTTCTCTACCTTCATACTTTATCTTTCAACCCTAATTTCACCATCACTTCTTCCAATTAACCACTAAAACCTAAGTTTGTTAACCACTTTGTGAGTTAATTTGTGAGAGGATTAACAATACAAACCTTATTCCCTTTCATTCTTAAGTTGTAACCCGATTGTGAGGGTAAGGGTTATGAAAATTTCAAAGATTTTTGGGGTTTTCTTGTTTACCTGTGACAAGTGCTTTTTTATCACCATAAACATCAAATCAAGGTATGTTCTTATCAATTCTTTGAATACATTGCAACAACTGTTAAGGTAGTGTTGATTTGTGTAAACCCACTTGCTTGTTGGTTATAATGGTTACAAATTATAGTTGTGGATAAGAGATAAATGCTTGAAATTGGTGATTTTTCATTGAAAAATTGAAAAGTTGAGTGTTTATTGAAGTTTTGTAATATTGGTTAAGTATATAATGAGTTGATTATCCACAACTATGGTAACAAGCAAGTGTTGGGAGAAATATATTGAATTGATTTGGTTGTTTTGGTGGTTTATGTGTGTAGATGGGACGAACTTCAGATAAAGGTAAAGGAAAGGCAACATCTTCGAGTGGCCGAGCTGCGCAAGCTAAGCGACAACGGTTGAGAGAGGAGCAAGAGCATGTGCAAGTAGAAATCCCAAAACTCGACTGGAGGGGTGGGGTATTATCGAGTTATGCTTTAGAATGGCAGCCGGAGTTATTTAAAGATAAGATGAGCGGTATTAGAGACAGGTTGGAAGGTTTTATGTGTGAGAAGGAAGTGACCGACTCAGGTCTTGAAGCATTTGGCGTGTTCGACAAGTTTGAAGCATCAGGTTGGGAAACTGCTCTCCAGTGTTACGATGGAGAGAGCACGGTGTTATATGATAGGGAGATTGAGGAGTGGGTATCTACCTTGAGGTGCACACCATTTAGGAAGGGGTCAGAGATGAAGTTGATTGATACCGTGGGTGGAACGACAGTGGAGATGTCTTTTGAAACACTCAATCAAATTGCTCGGTTCGACAGCAAGCCATCCAATTCGTATGTATATCCATCGGTCAGAGATCTGTTTGACCATCCTGACAAAAGTCCGCAATGGTATAATATATTATCGTCGGTTTTAAAGGGGGAAGAGGTACAAGTTCGAATTTTAAAAGAAGGGAGTTGAGAATTGAAGCTCAACTGTTGATGACAATATGTCTGTCCAATGTGGTACCCCGTCGGAGCGATATTTCAATGGTGAGAAACAGTGGCATGCCGGTTTGGCCGCATTGATGACTGGCAAGCCGCGAATTTCCTTTCGCTACTTAGCCATGTTAAACATATGGACGAGTAGAGAATGCAACAAGAGAAAGTTAATCCCTCACTGCCGATTGATCACGGCGATACTGAAGTTGCATGGCGCCCTTCCAGCAGGCGCAATTGGGTTGAAGAAGATATTTACGGAACACAAGTTAGATGCGTTGGGGCCAGGTTGGATATATACCAAGAGTGAAAGATACCATCAGTTGAAGATCGGTAATGAGAAATGGAGAGTATTAAGGGAGGATGTTGAACAAGAAGCGGGTGAAGACCGGGAGGAGATAATGGAGGAAAGAAGTGACGATGAAGACATGGAGGTGGTTGGTGGTGATGAGAATGTTGATGGTAGTGGATCCCAACAAAAGGGTTGGGATTATTCTTCGGGATATGCTTCATATGGAGACAATTGGGCCTACATGTGTTCGATTAACTAGTGGTGGAGAGGCATCGGCCCTCCACGTTTGATAATTAGTCGGAGGAGTCCCGAGCACTTTTTGACCACCAAACTTTCATGGGGGCTTACCACGAACGAGCCGAGAAAGAAAGACATGACCGTAATGAGATGTGGAACCGTGCCCACGCCTATGCGCGGGAACACGAAACAAACATGCGGTATATGGATGACCGAACTAGGAGAATGCACGAACAATGGCATGCAGGTGAAGAGGTCGTTCCAGATCCACCAAGCGTGGATTACACATCTTTACCTCCGTATGACGGCTCAATGCGATACCCCGAGCCACCTTTGCATCACTCCATGTGGGTGGATCCGATGCAATCGATGGCACCACCACCATCATCGGGAGAGGGCAGCAGCGGCGGAAGTGGAGCTTTCAACTTTGGTGAATTTTTAGACTTTATGACCTCTATCTTCGGGCCGCCACATACGCCTTACTACTGATGGGACTTCATTGTACCAGGTGCTCTTTGTTTTGTATATTTTGTGTATATTGGTGTTTTTATGTCATGTTTTGTGTATTTGGGGTGTTGGGAGGAGAATGTTATGGTTATGAAAATTGGTGGTGTTTTTTGTGTTTTTAATTCTTAAAAACCATACATTGGGGACAATGTATCCCAAGTGTGGGGATTGGAAATTTTTCATAAAAAAAAAAAAAAAAAAAAAGAGAGAGAGAGAGACAGAGAGAACTATTGAAAGAAAAACACTGGAAAAGTGGTAAGATAGGAAGGGTAAAGTCTTGGTCCCATATCATGGTCAGGTTCCTTTGTATGATTATGGCTTAGTTGTTGGGTAAGAGTTCTGTTAAATTTCTAGCTAAAGGTGACATGTTTTGAGTTAGTTATCTCATGTAATAGGAGTAATTTGAGAATCGGGGTGCATACAGTAGTGAGATAGACAATGTGACCTTCCTTGTTAGAACTCGTGCAATGATTGTTTTCCGAGACCTTAGCTTGGTATGCGTGCAAAAAGGATAGAGGCAACTAGGACAAGCCTCGTCTGGGATGAGTGAGAGTGTGGGTCTTGGGGGTTGGGCCTCATACATTACAAATATGAGCGTGGGCAATGAGCGGGGCAGGGGTTTGGTCTTTAGATACCCAATTTTGAACCTAGTGCTTATTGATTATCGATTACCTTGACATATTTATTCGTGAAAAGATCTGGCCTAGTTAATAGGTATGATATGTAATTATTGCTTTATTGAAGAAGTATGAAGAATAGTAAGTTGTTAGTTTGCTTTTGTTAGCAATGTTGAAAAAAAATAAAATCAGTCTATGTTGAAAAAAAATAGTATGTTAGTTAGAAAAGTTATAGCATTTTGTGTAGTTGTATGTAATAACTTGGCCGGATCTGATCGCATGAACTACTTTCAAAATTCCCATTCCACACCTAAACCTTTGGTCTCATTACAACCCGAGATAAGACCTCTTGATTTGGATAATTACTAAAGCAATTGTAGGTGGAGGTTTGACAGTTGCATGAGCTTATTATAGTAGGATTGCACATTTGTCTGAGTATTGATAATTGTGATTAAGGCACCGGATTGAGGTATAATTGTGTATGGATATTGCATGAGATAAATTAAAGAAACATGTTAGGTTTGGCTAGAGATTTAATTATTTGACTGATTGTGAAGTATGGCTATAATTTATATGAGATACAAGGAATAGGGTATGATTAGGGACCTTGACCGAACCGGGCTTGTGGTATGTTTGGTGGTGTGTTTTGAAAGCAATTGTGGTTTCAAATGTTGCTTGAGGGCAAGCAACGTGTAAGTGTGGGGATGTGACAGGTGGATCATAGAGCCACCCTTAAGTGTAGTAATTCTAACTAAATCGCATGCGTTTATGTTTAATTTCAAGGAATTGGAATACTACATTATATTGTGTGATTGCAGGTTTGAAAAACTAGAGAATGGCGTTACGAGAACATAGGCGAAAACAGTGAAGAAAATGGAGCTAGAACGAGAGAGATACGCAGAAAACAAGAGACGGAAGCAAGCTCCACCGTGGCCCACGGTCTAGACCGTGGACCACTGTCCACCTGAAGCAACTTTGGCAGAACCCACCGTACCGTGGGTTATATGGGAACCGTGGAGGGAACCGTGGCCCACGGTCAATTGTCTTGTGACTTTAATTGGCCGTTTTGGCTAGTCTTCTCATTATCTTTTGCATAGTTTTCGATTGGAGACACTTTGGGAGGCGATTGGAAGGAACTATAACTCAATTTTGGGTTGTTTAAACACTAGAGACTTGTTTTTGATTCATATGCACATTATAATCGAAGGAATGATGAATCGAATCATGCTTGGCTAATCTCCTTTGTGTTTTCCCTCGGATTGTAAGGTTTCATATTGTTTGTTGATTGAATGTTTATGCAATTACTGAGATAGTAATTTAATATTATTGATTTCATAATTATGATGTCTATGTAGTGATTCATAAGTTGTTAGTTTGTTTAATTCGTGTTATAAACCGTCAGTTCTTGGTGCTATAGGCAATCAGGATTAATCGGGTGGAATTCGGGGTTGGATAATCTAATTGGTTTTTGAGTGATTGCCTTGCGTTTGTTAATCCAAGTACTTAGTCCTCAGTTATCACAATCGTTTGAATATTCACGAATTATGTTTTTATAGTTCGTCTCAGATTAAACATTTACATTAACATTCATTGAAACCTAAAACCGAGGGAGAACATACCCTCTCATCTTTGATTGAAAAACAGTGTTAAGTGTTTTAGTTATTTTCGTTAATCAAACAACACAACCAAAACTTTGATATTTTATTTTCTTCATTTAGTTTAAATTTAGTTAATCTATAAAACTATTTGGTAACACATATTCCACAAACTTTTCGTGTTCGACACCCATTTACCACTATCTAATTAGTTGTATTTGGTTTATTTTTGCGCAAGTATTCGACCTCGTGTCACCCAACGTTATATTTAGCGTGTCCCCACGTTTTATTGGGCTTGTCCCCACGTTTTATTGGGCTCGTCCCCACGTTATATCGGGCTCGTCCCCAAGATAGTTGGATTTAAACCCAACTTCTTTAACTATTATTTTATCTTTTGGTGATTTATTCTAACAAGTGAATAACTTACAAGGAAAAGTTCTAAAGATAAGGAATCCTCTATTTTAGCAACACAGATAAGACAGAAACCAAAAGAGTTATATTATTACTAGCAAAGCAAGAGTTGATCCGGGCTTCACCAGTAAAACGAGGACCATCCACCTGGATCAAGCTATGTTAAGTTCATCACACGTTCATACAAAAAATAAAGAGAAAGGCGGTTAAGGCTTCATCCCCAAAACAGAGGATCCCTCCACCCTAACCACCTTTTGTGATTGTCTTAAGGATCATCGATCCTAGAATTACAACTACTATTGTCCACATAAAACCACCAACAAAAAACCATTAAAACTTCATAAAAAAAATGGGCTCCGGCCTTGTCTTCATATCCATCATCGCCCATTGCCCCGCCTACTCCTTAGCCACGCCTCCATCACCTTCACCAGCCTCCTTGACCTCCAACACATCATCCTTGGCCCCGCTCGTTCCAGCATCCTCGACCCTCTTCTCTGCCCCAGCATCCTCGTTCTCTTCACCAAAGCCAGCCAATGCCTTCTCCCACATAGCCACATTCCAAATGGATCTATCGAAGCTAGGATCCTCAGACTTTGCAGCCATCTAGATCCAGGCTGTGAGCACCGCCTTACTAGACCACACCTTGGCCTGCTCCGTAACCTCCACCACCTGCTCCTGAGCTTGGATGTCCGTGAGGGCCAACTCCAGAGTTTCCTTTTCCGCCTGAAGTGCTGCATTGAGCTTGTCTTTCAGAGTTATGAGCACGGATCCTTACCTCCGAAAGCTGGTCAAACACATGTTGGGCATTATGGACTTCTACATTAGGATCCCTCTTTCTTTTCACACCGGCTTTGGAGCGCGTCATCATGGTCTTCAGTTGTGCAAGGCTAGAGCTCTTCATGTGCTTCTTCTTAAAGGAGCGAGAAGAAATAAGGTTGTCCATGTCCTCTAACTAGAATTGGCCTAGCAGATTCTTGGAAGGCTTGGTCGCTGATTTCTAGGAACCTACGCATATAAATAAGAAAAAGATAAGTTTTTCTTGGCCTGTTATCGCTCTACTTGTACAATATTTATGATTAAATACAGAATTCTAACTTACTTGACATGGTTTCTGAGGAGCTTGCAGTCTTGCTCGACGACTCTTCACCAACAATCTTGAAGGTCTGATCAAAAAGATCCAGAGACATGAACGCTTTCGCCTTCTTAACATCGTCCGAATCAGCGGCAAGATTTGCGAAGTTGGATACTGCACAAAGGGCAACAAGATTATAATTAGTCAATCAGTAAGAGAAGGATCACATATCCTCTGGATCCGCTATCCTACCCTTGAGGATCCAGCGGGTTGGCAACGAATTCCGATTTAGGATAGAGTCTCTCAGGACAAAGAAGAACTAATTCTTCCAACTCTGGTCGTTGTGTGTGGTTTTGCTGATTGGAAGGGGCTGGAAAGGCGACGGTCACATCTTATTCTAACCGACAGTTGCGATGAAGATTTTTTGGAATAAACATGACAGTTGTTATCCATTCATAACTATCATGTTTGGGGGCAATTGTTGGGACCAGGATTCTTGATCATTGAGAATCAGCTATTTTTGGCAACTGCTTCAGGGACTAAGGATTCTCGGTGGATCAAGGATCCTCAACAGTCGACTTTAGTTATATTCTAATCTATTTTTGCAGGTAAAACACGTGCTTACTGGAATTCCTATTTTTACAGATGGGATATTTTACCAGGTCTTCCTTGCTGTCCACGCTCTGAAACGGCCATGAAGAATTAGTAAACAAAACATGGCCGAGATAATAGCTGAATTAGTTAGTATACGTTATATTTTTTGTATTTATATACTGAACCATGGCTGATAAAAAAGAACACCTGAGCACTTAGAACTCTTAGCAGAAACACTTGTAATCACGATCAGCCTTGATTCCACCTCTTGTAATTCTTTTGAGCTCAATATAATTGGTAGTGATAGTTTTCACTACCCGAAGTTTTTATGCCGGCGGGATACTAGTTACCAAGAGCTTTTCCTCGTATAAATCTTGTTGTCTAACCTTTACAATTACTACTTTGATTATTTTGTTCATACAAACACCAATCCTTACATACGAATTTGGTTACGTGATCCTTAGACCGATTTTTGACCAAAACACTAAGCGTTTTTACACTATGAATGTTCTTGATGTGACATTCACGACAAAATCAAGTATGCCTTAGTATTCGTTTATCAAATAAGCGATTAGCCGCATATTGCATATCGAACAAACGAATAGCCGAACGGGTCTGCTTATGACCCGAATATCTTGGGGGGCATCTATAAGTGATACACGTATATTATAAGCCAACATATCGGTATTACGGCCTTAGTACAATAGAAAACCAGTTAAACGAAAACATGCTCGTTTAACTACCCGCTATGACTTTAAACGCGAAAGATAGTTCTGAAACAAGCATTGTATCGTCCGTTAAGCCAAAAAAAACATATAGAACATTTATTGGGGATATTTTAAGTGATCCGTGAAATATTTTTGATTTTTTCAATCTAATAGTATGTTTTTCAAAATTTACACAAAATGGCCGAAAAATGCTCGTTTTCGCACTGTTTGTCGCACCCGATATATTTTTCTCGCCAAAAACCGAACCCGAAATAAACTGGACTTGGGATTTCACGTTCAGGCACGTAAAATGAGGCAAATGAGCCAAAGGGAGGCCAAAAAGGGCCTGGCCGCCAACTTGAACCAAATTCCCCTTTATATATTTTTTATTTTAGACTTATTTAACAACCTTTTCACAAAAGTTCTGGATCCTTGCAGCTACTAGTTCAATTCTTCAAAGTTTCCTGCCCAACCCTAAGGACCTGCACTTAGCTTATATAGAAGTACGAGAACTCGAAAATTGGATTAAGAGAGCGAAAACGGGCGAAAACCGCAAAGGGACTAAGTGATAGCAAGGGAAACAAACCCCGAGCTGACCTCGCACCGAGTGCCTACAAAATATTGAGTTTCATGACCCCTCTTTTTAAACTGTTTCGGCCATAATCCTACCCCTATCGTCAAAGTCAACGGATGAAGAATTGGACGATGGTGAAACGGTGCGACGTCTCTCATGAAACTCTCTCTCTGGCTCAGGAAATTCTTTAGTGTCGGGTGGTCCACGAGATCGAGTATGTCGCATACAACTATAATAAAATATTAGCTAAACTATTCTAACTAATAAGCAAAGCAAAACAAAAAATAATTACAAGTAGCACACAAGGTAAATCCTAACTTGAGTCGCCCTCAAAACGCCTAAAACCGTGTCCCCGGAAACGGCGCCAAAAACTTGATGTGCGTCGGATATGTCTAAAATAATGACCCTCACAACTAAGCTTTAAATTTAAAATGAAAATCCTAAAACCACACACAACCGTCAAGTGTACCGATCGCAAGTAGTATAGACCTAGGAAGTTCGAGTATCGAACACGAGGACACGTAAGAACGCTAACGATCACTAACCCTAGACAAGACCTTACCTAAGAATAATATTTAATTGATTTCAATTTTGGTTTTTCTTTTTATAAAATAATTTAACTGGACTAACTGACAAAAGTTACCAAAAATAGAAAACATAACGACAAACTAACTGTGTTGACTATGGATGGAGAAAAACGTCTACCTAGGTTTGAATCAAATTGTAGGTCTAACAATTAAATGGATTGGATGTCATCAAGACACCGGTTCCTAAAGATGACACGACTAAGGATCGCTCAGGCTCACTGGATCACCTCTCGGTCTCACTCAACAAACCCTAACTACTCTTAATCGGCTAAAACGACCAAACAGGAAAATAATTCTTAACGTGTTCTAATGTTGACTCCCCTCTCGGTCTCACCAACACTCGACCCTAATGGTAATGAATACTACACAACCAAGGATAGAGTAACAATTCAACTTAAACCAAAATAGATCAACTAGTCGCTCAAAACACCTAAACCGGACAAGAAACGAATTCGCTCTCGCGCAATTCTAATTCTAGCATGCACAGGCAATAAGACAACCCTAACTTCTTATCACCTCTCGGTCTCTAAGAAGGTGTTTAACCGCTGTACTTTAACCACAAATTCATGCAACAAAACCCTGCGGTTGTACCTACTGCAAACAAACCCTAAACACAAAGTCTAGAATCAAACAAGCACCGATCAATCAATAAAAAACTAATGAACCAACGCAAGGAGTTTAAGCAATGAAGTACCAAAATTTCTAGCCCTTAAACACAACCTATTTCATGTCTAAATCAAACTTTACAATGACAATTCAAGTCTATCAATTAAACAATACATAAAACTCATCAAACACTAGCAATTATCATTATTCCTAGGTAGAATCGACAAGATTAGCCTGGCACGATATTTGGACAACAGCTATTAATTAATAAAAACATCATATAACTCATTCCAATCATCAATTCAATCATTCAATGATCAACAATAATCATAAACAAGTCAATCTCTCAAGCAATTGCAAAACGAATTAACAATTGAACAAGAAAATTAAAGTTTGATGAACAATGTTATGAAAGAAAGGATATGGATGAATTGGGGCTGCTCTTGGGTGTAGAAACTGATGGTGAATGATCCCGAGGCTTGTTCTTGACTCCATCTTCCTTCCTTAACCGTCACAAGATCCAAACCCTAGCCGACAAAAGCTTTTTTCTCTCTTTTCTTTCCTGCTGTCTTGTGATCGGACCAGCTGCCTAACTTAGGGTTTTTTATTTTTTTATATTATAATATAAAGGTAGGCATGGGCTTTTCCAACATTATTATGTAAACCCATATAAAACAAGTCAAAATACATAAAATATAATATAATAACATAGATAAAAGGTGCGGAAAATAAGTGGGTTTTACAACACATCAAATATCCCCACACTTAAGACTATTTCATCCATGAAACAGAATTCTACACGATATCATAACTGAGTTTAACCTACCACTCTTGGTTTTGTTTATTTATTATTATTATTATTATTATTATTATTATTATTATTATTATTTTTCTTTTTAAAGTATTAGAACAAGTGACCCGTTACCCAAATATTTCTTCCAACTTTCACCTAATAAGTTAGATCAGGTCGATTGCCGGTATTGCTATCCACTTAAACCCATACCCCCAATACTTACCGAGGCAAATAAGGCACGACAATTTTATTAGTTTGAATGACTAAGTGGGACCCACAATTAAGAACCATACCGGACCCGACCCACCCCAATTTGACTTAAACCTTATATCTAGTTGATCAAAACTTGATGTACCAATTTTAAGAATAGCTAAAGACAATCAATGGTATTGTTTATCCACCTAAGCTTAAGCATTAAGGTCTACCTAGTAGCCATTAGTGTAGGTCCCCCCGGGGCGTCGCCGATCGATACGAGATCCGCACGAGGTCTAGGAGTGCGGAATCCTCCTAGACTCGTTTATTGGTGTAAAGATGAAGAACACAAACACGTACACGAACAAATACAAGAACGGGATAATCAAATCTGCAGATTCTTATATTATAATCAAAACACGTTATATACCGTAACCAAACAGAAAACACGACTGACCCGAGGTGAGCTCTACCTCGGGTCGTCTCACACGACTCTCCTTGTCTCTTACTCTCTCTAAACAAACAACCTACTCAAGACACACACTAATTTCTGGATGTCTAAACCTAAACAAGACACACGTATATATATATATATAAACTTCAGTAGGCGTCAGTAGGCGAAGTTGTTCATAACTTCGCCTATGGCGAAGTTGTGATAACTTCGCCTAAGGTGAAGTTGTCCTAACTTCGCCGTTGGCGAAGTTGTTCTAACTTCGCCTAAGGCGAAGTTGTTCTAACTTCACCTATGGCGTCTCCACTGGTCTGAATTGCATAGCGACGGTCACAAAATGCACCAACAGTCTCCCCTTTGACCGTTGCTCTCAATTCTAACAAACACGAAAGATCATCTGTTACAAAACATGCACCAACAGACTCCCTCTTAACTGATGATCTTCTGTTTGCCCTTCAACCAGCCGTGTCTGAAACTGTCATGTAGCTTCACAAATCTACCAATCACCCAGCGTCTTCCATATCAGATCTCCCCTTCAGTGTAAGCTTCTCCGACTATAACGATTGAGGTCTTTGAAATGCATGCATCCTCGTGCCAATAGATAATCTCAACCAATCACGTGAGTCCATCTGACTTCACCAACACGTGAAGTTGGGCTTCCTCCACAACTTCACCAACTCGTCGGCATACGATAAGGTTTAATCTTCAACTACTCAACATCAAGTGATCAATTTCATCACAAAACCACCTTGACAGAATCTAACACATGACCATTAATTAATCCGAAGCATCTTCAATCACCAGGGATAACGATCAAGAACATAAACACTTTAGTTCCCGATTAAATCCAACTTGTTCCAGAATTTTCACTCTAATAAATAAGAATCACGTTTCAGGATCCAATTCTCGAACGCCTTGAAAATAACATAAATAATATGCTCTGACCGCAATCCAGTAATGACGAAAACCTTCAGTTCAATTTGACTTTCTTCAGTTGGTCAACCTCGAACAACAACAATTTTATCGCCCACAAACACCCAAATATGTGTCAATATCCAGTTTCAATCAATATCCCATTCTCAAACTCAACTCCATATCCAGAGTTAACACGTATTTGTTCACACGTAAGACCCAGAGATAACAAGTTTCACTCGTTGACGGAACAACATCTCCGGTCTCACAATAATCGTGTACACCTGGCCATACAGACGAAAACACCAAAATATTCTTTTTTTTTTTTTTAAACTCGTTAACTTCGCCTAAAGTTAACATCTCTCCTCCTTAACTTCGCCTGTCCATAACTTCGCCTGGCTGATAAGCGAACTTGTGAGGTAGGCGAAGTTGTGGATAACTTCGCTTAACCTTATATCTTCGCCTAAACCCTACGAACAATGACGGCAACTTCGCCTGATGAACAATAACTTCGCCTACGGCGCTGTTCTGCCAGAAACGCACAGAAACGTGCCAGAAACACCAAAACGCAGATCTCTAACCATAGCATAAGAGCCTAAGGCTCTGATACCACATGTAGGTCCCCCCGGGGCGTCGCCGATCGATACGAGATCCGCACGAGGTCTAGAAGTGCGGAATCCTCCTAGACTCGTTTATTGGTGTAAAGATGAAGAACACAAACACGTACACGAACAAATACACGAACAAATACAAGAACGGGATAATCAAATCTGCAGATTCTTATATTATAATCAAAACACGTTACATACCGTAACCAAACAGAAAACACGACGGACCCGAGGTGAGCTCTACCTCGGGTCGTCTCACACGACTCTCCTTGTCTCTTACTCTCTCTAAACAAACAACCTACTCAAGACACACACTAATTTCTGGATGTCTAAACCTAAACAAGACACACGTATATATATATATATATATATATATATATATATATATATATATATATATATATATATATATATATATATAAACTTCAGTAGGCGTCAGTAGGCGAAGTTGTTCATAACTTCGCCTATGGCGAAGTTGTGATAACTTCGCCTAAGGTGAAGTTGTCCTAACTTTGCCTAAGGCGAAGTTGTTCTAACTTCACCTATGGCGTCTCCGCTGGTCTGAATTGCATAGCGACGGTCACAAAATGCACCAACAATTAGATATTATTATTGTATGTTTAAGTAGCTAACTAGTAAGTTTTCCCCACTACATGGCATACCCTCGTTATCAAGCAATACGCCAAAGTCCATCTCCAAAGGTGAGTATGCACAAATTCATCTGTAGGGCTTACATATGACGTGTCCCTTGTGGCCCGTTTCTTAATGGTAATAGGGCGCGAGCAATGGGACCCCATATGACTAACAGCGTGGATGATCAAGTCAGTAGTGTATTTGTACTTTGAAATACGATGTGATCAGGTTTATTGACTTATGTTTGGCAGATAAACTGCGGGTTTGCTCTTTGAGCTCTTTTAATATTCATAAATCCACTTAGGAGATGTGAATACCCAGATGATATATCGCATAAAGACCCATGGTGTCCGTCCCCCGGAGGATCCCATCAATACAGGATTTAAGGTTATAAAACCATACGCCTATGAAATGTTAACCACTAAAACTAGAAGCATGAAATTTATGTTTATATCACAGGCTACTTTGGCATACCTTAATGTTAAACCTACGCAAGCATCGTATGATTAGTCTATTCCAATTTCTATAAAATTTTTAATCTTTTAAGATCAAACTAAACATAAGGCTTGAGTATGACCCGCCTTTTCATCCCATTTTCTAAAGTTAAGTCAACAACCAAACCGCCCTTTCATTCTTGGAGGCTGAGCCTACCAGCACATCGATTACTGAGTCTAAACCGTTTGGTTACAATACACTACGTGCGGGTCTAAAGGGCATCGTTCTTATTTATTATATATAAATATTTTGAAAACACTAAGAAGTTATGAAACAAACACTACTCGGTAATAATATCATTTGCTGTTTAACGTAGAGAAAACAAATTTCAAGGGACTATTTTTTTCAAATTTTTCAAATTTTTTATTTTTTATTTCTTTATTTTTTTTTCAAAATTTTCTACAACGAAGTAAAATAAACCCCATCCCCACACTTAGAACGAAATCGTCCTCGATGAGAACAAGAAAAAGAAATAAAATAAAATAAAAATAAAACAGAGAATAAAAATATAGTATACAAGAATAGAGAACGGGTTACTCCCCTGGTTTGTTTGCAGAATCCTCAATAGCTGAGTAGTAACCAAGCGACCGTATAGCATTTCATTCGCGGCCGCAACCTCGGGATAACCTGTTCCAAAACGCGATCGTAGCTACCATGCGCATAATATAACCTGCAAAAACTCAAACGCGCTCGCATGTAGCGGCATACAAAAACATAAAGAAATAAACGTATTTTTGTGTTTTTGGTTTTTATGATTTTTTTTTCATGTTAATAATAGAACACCCCTTAAATCGACCGACTCGAATGAAGATTGAGTACGAGCGATTTCATTTTGGAACATCCTGAAATAGACAAAAACATATAAAACAAATAGCACACACAAATAACAGAAATACAAACTCTACAACTCGGGCAGTCTCCCGAGTGATGCATCCAGCACGTCTACGTCTCGGAGAGCGAGTCAGGATAGAAGACCTCGACCGTCTGATCAGCCATCGGCTCGCCAATGTAGTGCTTCAGTCTATGACCGTTCACCTTAAAGTTCCCTCTTTTATCCTCTATCTCAATAGTACTATACGGGAAAACCTCAGTGACCATGAACTATCCCGACCATCGGGATTTCAACTTTCCCGGGAATAACCTCAACCGAGAACTATACAATAAGACCAAATCCCCACACTTGAATTGCTTGTTCCCGTTCAATTTCCTATCGTGCAATTCCTTCGTCCGCTCCTTATACCTAAACGACTGTGCGTAGGCGTGATCTCTCAGCTCCTCTAACTCGTGCAACTGGTGGAAACTAGTGCTCTCTGTGGCAGACATATCAAAATTGACCCTCTGTAGGGCCCACGAAGCACGGTGCTCCAACTCAACAGGCAGGTGGCAGGCCATCCCATAAATCATCCGAAACGGTGTGGAACTGGTCGGAGTTTTGTAGGCTGTACGGAAGGCCCACAACGCATCATCCAACTTGTCGGACCAATCCCAACGATTCGAACCAACCGTTTTCTCAAGAATACATTTGATCCCCCGATTACTCACTTCCACCTGCCCACTAGTCTGTGGGTGGTAGGCGGTTGCAAGCCCATGGGTGACCCCATAACATCGCAACGCTTTCTCCATCTGCACATTGCAGAAGTGAGTACCTCTACCACTTATCAACGCCTTCGGGACACCAAAACGAGCAAAATGGCTCTTGAGAAAACGGAGTACAACTCGGGCATCATTCGTGGGTAAGGCCTTGGCCTCAACCCATTTTGAAACATAATCCACAGCCACGAGTATGTACTTGTTCCCACGTGAAGATGGAAAGGTCCCATGAAATCAATGCCCCACACATCGAAAACCTCACAAACCTGAATAGCATTCTAGGGCATTTCATTTCGCGACGAAATGTTGCCAACACGCTGGCAACGATCACAACTCCTAACAAACGCGTGTGCATCCTTAAAAATCGAAGGCCAATAAAAACCACTATCAAAGACTTTCTTCGCTGTCAAACTCGCACCGTGGTGACCTCCTGTCAGTCCAACATGGCAATGGCTGAGAATCTGTCATCCCTCCTTAACATCAACTCACCTCCTGATCAACTGGTCAGCACCTATACAAAAGAGATACGGGTCGCCTAAAAGGTAAAACTTAACATTAGCAAAAAATTTCTTCTTTTGCTGGTAAGGCATCTTCGGGTAGTACCCGTCCGCAAGATAGTTCGCGAAGTCGGCGAACCATGGAAAACCCTCATCCTGGGCTGAAACAAACATGAGACTCTCTATCGGGAAGTGGTCATTAATCCTGACCCCTGGCTCTCCTAACTCAGCTCCCTCAAGACACGAAAGATGATCGGCCACCACATTCTCGGACCCCTTTTTATCACGGATTTCAATATCAAACTCTTGAAGCAACAGGATCCATCGGATAAGACGCGGCTTAGCATCCTGTTTTCTAAAGAGATAACGAATGGCAGAATGATCCGTGTACACAATCGTCTTGGACAGAACTAGTAAGGACCTGAATTTATCGAATGCAAAAACCACAACTAAAAGCTCTTTCTCGGTGGTGGTATAACTCTCCAGTGCACCATTGAAGGTCCGGCTAGCAAAGTTAATCGGATGGAAGTGCTTATCCTCCCGCTGTCCAAGAACCGCTCCGACTGCGAAGTCGCTCGCATCACACATCAACTCAAAAGGAAGCGACCAGTCGAGAGCAATCATGATCGGGCGTTAACGAGTTTGTCTTTTAAAAGATCAAACGCCTCGATACACTGCTCAGAAAACACAAACGGGGCATCCTTCTCCAGAAGTTTGGGCTATTTTAGAAAAATCTTTAATGAACTGACGGTAGAACCCAACATGACCCAAGAAACTCCGAATGGATCTCACAGACGTGGGTGGAGGAATATTAGAAATGGTCTCGATCTTCGCTCGGTCGACCTCTATCCCCGCACTCAAAATACGATGCCCCAAAATGATGCCCTCGCGTACCATGAAGTGACACTTCTCCTAGTTAAGGACTAGGTTGGTGTCAACGCATCGGGCCAACATCCTCTCAAGGTTGGAGAGACACTGATCAAAAGAGCTCCCAAACACAGAAAAATCGTCCATGAACACCTCCATGGAGTCATCGATCATGTCATGAAATATAGCCACCATGCACCTATGAAATGTGGCTTGAGCGTTACACAGTCCGAACGACATACGTCTATAGGCAAACGTTCTGTATGGGCAGGTAAACGTGGTTTTCTCATGGTCATCGGGAGCAATAAGAATCTGAAAGTACCCGGAGAAACCATCCAAGAAGCAGTAATACTGCTGACCAGTCAAACACTCCAACATCTGATCAATGAAAGGTAAAAGAAAGTGGTCTTTCTTCGTGGCATCATTTAGTCTGCGGTAATCAATGCAGACTCTCCAACCGGTCACAGTCCTAGTGGGGATGAGCTCGTTCCTCTCATTGGTGACGACAGTCATGCCACCCTTTTTAGGAACCACTTGGACTGGACTAACCCATGAACTATCAGAAATGTGGAAAATGATCCCCGCATCAAGGAGTTTGATAATCTCCTTCTTCACCACCTCCTGCATCTTCGGATTAAGCCGCCACTGCGGCTGAACGACAGTTCTGAAATTATCCTCGATGAGGATTTTATGAGTGCAGAACGAAGGGTTGATACCTTTAATGTCGATAATCTTCCATGCAATGGCCTCCTTGTGCTCTCTCAATACCCTCAACAACTTCTCTCTCTCGACCTCCGTCAACGCAGATGCAATAATAACCGGGAACTTCCTCTCCTCGTCCAAAAACGCGTACTCCAAATGGGCGGGTAACTCCTTAAGCTCTAAAGAAGGAGGGGGGCTCTCGACGGAAGGTCGGTCCATCGGATCGTCTCGTACGATCCCAGCAGACACTTCAGACTCAGGGGTATGTGACTCGGTGTCATCATCCGTTGACTGGTCGGTCATGGCAACCATCCCAATCTCCGGAATGTCCCTATAGAGAATCTGAGTTTCGGAGGCAGATCCTCCACATATCTCACTGAAAAACTCCCCAACATGCTCCATGATGGTATCGATAAAGTACAAGGAGCCATCAGCAGACTTGGGGTGTTTAAGTGACCGTCGAACGTCGAAGGTGACGTTCTCATCCCCAACTCTCAAGATCAACTTATTCTCGCAAGACGTCGATCAACGCCTGTGAAGTGGCAAGGAATGGTCGGCCAAGAATAATCGGTACACTACATGTCCAGAATGACAAAGTCCACCGGGAAGATGAACTTGTCGACACGAACAAGCATGTTCTCGACCACCCCTAGAGGGTATTTCACAGAACGATCAACAAGCTGGATACTCATCCTAGTAGGCCTCGGTTCGCCTAAACCCAGCTTGCTGTACACAGAATACGGCATAAGATTAATACTAGCACCAAAATAAGCCAGCGCATGAATCACCGTATCATCACTCAAGATGCAGGGAATCGTGAAACTCCTGGATCGGACATCTTCTCTGGTAACTTCCTCTGTAAGACAGTAGAACAACTAGCACTCAATGGGATGGAAACGACCTCATCTAACTTCTCCTTATTCGAGAGAATATCCTTAAGGAACTTTGCATGTTTCGGCATCTGAGTCAGTGCCTCAAGGAATGGAATATTAAGGTGAAGCTGCTTCAAAAGATCAAGGAATTTGGAGTTCTGCTCCTCATCTCTATCTCTGTGGAGTCGCCCGGGGTATGGCACTCTAGGTTTGTAGACTCTCGGTGTTTCGCTCGGTAATTGTTGTCTCTCGGCCTGTGCTGTACTCCCTAGGCTGCTCCTCTGATTCACCTGGGTCGGCGGAGACTCCATCTGAAGCTCCTCATCCACCTGCTCCTCTCTATCATCAACTGTAGGCTCCTAGACTCCTCCTCCTCTAGACCTCTGCTGAATCACGGGCTCATCTCGTGCCCCTGCACCGCTCCTCGTCGTCACAGCTTTCGCGAATCCCTTTGGGTTTTGCTCGGTATTACTCGGTAGCGTACCCTGCGGCCTCTCATTCAATCAACTGGCTATCTCTCCCATCAGCCGCTCAAGACTCTGAATCGACCCTCCCTGATTCCTCATGAATGACTCGTGCTCGCGTAGCTTCTCCTGGGTCTCTTTATGACGGGAATCCTCTCGCGTCATAAGCTGTGACAACATCTGCGTCTGCTGCGCCATCATCTCCTCTAAAGTGGTCTTCTTCTCCCCACTGCTCACTCCTTCACCCGCATCCTGGAATAGACTCTGACGCTGCTGACAACCGGACTGATTGTCGCTCCTCCAGTTGGAGTTCTGATTGCCTCTGCATCCCGAATTATAAGAATTGAAAGAATTTTTATTTCGGTTTGGATTGCCTATATAGTATACGGCCTCCTCGTGCGAACTGACTGGGAACTGAATGGTATCATGCCCAACTCTACATATCTCGCACAGCTTGCTCTTTGTCTGCAAGTCCTTCACAATCTTCGCCAACGCCTCGACCTGTGGCGTAAGTGCGGTGTTCGTGTCCACCAAATGCATGCCGCGTGATATGGAATCGATGGTCTTACCACCTCTGGCGGGTGGTCTTTGGTATCCACTCATAGATAACCCATTAAACAAAGCGATGCACTCATCCGGGTCCTTCGCCGTCAACAGATTTTCTCCCGCCGCCGTGTCAAGCATGTTCTGCGTCGCGTACGTCACTCCATTATAAAACTTCTCGACAACCGCCCAATCTTGCAAGCCGTGGTTCGGGCACAACGCTAACAGATTTTTAAAACGCTCCCATGCCTCATAGAAACTCTCGGTGTCCTCCATCTGAAAAGAATGAATCTGGTTACGTAAACGAGCTGCCTTAGCCGGAGGATTGTACTTCTCAAGAAATTGGGTCTGCATGGCAGCCTAAGTAGCTATAGAGCCCTGTGGAAGGGACTCGAGCCACAAACTCGCATGATCAACGAGTGAAAACATAAAGACGCAGAGCTTAACGGCATCTTCGGATACGCTGACAAGATGGAAAGTGTCGCAGATACCCATAATGCGAGTAAGATGAGAATGCAGGTTCTCGTGAAGTAACCCGTGAAACTAAGCATAATGAGAAATGGTATTCAGAATGTTCGACGAAATCTGCCAGTTCGTAGTAACTCCAATAGCGGGTGGTGCGATGCTGGATCTCGCGCCAGCATTGGCCGGACGGGCCTGGACTGCAGCTGTCCTCCTCGGTTCGGCCATAATCCTACCCCTATCGTCAAAGTCAACGGATGAAGAAGTTGACGATGGTTAAACGGTGCGACGTCTCTCACGAAACTCTCTCTCTCTGGCTCAGGAAATCCTTCAGTGTCGGGTGGTCCACGAGATCGAGTATGTCGCATACAACTATAAAAAAAAATTAGCTAAACTATTCTAACTAATAAGCAAAGCAAAACAAAAAATAATTACAAGTAGCACACAAGGTAAATCCTAACTCGAGTCACTCTCAAAACGCCTAAAACCGTGTCCCCGGTAACGGCGCCAAAAACTTGATGTGCGTCGGATATGTCTAAAATAATGACCCTCACAACTAAGCTTTAAATTTAAAATGAAAATCCTAAAACCACACACAACCGGCAAGTGTACCGATCGCAAGTAGTATAGACCTAGGAAGTCCGAGTATCGAACATGAGGACACGTAAGAACGCTAACGATCATTAACCCTAGACAATACCTTACCTAAGAATAATATTTAATTGATTTTAATTTTGGTTTTTCTTTTTATAAAATAATTTAACTGGACTATCTGACAAAAGTTACCAAAAATAGAAAACTTAACGACAAACTAATTCTGTTGACTTTGGATGGAGAAAAACGTCTACCTAGGTTTGAATCAAATTGTAGGTCTAACAAGCAAATGGATTTGATGACATCCAGACACTGGTTCCTAAAGATGACATGACTAAGGATCGCTCAGGCTCACTGGATCACCTCTCGGTCTCACTCAACAAACCCTAACTACTCTTAATCGGCATAAACGACCAAACCGGAAAATAATTGTTAACGTGTTCTAATGTTGACTCGCCTCTCGGTCTTACCAACACACGACCCTAATGGTAATGAATACTACATAACCAAGGATAGAGGAACAATTCAACTTAAACCAAAATAGATCAACTAGTCGCTTAAAACACCTAAACCGGACAAGAAACGAACTCACTCTCGCGCAATTCTAATTCTAGCATGCAAAGGCAATGAGACAACCCTAACTTCTTATCACCTCTCGGTCTCTAAGAAGGTGTTTAACCGCTGTACTTTAACCACAAATTCATGCAACAAAACTCTACAGTTGTACCTACCGCAAACAAACCCTAAACACAAAGTCTAGAATCAAACAAGCACCGATCAATCAATACAAAACTAATGAACCAACGCAAGGAGTTTAAGAAATGAATTACCAAAATTTCCAGCCCTTAAACACAACCTATTTCATGTCTAAATCAAACTTTACAATGACAATTCAAGTCTATCAATCAAACAATCCATAAAACTCATCAAACACTAGCAATTATCATCATTCCTAGATAGATCCGATAAGATTAGCCTAGCATGATATTTGGACAGCAGCTATTAATTAATAAAAACATCATATAACTCATACCAATCATCAATTCAATCATTCAATGATCAACAATAATCATAAACAAGTCAATCTCTCAAGCAATTGCAAAACAAATTAATAATTGAACAAGAAAATTAAAGTTTGATGAACAATGTTATGAAAGAAAGGATATGGATGAATTGGGGCTGCTCTTGGCTGTAGAAAATGATGGTGAATGATCCCGAGGCTTGTTCTTGACTCCTTCTTCCTTCCTTAACCGTCACAAGATCCAAACCCTAACCGACAAAAGCTTTTTTCTCTCTTTTCTTTCCTGCTGTCTTACGATCAGACCAGGTGTCCAACTTAGGGTTTTTTATTTTTTTATATTATAATATAAAGGTAGGCATGGGCTTTTCCAACATGTAATCGGGCCGGGCTTTGAGTTGTTTCTTGAAATCGTATACGTAAAAAGCCCGTAAGCTCCTCGAAAAGTCCGGCTTCTTCATTCTTTTAACCATAGCCTACAAAATAAACATTATTATGTAAAACCCATATAAAACAAGTCAAAATACATAAAATATAATATAATAACGTAGATAAAATGTGTGGAAAATAAGTATGTTTTACAACACATCATTGAGTATGCGTTATGAGCCAAGTTCTACTGCAACTTACTAAACTAAAGTTAAGTAAGGCCTATGAGCCAAATTCTGCTATAACTTAACAAACTAAAGTTGAGTATGGCCTATGAGCCAAGTTCTGCTGCAACTTGAAAAAATAAAGTTGAGTATGGCCTGAGAGCCAAGTTCTGCTGCAACTTAATAAACTATAGTTGAGTATGGCCTATGAGCCAAGTTCTGCTGCAACTAAACAAACGAACTTAATTATGGCATGAATGCCAAGAAAATAATGTGATTATGCATATTGTGGGGGGAAGGGAAGCCACATTGATTGATGATACGTGAGATAGACTATACGTTTATATGCATATTATGTGGATAGGCATAGGAAATACTAGATATATATATACATATATAAATTCTTTTTAATGGTTGACCTTAAGTGGAACCGTTATGGGCGGAAGGGGAGCCACAGTGGTTGATTTTACGTGGAAAATGAAGGTACGAACGAACAGTCATGATTTTATCGTAATTTCAAACTTTTGTCATAAACTTATACACATACATATATGTACATACAAAGACACAAATGTACATATACAAACGTAAATACATTTTCTTACTTACGCGCGTACATACAAACTATGACTGTGTGGTACGCAGAACTAATTTCGTTAAAACTTATGAAACTCGCCAACTATTCGTAGTTGACCTATTTTTAACATGCTTTCAGGTATTCAGAAAAGTGGAGTAAAGTGCTTATGTGCTATCTGTTTGGGTTGTGATCGATGCTATGTAAACTGGTATAAGCATTCGAGTTAGAAGTGAAGTAGTTGAAGAACTAGTTTTGATTGTATCACTAGTTTGTAAAAGATGTTAGAACCATATAAAATATTATAAATTAGTTAATAATGTTTCTTTATGAACAATGTATTTGATACCATTTGTGTCTGTTACATTACCGTTTTAAGCTTCCGCAAATCGCTTAACGGGGTGTGACACTTGATTCTGTGGGTAAATAAGAAAAATGGAGATGGAGGTTGGTTATTATGGAGTTTAGGTTTGAGAGGTAGGAGATGAAAAATTCTGTTGGATCCGTCTGATGATCCATGAATACGTTGACACATTGCGAGATTTTACAGCTCAACGAATTTTGTCGTCGATTAATGAAAATACTGAATTTTGTCGTCGATTAATGAAAATACTGTCGAAGGACGGTTCTTGTGTGACTGTTTTGAGAATTTTATGAGTATGAAGGTCAAAAATGAAAAAGAGAAAGATCAAAATAGCTATTTTTGAGATTTGTTCCTTTATTTTATATTTTATTTTTTTTAATTATATTTTATATAAAATAATTTAAGTTGTTAGTTTCCCAAAATTTAAAATGAAAAAGAAATTTGACTTTAAACTATATAATTAAAATGAAATAGTTTTATGTAAATTTTCTTAATATTTGAAAAACATAACTTTCATGTTAAATGGACGTGCTTGGGGAAATAAGTGAAAAAGTGGGCCGTGTTCAAATTCAGTGTCTTATATGACTTTCGGGTCCGTATCAAGTTTTTGTGTTTGTTTCGGTTTGGACCTGCCAATTCACAAACATATCTCGTTTAACACCCCTTGAACCAAACACCAACAAGAGAAGGGATTCAAATTTCAATTATATCGTATTATTACTTTGAACCCCGCGAGCCGACCATGCTGTAAGTTTTGTCTTTTTCTTTTTTGGAATAAACTAATTAAGTTTTTCAACATGTTTTTCAACTAAGGCTAAATGGCTAATAACTTTTCCATACTTTGGGTATCTAGTGTTTCATGTATCACTGTTTAAAAAGGCAAAAGATGTTGAAGAAGACGATGATTATTCGAGTATTATTTTATGAATTATTAGAGTTATATGGCTTCATCTTAATGAATAATCACATTATTGGTTCAAGAATTCATTGAATTAAGCATATGAATTTGAAGTGAGTTGATATAACGTACTTGTGTGCATGTCAGTACGTTAACAACATTAATTCTGCCATAATGCATTGAATATTGTATCCAACTTCACAATAGAATTTTTTGTTTAAAGTTGTTTAAGGGTTCAAACTATAGAATTCGCCCATTATATACTTCTACTAATACAACAATTAACCTCTTTAAGGAAAATCTAACCTATAAGAGGGTTAAAGGACACGAGCAAGAGCAAATTGGAACTTTTAGTGAAACTATATCTTTACTTTTAACTTTTTTTAAATGTCTATTTTCATTTTGTAGCAACGTTTTTATTTGTTTTTATGAATTATAGGGAATAATAAAAAACAAACGTATTTTTTATAATGCATTCGATAAAAGTTTCATATTGGGGCCAAAAAGAGGATCATTATGATGATATGATATGATATCGGGAAAGTGGGCAAAGATTCATCAAATGGTTGGAAATTTTGGCAACATCTACAACATAAATTGGAATAATCAGCAAAGCTATCAGTCAACAATCTTGTGATGAATATCAAGCTGAAATGAATGATGTTTTCTTTTCAGTCGGTTTGTTTAGGAGGTTGTATGGAAATCAACAAAGTGGGTGCTCATCCCGTTGATGGGTAAATCATCAAAATAAACCAAAACATCTATGTACGAGGAATATAATATGTCCCAAGGTAGCTAAGATGCCTCATATCAATCTCAACAATCGATGACCAGTTTGAAAATGAGCAAGAATATTTTCATCTGTCTAGGAGGAATAACAAAGAGAAAAACGAGCCTCATCTTCACACATGACCGAATACAAAGAAAGTGTGGGCAGATAATGGGAAAATGACACTCGTTGACTTGAAGAAAGAGCAAAAAATGAAATCGGGTGCGAATGTGCATACGCAGTACTAACACTAATCGAAATTGAAGGATCATGCAATTATTCAAGCAAAGAAAATAACTTGCTCATTGAAAATAATGACCGTAATATTTTTAGATGTTTGTTTGATGTATTAAGATACTAAAAAATTTTAATAATAATCATTAATGTCAATATTTGTCAGATGATTAAAACTTGCTCACATTTCATATAATTTGATGTGAAATGTGAAAGCCCAAACTGCTTATGTGACCATGAACGAAGCTTATACATGGACCCAGGGTTGCGGCACAGCTTGTTACTCGTTTACATGTTTCTTTATTGTAATCAGTTTGTTTTTTAAATGAAAAACTTGATGAAAATTTTCCGGATGATAAAAGATCATTTTACACATTATAATATAGTTAAATAATTTGAGAGTTAACTTTTTATATACTATTGAAGTAAAATCTTTACTTTAGTTCAAAACATCAAGAACAATCGAAATTGAGAGAAAAACAGAAAAAAATTTCTAGCAACCTCAGCATCCATGACCAAAATATGCAATTACATTAAGCGTATCGATCTTGTATGGTTTATCATTCTTGTGTGACCGGCCGGTTCTAACGTTAAAACAACCAGATCTATGAACCTTGCATGTGCATTAATTATTAACTTGTTTATACGTACTTTTATATAATGTTGTTGGTTACATTTCTTTCATGTTTTGCACATGTACACTATTACGAGTTAAAATCCAGATTTTTTTAAACTTTTATATTTGATAACATCATTTGTTTGATGGCTTTCTAATGTACATTATTAAATTTAAGCCCGAAAACCTAAATCAAATACCCCAAATAACTTGAAAATCAACCCAATAAATCCCAAAATTTGCAATATAGTTCAAAATGATTGCACCAATTTGGGATCCACGAAAACAAATCTAACTTTACTAATAAAAAAAAATAATGAGATGATTTGACAATCCCACATTCATTCTTGGTCTAATCTCTCTTCTCATTCATTCTACCTATCCATGGGTTAAAGACCATTTTGGCAAATGGATTATAATTTCCTTTCTAATCTTTCGTCTCATTCTTCCTTTCTATCCATGGGTCATGCGCCACATATAATTTTGGCAAATCTAACTTTACTTATAAAAGAAAATAATGAGATGATGTGACAATCCCACATTCATTCTTGGTTTAATCTCTCTTCTCATTCATTTTACCTATCCATGGGTTATGGGCAAAACCATTTTGGCAAATGGGTTATAATTTCCTTTCTAATCTTTCATCCCATACTTCCTATCTATCCATGGGTCATGGGCCAAATATAATTTTGGCAAATGAGTTATAATTTCCTTTATAATTCTCTAATTACTCATCTTATTTATCCTTCATATCCATGGGTCATGGGTCAAAACAATTTGACAAATGAGTTATAATTTCCCTTCTAGTTTTCTAATCTCTCATTTCATTCATTATAGTTATCGATGGGTATGAGTCAAAACAATTTAGACATATGTTGTATATTGTTGTAATGGGTCATCTCATTTTGATTTGTAAATATGAGATTATAGACTTCTTATTATTTGTAGTATATATTTTATTTTCTTCTTACCTTTAATTTTGTTAATTTTTTCAGAAAACGTACCTTATTTATTTTTATTACTTAACAAATCCCGTATAATATACGGGTTCAAAAGCTAGTAGTCGGAATATATATACTAATTTTATCCTTTCAAATGCTCGGAATAGCCAACTAAATTGCTATATACGGTAAAGATCTTTTATTGGCAACCACTAAAGCATTCTCATCCAACCCTCTATTTTATGTGATGGGTGTTTTTATAATTTAGAGAGTGATTTAGGGTGTTGTGAGTGAAGAATTTTTATATTTTAGAAAAAACAGTGATTTTTCTGTATCTTTGAAAAGCTACTATTCATCCTCTATAATTTTTTAATATTTTTTGAAAGTGGTTGTGAGTGAGGGAAAGAGAAAAGTGAATTATAAAGGTATAAAAAAATATTACTTAATTAAAATAGAGAGAGAAAATATAATGAATTTTAGTGTAATTTTTGGTTTAAAGATAAGAAGATGGAATGAGAATGCTCTTAGATTGCTCGACAGGGGAATGAATAAAGACAGTTGAATAGTACGGGATCTAGTAAATATTGTTTTGTTAGATTTTACTATAATTTTAAAGTGTTTATATATGGTTCAAATATGAAATATTTAATATATATGTGTTCAAAAAACAAGCTTTCTTATGGTGGATATAGTTTGATAATAGTTTAGTTATCATTAGGGTATAAAAGTGTAGGGTAAAGTTAAATTTTAAAAGGAGACAAAAATAAAAAGTGTGAGAAGAATTTGTGGTCACACAAAAATGTTTCTAAAAAAGTTCAAAAATAAAAATAAAAAAAATCATAATTCAATATATAAATAAAAATGAAAAAAATTTTAAATGAATAAAAAACATAATGATAAAAAAAGACACAATAGATCGTAAAATATAACACAATGCCGAACAAAATATGGCAAAATGCTGAGTAATATAACATAATATCAAGAAAAAAAGACATAATGTCAAGAAAAAAAAGACCCCACAATCAATGACGAAAATGAACACAATGCATAATGATAAACTAAAAGACACAATGATCTTTTTACTCAACATTGTGTCTTTTTTTAGTTTTTTTTAGAACGAGGAAGACGATGAATTTTTTTTTTTTTTGTGTTTTTACATTTTTCGTTTTTGTATTAAAATTTGAGTTATAATAAAAATTAGGCAAATTGGAAATAAATAATCCCAACTTTTGTGTATTGGCCGATAATAATCCCAACTTTAAAAATCACTACCAGCGGTCCCAACTTTCAACTATTTTTGTCTCAATGGTCCTCCATTAAAACACACTTAACACCGTTATGTTTTTTCTCAGGTTTCAAACCGATGTTTTAGGGCTTTTGATCGAAAGAACGATGCGATTCGATCGATGTAAAACTTATCTCGAAACTGTTATCCAAGCTACGAAATATTGTTTCAATTCGGGTGCTTGAATTTCCAATTAACAAAAATCAAGTCATTTGAATCACCGTTTCGAGATAGGTTTTACATAAGTCGAATCGTATCGTTTTTCTGATCAAAAGCCATATAACATTGGTTTGAAACTTGGGAAAAATAATACCAGTGTTAAGTGTTTTTTAACAGAGGACCATTGAGACAAAAATAGTTTAAAGTTGGGACCGCTGGTAGTGATTTTTAAAGATAGGATTATTATCGGCCAATACACAAAAGTTGGGATTATTTATTTCCAATTTGCCTTTTTTTTAATTAATTTTTCATTATTTTTTTAGAGGTTTTTTAACGGCTACAAATACTTCTCATTTTTATCCCCCTTTGTCAAATAACTTGACCCTAAAAGTGTAATATAATACAAAACACATTCCATTATTATTAAATATTAGCAAATACAAATAAAAAAGTCTTTGAAAAAGAACATCATCGAAATAAAAAAAAAATCTTACTAAGAAAATTAGCGTTACTTGTTTTTAATACTCTGAGCTTTCACTCATTGGCCAATAATACTCACAACTAACAATTTATCTCATATCGCTCCCTACTTATAACTTGTTTTCTCCTGTCACTCCTAAACCTAATGGACCCTAACTTCGGTTAGTTTTGTTGCTAATGTGACATGTTTTTACCGATGTGGCATGCTATGTGGTATTTTTCTTTAAATGTTGTAGGTCCAAGCCACCACTTCATTATCTTCTCCATAAAACCCTAATCTTTAGTCCCAACACCACCCAACCAGCCACCACCACCACCACCCCACTTCTTTTTTACTTCCCCCCTCTTTCTCTCTTTTTAAAGCCAATACCACGGCCAAAACGAGATGATTCAATTTGTAACACCCCGACCAAAGGCGGATTATACATCGGGGCGCCACATATTGTTTCATTACTCGTGACACTATTGGGTGTCAATATTTAATAAATATATTCATTCGCGCACGCGCAACGCAATCGCAAGATAACATAAATCAACATAAATCAATATATTATAAGGCAAAATATTCGAACAACAATAACTTATCTTGATACATTTTAATCTAAGTCCAAAAGTAAAAACGTCCTACGTGTCCACAAGCTCCAAATGTAGCTACAGCAAACCTGAACATGTGTTAAAATAAAACGTCAAACACTTGCGTGTTGGTGAGAAATCAAGTTTAATAGATAATAGATAACAATAATCACTGCGCGCAACACGTGTATGTCTGGTGTTTAACAAGGGTGTAATCAGATTGTGATCAAGCCTAAATAGATCATAGTTCATAGTTCAATCCGTGCTCCCAAATGAGCACAAAAACAAGAAAACATCTGTGCAAGTGTAAACAAAGAAAACCGTAAACGATAGGTCTCCCGTGTTCATCTAATGGATCCATGAAAACTTCGGAATAGGCCGAACAAAGCGGTTAATGATACACACATACAAATAAACAGCCAAGTAAACGTCCTCAACACATGGGATACTGCGCGACTAAAGTTCATAAACAAGTTTAAGACTCTAAGTTTGTATGAACACATGAACATCCCAAAACATTAAAAATAAAAAGGGATTAGGTACGAGATTACTCACTTGATAAACGATGCGGTGTAAGATAAAGCAAGAACCAACTTTAAACAAGCACAAGTTAACCTATAAATAAGATTATTGTTTTAATGATTTGTTTTAAGTCTTGATATAAGTTAACATAATTAATAAGTAAATTATTATATATAATATATATTACCGGAAAAGCAGGGTAGAACAGGGAGGAAGACGGAGGCAGAGAGGAAGACGGCAGAGAGAGCAAGGAGGAAGAGAGAATAGGAGAGATTAAGTGTTTGTGTGTGATGTGTTAGGAAAATAACATTATTATTTATAGGGAAACCCTAGGGAACACAATCCCTAGAAAAGGGGAAAAGATCTCAAAAAGCAAAAGAATCCAAAAGCAAAAGATATCAAAAGATATGGCAGCTGTAGGGGATAAGGAAAAGCTGACAGGTAACAGTAAACAGGCATGGGCGGGTCAGATAAAGGTACTGGTCAAGCATGGAAAAGCAGATCTCAAAAGATAATGTCAGTTACTTTTTCTGTCAACCAATGGGGTTGGTGCGCATGCTGCGCCGAAAGTAACTTTTCAGACATAAGATAGGTCAGGTCAACAGCACAGAAGATAAGACATCACAAAAGCAAACGGCTAGATTAAACAGAAGAAAACTCAAAGGGTTTAGCGCGAGAAGGCATCGAGCGCACGCGCGAGGGCGAAGGCTGACAGAACAAACCTTAGCGCGCCGCGGGAAGAACTATTATTCTTAGCGCGCCGCGGGAAGAATTACCATTCTTAGCGCGCCGCGGGAAGAACTACAATTCTTAGCGCGTCGCGGGAAGAACTACCGTTCTTAGCGCGCTGCGAGAAGAACTACAATTCTTAGCGCGTCGCGGGAAGAACTACTGTTCTTAGCGCGCTGCGAGAAGAACTACAATTCTTAGCGCGCTGCGGGAACAGTTCGCCTCGCGTATCGCAGGAACAACTGGTCTTCGCGCAGGCTTCCTTGTAAGGAGTCTGGCGCGTGGAGCTGCGCAGACAACCTTAGGCGGGAAGAACCAAAGGACAAGCAAAGAGTTAAGAGAAAAGGAGGTTCAAGGCGTAAGGGCGGAACGACGACAAGAGAGAGAAAGAGGCGGGACGGCAACAAGAGGGAAAAGAAGGCGGAAAGAGAGAAGAAGAGGGACGGGACGGCGGAAAGGAAAAGAGAGGAAGAGGCGGGAAGGAAAACATTATTATTAAAAATAAAGTATAAGTATAAATAAATATTAAATCATAAAAGAAAGAGATCGGATCGGAGAAACGGGTACCTGGGTCGGGTCGGATCGGGCAGATGTCACAGTCTCCCCTACTTTAAGAAATTTCGTCCCGAAATTTATCTCGAAGTAGGCTGCGCAGAGAACAGGTGCGGGTACTTGATCTTCATCTGATCTTCCCTTTCCCATGTGAACTCGGCTCCGCGCATGGACTCCCAGCGAACTTTCACGATAGGGATACGACTGCGCTTGGTTTGCTTAACCTCGCGATCCATAATCTCAACAGGCTTCTCAACGAAATGCATAGATTCATCAACTTGAACTTCATCAAGTGGAATGTGAAGGTTCTCGTCAGCTAAACACTTCTTGAGATTGGATACATGGAACGTTGGATGCACATTACTGAGCGCGGGCGGCAGGTCAAGTCTGTAGGCAACTTTTCCCACACGCGCGAGAATCTTGAATGGCCCAACATAACGAGGAGCAAGCTTGCCTTTCTTCCCAAAGCGGACAACACCCTTCCAGGGCGACACTTTGAGGAGAACAAGATCACCAACTTGAAATTCGAGAGGCTTTCGCCTGCGATCTGCGTAACTCTTCTGTCGGCTTCTGGCAGTCAGCAGATGATCTCGGATCTTGGCGATTTTATCGGTTGTCTCCTGAACAAGTTCGGGTCATGTGATTTGAGCTTCACCCACTTCGCTCCAACAAATCGGGGAGCGGCACTTACGACCGTAAAGTGCTTCAAATGGGGCCATACCAATACTGGAATGATAGCTGTTATTATAAGAGAACTCGATCAAAGGCAGGTGCGAATCCCAATTACCTCCAAAATCAAGAACACAAGATCGGAGCATATCCTCAAGAGTTTGAATAGTTCGCTCAGACTGTCCGTCAGTCTGAGGATGATATGCCGTACTCATGTCCAAGCGAGTTCCTAGCGCAGATTGGAGAGATTTCCAAAAGCGAGATATAAAACGGCCATCGCGATCGGATATGATGCTCAAAGGAGTACCATGGCGGCAGACAATCTCCTTGACATAAAGCTGCGCAAGTTGCTCAACACGGTAGTTTTCACGAATGGGCAGAAAGTGAGCAGACTTAGTCAAACGATCCACTATTACCCAAATGCTATCATGTTTGCTTGCTGTCAAAGGTAACTTGGTAATAAAGTCCATCGCTATACCTTCCCATTTCCACGTAGGAATTTCTGGTTGTTCGAGCAAACCAGATGGGCGTTGATGTTCAGCTTTTACCTTAGAACAAGTCAGGCATTTAGCTACGAACACAGCAATATCCTTTTTCATACCGGGCCACCAATAAGTAATGCGCAAATCCTTGTACATCTTATCAGCGCCGGGATGAATAGAATACCGAGATTTATGCGCTTCACTCAGGATATCAGCGCGAAGATTCTCATCAAAGGGAATCCAGATGCGATTGAGATAGCAGAGAATTCCACTCAGATTAGGAACAAAATGAGCTTCCGCGCCACACGCTAACTCGGCGTGAAGGTTACCATTACTGATGGATGCGCGCTGCGCGTCACGAATGCGTGATTCAAGATTGCTCTGAATCGGCGCAAAGTGAAGCTGCATGCGCGGCAAGATACAGTTAAGCTGGCAGGGTTTTCGGCTGAGCGCATCGGCTACCACATTAGCCTTACCAGGATGATACCGGATCTCACAATCGTAATCGCTGATGAGTTCGTTCCATCGGCGTTGCCTCATGTTGAGTTCCTTTTGATCAAAGATATGCTGAAGGCTTTTATGGTCAGTGTAGAGGATACACTTAGTACCATAAAGGTAGTGTCTCCAGATCTTCAAGGCAAAAACAACTGCGCCTAGTTCGAGGTCGTGTGTTGTATAATTCTTTTCATGAACCTTAAGTTGCCTTGATGCGTAAGCGATAACCTTGCCTCGTTGCATAAGAACACAACCGAGACCTTGGTTGGATGCATCGCAATACACGACAAAATCTTCATTACCCTCAGGTAGCGCAAGAACAGGAGCTTCACACAACAAACGCTTGAGCGTCAGAAAGGCTTCTTCTTGTTTCGAGCCCCAAATATACGGTTTACCTTTGTGCGTTAGAACTGTTAAAGGCAAAGCGATCTTTGAGAAGTTCGAAATAAATCGCCGGTAGTAACCAGCTAAGCCCAGAAAGGAACGGATTTCGGTAGGAGTGGATGGCGTAATCCAGTTCTTGATTGCTTCAATTTTGGATGGGTCGACATGGATACCCATCTTGTTAACAACATTGTCACACCCTCAAAATCCACTAACGGAGTTTTACCGTCAGAGGGTGTGAACTGGCAGGATCGGAATCATTAGTTATAATCAAACCAACGAAAAACGTTTAAATGAAAGTAAGTGCGGAAGCGTAAAACCTTAATTCAAAAGTTGCGTCACGCAGGACGACTTAAAACCAAATGTAACTGTTAAAAATTAAGTTTGCAGAATAAAGATGGTTTCAATTAATGCATGCTCCTAAACCGCGCGCCCGCCTCGGCTACCTGAGAATAACATACTAAAAGTGTCAACACAAGGTTGGTGAGTTCACAAGTAAAATAAGATAAATCGTTTAGCGTTTTGCGTAACCTCGTTACGACGTTTAAATGTTGTGTAACCCCGTTACGACGTTTGAGTGTGTAACCACGTTACAGCGTTTGAGTGTGTAACCACGTTACAGCGTTTAAGTGTGTAACCACGTTACAGCGTTTAAGTGTTTTGCATTACCAGATAGTGTTATGTCAAATTATATATCGATAGGTAGCTAATCTATACAACAAGTATCGCTAAGTGGTTCGCGACCGAAGCTGACTGTTTATCAAGTGCCCGTCACCAGGTCCTCCAGACCATGGTAAGTGTTAGCCAAAATTTACACCCACTCAACCTCCAGTTGAGCTTAGCGTCGGGTGGGGTTTGTCAAACCCAGTAGTACTACCCAAAAGTGACTCGCTATTCCAAATATTAACCGGTCCGATGTGTGGGACTTCAAATGTTACGTATGCCGCTTAGCCTTTACAAGTGATATATAATTTATAACAAAATCTTTCATATGCGTTTATCTCAGAAAATATGTTTATCGGAGTATGTTATCTCCCCCAAGTGAAAAACGTTTGAAAACAGTTCAAAGAGTGGGGTAAGTGAACTCACTGTTTGCGAAGAATATCCGATCTAGATCACCGAGTGATGCGCGTCGTAGAAAACTCTCTAGCGTTCTAAAATAACAAAGAGATTTTCTAAGTATCGGAATGTTTAACGAGTCTCTAGACTCGGCACATAATACCTATGCACGTAACATGTTTCGTGTTTCGTTTGTGAATCGTGTGTGACTTAAACAAGTAAAATTGTGATACGATACATGAGTGAGCAATTACTTTCGTGTCACGTATTAATAACATACTTATTAGCAATTATTCCCGTAGGGGCATTTTGGTCAACAAACAAAGACTAACTAACCATTATTCCCCATAAGGGCAATTTGGTCAATTCATGGCAATCAACTAGCAACTATTCCCCGCAAGGGTATTTTGGTCAAAATACAACAATTATATAAAAACTATCATATTTCATGCATTCCTATACAACTCAGCAGCTAGTTTCGTTATGACAGAATTTCTACTTGAAAGATTGCACTAGTTTACCGATTATAACGTCTCAATTAATTTACCAAAAATTACCACAGGAGCATACATATCTTAGGTTTCCAGAACATATTTTATCTTATTTTTATTCCACATATTTTTCTTATAATGACCAAAACATTACAACAAACTCATATCAGTCAGATTCATGCGCAACAGAATGTTATTTACAATTCCCGTTAAACGAAAAATCCAATAAATGCAAGACCACTTGGGTTTGGTTCCTAACTCAATGAGTCAACTTCCAGAAGTGGAACCAACCCAATTGGTCTCGTAGTTCATGAGATATAACATTTACAACATAACCTAACAGCAGGTCTAACAGCTCAGCTTTGCATCACGTCTTTGTAAAATCATAAAAGTATACTTCCACTTATCCAAAAATTACGAATTTATACTTTATGAAAACTAGACTCAACCTAGTTTACTGCAGTACCCACAATCTCAACCAATTTTCACGTTTACACTTCGTTACAGTCACTTAAACATCGTACATACATTCTGTCCAGATTCTGTTCACATCAAAACTCAACAATTTCACTAGCCATGGATCACAAATAAATCATATAACATGCTAGACACTAATACTACTATCCATGCAACTCAATTACACCATACACACATGGTTAGGGTTTTATTTGAACTCACAATCAAGGACACAACAATTAACATGCAATACTATCAAACTAGTTATCAATTCATTATCCAAATAACAACAATCATATTAATCATATGCATGAACAAAATCGGCCAGCTAGGGTTTGTTATTAACCCAACAAACATCAAATTCAATCAACAAGGATGTGAAGGATGATCAAATATACCTTCCTAGCACTTTGTTCTTCAATCAAAGGCTTGAATTGATGGTGTATGTGTGTGTGTTTGTGGACGGCAGCCAAGAGAGAGCAAGGGGGAGGCCGATCGGGTTGTAGGTTAATAAAATAGGTTAGGGTTTGTAGTTAAGGTTATATTTATAGATATACAAGTTACACTCTAGTCCCTAAACTTCCAAATGTTACATCTCTAGCATAATTAGTTGGTTCTTGTTTCTTGTTTAACACTCCACATAACGAATCAAGTAACACACATATATCTAACACATAATTTACACATAATTATTGTTTTGACGTTTGTCGTTTATTTATCAATCGTTCGCGTCAACTCGTTTGCGTTTCGGTGCAAATCCCGAAAGACTACACATGTAGTAAGTGTTAAGCGTCATTTAAACCCTAGTTTAAATGTAATGAAGTGTGCGTTATAGATTCAACGATCTTAAAGTTTGAATTGACCGAGTTGAGTTAACGGGGTTAACCTGAAATTGACGATTGTCACAAACATGGCCAAGAAACTGTACTTCATCCGACCAAAATTCACACTTGGAGAGCTTAGCATAAAGCTGCTCGGTTCGAAGCTTTTGCAACACCAACCGAAGATGTTGCTCATGCTCGGCCTTGGTCTTAGAATAAATCAGAACGTCATCGATAAACACAATCACGAATTTATCCAAGAAAGGCCTACACACCCGATTCATTAGATCCATGAAAACGGCGGGTGCGTTGGTTAAACCGAAGGACATGACCAAGAATTCAAAATGGCCATAACGAGTTCGAAAAGCAGTCTTCGGAACATCTTCATCGCGGATGCGCAACTGGTGATAGCCAGAGCGGAGATCAATCTTGGAAAAACAAGAGGCACCTTGGAGTTGATCAAAGAGGTCGTCAATACGCGGTAAGGGATACCGGTTCTTAATGGTGAGTTTGTTCAACTCGCGGTAATCGATACACATGCGAAACGAACCATCTTTCTTTTTAACGAACAACACCGGAGCACCCCAGAGCGAAGAGCTAGGGCGAATGAATCCTTTAGCGGTCAACTCTTGAAGTTGACTTGCCAATTCTTGCATCTCAGCGGGCGCAAGACGGTAAGGAGATTTAGCTACGGGGGAAGCACCAGGGACAAGATCAATACGGAACTCGACTTCACGAGCGGGAGGGATACCAGGAAGATCATCAGGAAAAACTTCAGGGAAATCACGCACAACAGGGATATCGCGAAGCTTCTTTTCTTCAGCAGGTTTAACCACATGGGCTAAAAATGCAATACACTTCTTCCGCATGAGTCTTTGGGCTTCGGCGCAAGACATAAGCTTAAGACCACTGGAGGGTTTTTCGCCGTAGATGTGAAGATCACCATTTTCTCGAGGTATGCGAATCATCTTCTTGGCGCAAATAACTTCGGCGCGATTATTCGAGAGCCAGTCCATACCAATAATAACATCAAAACTTCCAAGAGGCATGGGGATGAGGTCGATTAGAAAATCGTTTTCGTTAAGGTTAAGCGTGCAATCTTTGATCACGGAGTTTATTAAAACAGTTTCACCATTAGCCAATTCAACTGAAAAATTTTCTTTTAAATCGTTGCGCGGTCGCGCAAGCTTCTGCTCAAACGCGCGAGAAATAAAACTTCGATCGGCGCCAGTATCAAAAAGTACAGAAGCATAAAATCCGTTAAGCAAAAATGTACCATTAACTACGTCATTATTCGCTTGCGCTTGGTGCGCGGTTATATTAAAAGCTCGTCCGCGCGTCACTTGGTTCGAAATTTGGTTCACCGGATTCGCTTGTGTGATTTGCACTTGTAGTCTCGGGCACGCGTTCCGGAAATGACTGGGATCACCGCAGTTAAAGCACGACCTGGGTCGTGGATTAGGGTATGTTGGTTGAGGGTTTTGCAGGTAGGCTGGTGGTGTTTGCGCGATTGGGTTGGCGGAAGGGACTCTACAGAACTCGGCAGAGTGACCAACGCGGCCACATCGGTTACATTGTCGACACGGGATTTGGGTTGGGTGGTGAAGTCTACAGGTTGGGCAAAAGGGTTGGGTTCCTGTGTAAGGTTTCTTAGTTGGCGGGGCAGGGAGTGCGGGGTTGGTTAAGGCATAGTTGTGGACTACAGGAGGTGTTGGGTAGGTTGACAGTGGGTTAGGCGCGTAAACTGGAGGTTGGTAAATGGGTTGCTGGACAATGGGCGGGCTGGTAAGCGCATAGGCTTTGCGCCTGCGCTTGAGGTTGTTACGGTTTGAGGGTTCGGGTTTGGTTTCTGTTGGTTCAGGGGCAGTCTTGGTGGGTTTGGTCTTCTCAGTTCCTCGCAGGAACAGAGTTCCTGCTCTGACATGGTTGTCGCTGAGCACAGCGGCCAACTCGATGGCGTCAGAGAGGGTTGCTGGGTTTCTGGCCCATACAGAATCTTGAATTTCCATGGGGAGACCCCCAAGGAATTTCTCGATGGCTCGGCGGGAAGGGGTAACAAGGTGAGGGACAAGCAGGCTTAGTTCATGGAAGCGCGTCGCGTACTCGCGCGCTTCGCCACTGTACTGCTTAAGATTCCAAAATTCTTCTTCCAGGCGCTTAACTTCGTTGGGAGGGCAGAATTCTCGCGTCAGAATTTCTTTGAATTCCTCCCAGGGCATGCTAGAAGCAGCTTCTGCGCCACGCGCATGAGCTACTCCATTCCACCATGTAAGCGCTCTAGATTCCAGGACACTGGAAACATATAGGGTTCGTCTGTCTGAGGGGCATTGGGTGTGGAGAAAAGTGTTTTCAATCTTCTCGAGCCATTGGAGCATCACGGTGGCTCCTTCAAGACCTGTGAACTTTGGAGGGTTACCCGCATTAAAGGACTTAATGTTATAACTGGAGGTATTAGCATTGTTTTGGTTTAAGGCTTGGGCTATTGCGGCGGCCATTTCCTGGGAACGTTGCTGCGATCGTCTGCGCGAGGCTTCTCTCCTCTGATGGCGGCGAGATAGCGGAGGCATTCTATAAAAGTTTTAATTTTTGTTAATATCTTGGTTTTAGCGCAAAGTTTAATCTTATAAAGCTTGGTTTCGCGGGGTTAGATACCATCAACAGTTAAAGTAAACATGAATTTGAATGCAAACTTAATACAGATAACAAATTTGAATCGAGAATCGACAATTCATGTATCACCATGACTTTCCGAATTCCCAATTTAAAATATACGAGCAAACGAGTATTGGAGATTGACGATTCACGTATCACCATGACTTTTCAATCCTCAATATAAAATATACAAGAAAATGAGTATTGGAGGTTGACAATTCATGTATCACCATGACTTTTCAAGTCTCCAACCTCAGAACATAATCGTAAATGGAAATTGAAAATCAACTATTCATGTATCACCATAACTTTTCGGATTTTCAACTCCCAACAAACGAATATGTAAGAAAAATCAATAAAAATCGAAATTCAACAAAAATCGAAATATCGCGAAATAAATCATAAAATCATATACTGCGCAAGCGCGAGCATATTCATAAATAACGAGTAATTAACAATAAGCGCGCAAACATGAGATTTCTCTCATGCGCGAGAAGGGACTCTTAGGTATTCTAGGCCGTTACGTCTAACCACCTATCCTAAAGTCAACGAGCTCTGATACCAATCTGTAACACCCCGACCAAAGGCGGATTATACATCGGGGCGCCACATATTGTTTCATTACTCGTGACACTATTGGGTGTCAATATTTAATAAATATATTCATTCGCGCACGCGCAACGCAATCGCAAGATAACATAAATCAACATAAATCAATATATTATAAGGCAAAATATTCGAACAACAATAACTTGTCTTGATACATTTTAATCTAAGTCCAAAAGTAAAAACGTCCTACGTGTCCACAAGCTCCAAATGTAGCTACAGCAAACCTGAACATGTGTTAAAATAAAACGTCAAACACTTGCGTGTTGGTGAGAAATCAAGTTTAATAGATAATAGATAACAATAATCACTGCGCGCAACACGTGTATGTCTGGTGTTTAACAAGGGTGTAATCAGATTGTGATCAAGCCTAAATAGATCATAGTTCATAGTTCAATCCGTGCTCCCAAATGAGCACAAAAACAAGAAAACATCTGTGCAAGTGTAAACAAAGAAAACCGTAAACGATAGGTCTCCCGTGTTCATCTAATGGATCCATGAAAACTTCGGAATAGGCCGAACAAAGCGGTTAATGATACACACATACAAATAAACAGCCAAGTAAACGTCCTCAACACATGGGATACTGCGCGACTAAAGTTCATAAACAAGTTTAAGACTCTAAGTTTGTATGAACACATGAAAATCCCAAAACATTAAAAATAAAAAGGGATTAGGTACGAGATTACTCACTTGATAAACGATGCGGTGTAAGATAAAGCAAGAACCAACTTTAAACAAGCACAAGTTAACCTATAAATAAGATTATTGTTTTAATGATTTGTTTTAAGTCTTGATATAAGTTAACATAATTAATAAGTAAATTATTATATATAATATATATTACCGGAAAAGCAGGGTAGAACAGGGAGGAAGACGGAGGCAGAGAGGAAGACGGCAGAGAGAGCAAGGAGGAAGAGAGAATAGGAGAGATTAAGTGTTTGTGTGTGATGTGTTAGGAAAATAACATTATTATTTATAGGGAAACCCTAGGGAACACAATCCCTAGAAAAGGGGAAAAGATCTCAAAAAGCAAAAGAATCCAAAAGCAAAAGATATCAAAAGATATGGCAGCTGCAGGGGATAAGGAAAAGCTGACAGGTAACAGTAAACAGGCATGGGCGGGTCAGATAAAGGTACTGGTCAAGCATGGAAAAGCAGATCTCAAAAGATAATGTCAGTTACTTTTTCTGTCAACCAATGGGGTTGGTGCGCATGCTGCGCCGAAAGTAACTTTTCAGACATAAGATAGGTCAGGTCAACAGCACAGAAGATAAGACATCACAAAAGCAAACGGCTAGATTAAACAAAAGAAAACTCAAAGGGTTTAGCGCGAGAAGGCATCGAGCGCACGCGCGAGGGCGAAGGCTGACAGAACAAACCTTAGCGCGCCGCGGGAAGAACTATTATTCTTAGCGCGCCGCGGGAAGAATTACCATTCTTAGCGCGCCGCGGGATGAACTACAATTCTTAGCGCGTCGCGGGAAGAACTACCGTTCTTAGCGCGCTGCGAGAAGAACTACAATTCTTAGCGCGTCGCGGGAAGAACTACCGTTCTTAGCGCGCTGCGAGAAGAACTACAATTCTTAGCGCGCTGCGGGAACAGTTCGCCTCGCGTATCGCAGGAACAACTGGTCTTCGCGCAGGCTTCCTTGTAAGGAGTCTGGCGCGTGGAGCTGCGCAGACAACCTTAGGCGGGAAGAACCAAAGGACAAGCAAAGAGTTAAGAGAAAAGGAGGTTTAAGGCGTAAGGGCGGAACGACGACAAGAGAGAGAAAGAGGCGGGACGGCAACAAGAGGGAAAAGAAGGCGGAAAGAGAGAAGAAGAGGGACGGGACGGCGGAAAGGAAAAGAGAGGAAGAGGCGGGAAGGAAAACATTATTATTAAAAATAAAGTATAAGTATAAATAAATATTAAATCATAAAAGAAAGAGATCGGATCGGAGAAACGGGTACCTGGGTCGGGTCGGATCGGGCAGATGTCACACAATTAGCTTTTGGTTTCGAAATCCTTCTTACTTTGGTTATCTAGCAAGCCAAATCTTTCTTAAACATTTCGTCAAGCACTTCGTCTGCACCATCATCTCCCTCTCCAATTCGTCCCCAACCATCCCCTCACAGAAGTATTGTAACATTTTGGATTTTTCGTATTATTAAAATCTTGTTTTTATGTTGATTAATTCATTTTATACCTTCATGTTACTCAAACTCGTCAAATACCCTTTAAAAACCCTTAAAATGGCTAAAAATCGTATTTTTTCAAACTACAGGGACTAAAAGCGATAAAATAAAACTTGATGAATACCCCAAGCTACCCCATGCAGGAAACTATCCTAGGCAATCCGCGCAACGCGAGGTCAATGCCGGTCAATTCATAATCGTTTAAAATCTTCGTTTAATGCTAAATCGTGCTATTTTTTGTCCGAATATCGTGAATTAAGCTAGAAGAAAACATCATTGGTCCTTAGACATGTCCATATTCATTCTCTTGTTGTCAAAAACGAATTTGGTATTTTGTTTCATTCGATTTCGTCATTAAACGCTTATTTTATTGCTTAATTGAGTTATTTGACTAAAATTGGCGTTTTAGACTTTTGTTATATAAACCAAACTATCAAAACCCTAAAATTCTTATGCAAAACTCAGCCTCCACCTATAAAAAAATTGTGCATGGTATTCTCTTGGTGTTAGCTAGGTTTCTTCTTCAAGACCTTATTCCTGATTTAACTTTAGTGCTTCAAAAGCATTTGACTCGATTTTTCTCATCATTCTAACCATCATTAGCGTAAGTTGTCTTCAAATATTTTGTGTGTTTTTTCTCATCAAAGAAAAGCCCTCAATCAATTTCAGTGACTGAGGGAGTTTCGTAGGTCTTGATCCCGACCCGTTCACGGTTATAAAAGTCAGTTTTTGTGTTTAGTCGATGACTACAACTTCTGGTCAAAAATAGCTTTCGGGTTAGAAGACTTTTATGTTTGTCTTGACATTTGAGTGTACTGATGAGAACCCGATTCCAGATTTGAAGTTAGGATCATGAATAGCACATGCTCGCTTAAACATTATATATTTCATATCTTAAGTTTTATACATTCGTTTGACCTGATTCTAGCGGCTATGCTCTCATTTTTAATTCTATTATTTTTGTCTCAAAGTTTCAGGCATGTTCGTGCCAGATTAGTCAACGCGTTAAAAGCTCAGGACTCGTTTATTTTTCTTATTTTATTATTTATCTCGCCTATTCTTTAAGATGAGTTAATCACTATCCCCAGTTTCACTTTTCACTTTTGGGGGCTTTATGCGTACCAACTTAAATGTTTGTTCATATCAAATCTCAAATCACGAATCATTATTTGCTTATTGTGTTGTATGTGATTTGATGTTATGTGCAGTATGCTTTATTTGTTTATTTTATCGCATTCGGGGAGGTCCATCATAGTTTATCTCATTAAGTATGATCATGCGTTGTCTTAGTAACCATGGATTGTGTTCAATGGATCATGGCCAAACGACACCTCTATTTGTTATTTACGCTGTCTTAGTAGCCATTGATTGTGTTCGATGAATCATGGCCAAACGACAGTTATATGTTATATCAATTGTATTACTCACATTAACCCACATGATTTGTTTGTTTTAGTATTATTGTATATCAAATTGATGATTTTCTCACTCAACATGTTTGTTGAGACATATATTATTTTTACGCATAAATTGCAGGTGTTTCTCACTCAACTTTGAAAACTTATTTCTCCTTTCTCGCTTTGGTGGTGGTGGTGTTCCCAACCAGGGATAATGCCGCCTCATCACCTTTTCTTGTTCCTGATTGCAACACTCTCCACCTTCATAACATACATGTGATAATATATATGATCATTTGTTTATTTTGTTAATAATAAAAATTAAATACTATTTAAAAGAATTTATGCTAATATATATAATACAAACAATTTCTTGGACCAACCAAGCATTTAAGAAAAATACCAGAGAAAAAAGTTCCTGAAAATTTACACATAAGTCTCACAATTATTGCTCAAACTGATGGTGGATCTATTGTGGGTGTGAACAGAAGGATTGCGGTCGATCCTCCAAAGGACAGTCACACTTACGGGAACATAATCAAACAACAGGACTACAGTAATGTCACAGTCCGACTATAGATTGATTGGACTACCCATGTGTTGATTTTCAACAACCATGTGTAAAAACATAAGCGTACGTCAACAATGGTTAAACGAGAAAAAGATATATATATGAACATGTATAAGAAAAACAAAGAACAAAACTGTTCACTTTCAAATGTGTGTGTATATATATATATATAGGGGTGGGTTATAGTGAAAACTTTTTTTAAAGAGAAAACTTAAAAACTCCTAAAAAACTATTTTTAACTTTCTTTTAAATTTTTTTTTGAAGTTTCTTTTTTTCCATTATTCTTATATGTTGTTATTGGTTCAAAAAAAAAAAAAAAAAAAACTTGTCGGTAACCTCGTCATTATAGTGCGCATGTGTAATAGTGTGCATTGCATATATGCAAAAGTGTTTGTATTGCATAGAATACAACACTATTGCACATATTTGATACACACTATTGTATATATACAATATAAGACTAATACACACATCGAATACACATTAGTACGTATTTGTAATACAACATTAACGCACATGTGCACCACATCGACTTTTATTTTATTATTATTTTTTTTCCATATAACACAACACTACTACACATATACAATACACAAATATTGAATATATGCAATAAAACACTATTAAACTCAAAAATACATAGTAATACACATGTGTAATACAACGGTATAGCACAGTAATACGTATGTGCATTACATCGGTTTTTTTTTTTGTTTTTTTTATTTTTTTCGAGTGAAATATAAGAAAATATAAGAATAATGGCTAAAACAGAAATTTTGAAAATATTTTTTTATTTTTAATTAAAAATAATTCTTTAGGAGTTTTTAGTTTTCTCTATAAAGGTGAGTTTTCTCTAGGGAGAGGATCAAGAGAAAACTCACCTTAAGAAAGAAAACTAAAAACTCCTAAAGAATTATTTTTAATTAAAAATAAAAAAATATTTTCAAAATTTCTGTTTTAGCCATTATTCTTATATTTTCTTATATTTCACTCGAAAAAAATAAAAAAAACAAAAAAAAAACCGATGTAATGCACATACGTATTACTGTGCTATACCGTTGTATTACACATGTGTATTACTATGTATTTTTGAGTTTAATAGTGTTTTATTGCATATATTCAATATTTGTGTATTGTATAAGTGTAGTAGTGTTGTATTATATGGAAAAAAAATAATAATAAAATAAAAGTCGATGTGGTCACATATGCGTTAATGTTGTATTACACATACGTACTAATGTGTATTCGTTGTGTCTATTAGTCTTATATTGCATATATACAAATAATGTGTATCAAATATGTGCAATAATGTTGTATTCTATTCAATACAAACACTTTTGCATATATGCAATGCACACTATTACACATGCGCACTATACAAACGAGGTTACCGACGAGTTTTTTTTAACCAATAACAACATATAAGAATAATGGAAAAAAAAAAACTTCAAAAAAATTTTTTTTTTAAAGTTAAAAATAGTTTTTTAGGAGTTTTTAAGTTTTCTCTTTAAGAGGAGTTTTCACTAGATCTCACTCTTATATATATATAAAGTTTAATATATCCTAAGGTTTAATACTTTTATTAATAGCTAAATTTTTATAAATAGTTAAGAGTCAAAGATCTATTGTTAAAATAGTATCAAGCTAATTGTTAGTAAATTTATTATTATTTGAAATATTCTAAACTAAACCTTATTAGCAAATTTAGTAGTTAAGATATCATCTGTTAATCAGTTATAACTAGTATGACGGTTGGTAACAATTAGGCGTTAACGTTGTCATTTAACAATTAGATTTAACGGTGTGAATATAAACTAATGATCTTCATTGTAATAGATTTATAAGTTGATCCGTTAAAATTCTCTTATTTGTTTAAACCATGACTTGTTTATAGTTTCTCTGTTTAAGACCTTAATGTTTATCGGTTGTCAATCTGATATGAGATCCATACGCTCGATCAAGATGCTTGCTCAATCCAAGGACCATACTCAACCCACTGCAAACGTTCAGATACTACCAATACCATGAAGAAGACACAAAAGATCGAAACATATATAAATTGCTACTGGGGTCGCTTTCTGGGACATCTCATACATAACTGTTTGGTTCACATATCGATTTCTATATTTACTTTTTGGCATGCTAAGTTCACTTCTTAGGAAATCCTCCATCTACAAACACACATTTCATCTATATCTCTCTGCTAGCATGCTATGCTTGAAACCCAGATAAGCTTATTCGTTGTCTCGCTCGTTTTACTAGTTCATACTAAAGTTCAAATTTAATATTATATAAATTATACCCAAAAATTAATTCATAATATAAGTTATACATTACATAGTTTATAAGTTATGCGTTATTAGTTTTTCTAAAATTAGAGGTGTTCAAAGTCCGTTTTTGACATTTTTTAGGTCAACCTGTAAACCACACTGATGGCAATAGATTTAATTATTGAAAACCAAAACCGAACCACTAAAGTTTTAAACCAAACCAAACCAAACCATTACTAAAGATTTGATTCTAATTTGGTTTCACGATTTAGGCTTTATTGAACCTTTATACATGATACATAAATAAAAGTTAAATATAACTATGAAAATAAAGAGGGTTAAGAATACATGTTTCTTTTATAACTTATAAGCATGTAAAAAATTATAAAACTAAATGGAACATACAATAACCTAATTTTACTTTTCTAATAAAAGAAAATAATTATATACACATGACACATCTGGTTAATCCTCATACCTATTTTCTCACCCATTCTAATTTAGATCCAAACTAGCTCTTTACTTGGCACGTTGTGCCAGAAAGTTGGGATTTATTTATGCAGGGCCGTTTCTAAGAATGCAAAGAACCATGAGGGTCATGTATGAGTAAAAGAAGTGCGCCTTTATAAATAAAATTGTTTTTAAAGAGAAATAAAAAAATGATCCATAATCAAACTATATGGACTAAGATTCAAATACTTATTTTAATTATCTGAAATTAAATACGCTTTATTTTACGTTTTTAGTTGATTCTAAATTTAGTTATGCCTTTTGTTTAAAAAACTATATGTGAAAATGTGTTGGTATAAAGAAAGAAAATAACATAAATATACATATATGTCTTTCGGTTTCGATACATTTGTTATGGTACAAGACTAAAAAAAAAAGTCGTCAACCTTGAGCGTTGTCGGTCCCGGACATTGCAGTGTTGAGTCGGTAAAACCCGAATGCTGTCGGTCACGGACGTTGCATTAGTGAATTTACATGAATTTGTTAGCTTCGGTTGCGTTTATTACCGTAGCTGAACTAAAAAAATTGATATGGCCAAAATTCAATTTTGTAGTATTATTTTAACTATTTAAATAAGTAAATAACATTAATGAAAAAACAAACATATATCTGTAGTTCTTAGAAAAACTACTCACTAAGCTGCCAAAGAGAACAAAGTCAAAAAAGTAAATGACAAACTCCTGTTCCACACATGTAATAAATCCCATGTGATGTTGTAAGAATTTGTACACCAAGCTTAATTACTTGTAATTTTTATGAATAGTAGTATTATGTGAGTACAGCCTACTTTACCTTTTAGTATATATATATAATTTGGATATTATGTTTTTCTTTTCAATTTTATGAGAATGGCGTCTAAATTTACAATAAATTAAAAATACGACTGATTCCTAATTTTTTATTGGTTTTCTCGCTAAACACATTTTTTTTTAATTTTTTTAATTTTTTTTCTAAATGATAACGATTTAATGCTGGTTTGGTTAAGTATAGAAATATATTTATAAACTTATGATAAAAATTTGTGAACAAAGTTATTATATCAAAACTATTAGTAATTAAGTTGGTTTAGTTATTTTGATTTGGGATTTTAAGTTATCTTAGTTGTGTCGTGGCTGTTTGGTTGTTCAATTCAACTTGTAACTTGTAGCTAAACCTCCAACTTTTTCTGGGCGAAAAATATGTTTATGAGACAAGATAATTTGCAAAGAAGTGTTTGGAAATTTATGAAATATTGTTGTAACTTTTCATTATTTAGTAAAAAATACTATGTTCTAATTGATTGGATTCAATGTTACAAGAAATAAAGAGTTCAAGTTAACTATGAGAACTTGCTAAATAAATAAGCATATTCAAAAACTACAATATGCAAGTGATGATTATCATTACTTTTAAAATTAAAGTTTCTAATTGATTGGATTCAAAATTACAAGAAAGGAAGAGTTTAAGTTAACTTTATTAAAAGTTAAAACTATATACAAACACACTAGATATTGACAATCAAAATTTTGAAAGAAAAGGCTACATGTCAAAATAAATGCGTCAAACAAAAGTTAACTTGAGTTATTTCGAGTTGCTTTTAAATAGGTTGTAATTTTGATTACAAAGGGCAGTTTTGGTATTTTATAAGATTTTGATATCAGGTTCGAATTAAATGTAGTTGGTCCAGGTCACCGGATTCAAATTACTTACACATTTCGGAAAAAAAAAATTAGTGCATATTTTGGCTACGGTCAAACGAGTTGTTTCAAATACCGTATAAGTTTTGGTTTTGAAAATTTTAGATCTATGAAAGTATTAATTTGAAAAGATCAAACAACAAGTTTAAATTTGACCCAAGTGTATTTTGGAAGTTAGTGTCGAGAGTTAGTTTAAATAATAAAATTGCAATTATTTGATAAGTAATTTTAGTGTTTTGGATTTTATTTTGGGTTGATTTGGAGTTATTTTGGTTAGATAAGGGTTGTTTACTTAATATTTATATCATGTATATATATAGGGGAAAGTTAACATACAAATTAAATTAACGTGTTAATCGTGAGAATTAAGTAGTCTAATTATATATAAATATGTAATTACATCGTAGTGTATTACACTATGCTATAATTACACTACACAATAATTACACTATGTTGAATATATAATTACACTACTTGATTCTCACAGTTAGCAATCTAATTTAATTTGTATTTGATCCAAATCCTATATACATAAAGGATGGGTTAAAATAAAAAGAGATAGTTTTCTATGAATAGTAGGAAGGACATAAAATTTGGAGTTAATTAAAAATTGTTAATAATATAATTTTAAGAAAATAATAATTGGTTTAATTGAGGTAATTAATAAATATTAAATAGTAATAAATACATTAATTGTTATATCATTTAACATAAAAATAATTAAATTTAATGAATGGTAATTAAAAAATTAGTTAATTAGATGGAATATGTATAAATGAAAATTGATTAATTGGCATCCCATGTGGATGACATATTTGAAAGCCATGTGGAACATGTATTGCTTTAATATATTAGTTAGATTATTATATCGATAAAATTATTAATTATTAATTTAAAGAGCTGGCTTATATTCGTGAGAAACTCTCAAATAAATTTTACGAGGCTCAAAGCATTGAAGAAGTTATGACGGATATCATTCAAAATCCGGTTGATGATGATTTGTACCTTTGTGTGACATTCGTCATTTTCGGTTCACATTTGTACTTGTTTTGTATTGTAAACCCGACCCTTTTTGGATATCAGATCATTGGATATTAATAAATCAAAGAATTTTACGTTATAATCATATTTCATACTTTTCGTTTCGTTCCAAAGTCTTTTACGGTGTTTAAAACGCTTATTTTGTGCTCAAAACGACCTAAAACGAACTACAAGGACTAAAATTTCCAAAAAAGCAAAGTTTGGTCGAAAACCCCACCTCACGTGACGCGTAGGGCTGGCCTGAGCCTGCTGCGCAGCAGCCCATAGTTCATTTCAGCAAAAAAACAGTTTTTTTGGTTTGTTTAAGCTCATTTAAGGCCCGAACTCGTGTTGTAACCATCCAAACCAACCAATACTCAACCCATAATTATTCTAAAACCCTCCAAACATGTTTTTATCTCTGGTTACAATTTATTTAAATCAAACTCGTTTTTTAATAAAGCGTCAAAGTGTACCGGTTATCCATTGGATAAAGGTTTTATCCAACTCCTCAAACCCTAATCCACCCCCTCCCCATAAATACCCCATTATCTCATCTATTTTTATCTGCTCATTTTCACCTCCTTCTCCCAAAAGTGTTTGATCTTGCGAGTTGTTCTAGCTAGTTTTCCTTAAGTTTGACTTTAAAAGTCAACGAAACCTATTCTTGCATTTCAATCTTTTTCAAGTATATATTTTTGATATTTTCAGTTGTTCTAAGTTATTTTATGTTGAGAAAACCATTTTTATCTTTATTTAAGGCTTGTGGTCATTCAAACACATATTTATGCATTTTAGGCCCATTTGGGTCGTTTTCGGGAAGTTTACTCGCTTAACTTTCTTATTTGAGTTTAGATCTGGAAATTTTAATTTATTATAAGTTCTATTGTTTTGGACATGTGGCAACCATCCTCGGTCTCATACTGAGTCAAGGACTGAACCAAAACCGAACACTCGTTTGAACACTTTAATTATCTTTTAAACAACCATGTTGCATGAAAACATTCTATATCTGAGTTTTCCTTTATATTTTAGTTCTATGGTGTTGGACATGTGGTAACCATCCTCGGTTTCATACCGAGTCAAGGACTGAACCAAACCGAACACTCGTTTAAGGACTTTAAGTAACTTTTAAGCGACCATGTAGCATCAAACACTTTAGATCCAAGTTTTACTTCATATTTTAGTCATTATATGGTTGATATGGAATGGTAGAAAAAATATTGGCTTGAACCCCAGTTTCGGGTAAAACCGAGTAAAACCGAACACTTGTTTTAACATTAGTTAATGTTCGAACCACCAAAAGTTCAACTTATCTTTTTAGTTATGTTTTTATATTACTAATGTTACTTAAGATTTTGGAAGTGTTAGAACAAATCTTGTCTTAAACCAATTTTCGGGTAAAAACCGAGTAACAGTCGAACTACTCGTCTTCATGAGCTAGTCACCGTTCAAACAACCAAAAATCTTTCCAAACCTTTTTAACACATGTTGCACTTAATATTATTTATATTCGAAGATTATGGTGTGTCTGAACCAAACTTCATTTTATACCAATCGGGCCGACTTACATCCGCTTAAACACGAGTTTGGGACTTTAATTGATAAAAATCCTCAAACTTGTTTAAGCTACTGATTTTATTGAAGTTATTCATATATTTAAAATTTTTGGTAAGTTGGATGTGGATTTGCTACTTTATCAAGTCCCAAATCGACTAAATCGAACAAATCTTAAAAGTCGGATCTTGATGCTTACATTAGCGGGATCGTGCACACTAGCACTAAACCAACTCCCCTGTGTAAAACTTAGCAAATGTTGAGTAAAACTAAACATCAAAGGCCCGGTTTCATGGAAAACTCATTTCATGTTATGCTTACTTTATTTAACTGCATTTTGTAAAATATAACTTAAACTCCCGAAAACCCAAGCCTTGTTTTTATAAACTTTTATACCATTTATATCTCATCTTCAAGACTCATTATTAACTCAAGGTCTTTCAATCTAGGACACGCGAGTTAAACCATCGGCTCGCTTTCTTGAAGATTATTATTATTATTATTATTATTATTATTATTATTATTCAAAGTTTCTTCATCGACATCACTATTTTCCAATTGAGTAATTTAATCCCTGTTTTCGCTTTGCATACTTACTTAAACAAAAATGATTTAAGACTCGAATTCTCAAACCGCAAACTATAGTTTATGTTGCTCGATTGTGTGTTATATGTCTCATATAATTAATTGCTAAATGTTTATTGCTTTTGTTGGTTTACCTCATCCTTATCCTCAATAAGTTCTCTTTGTAATTTAGTATTTTTACCTATTAAAAAGGAGCCTCATTTATTTATGATTTATATACCGCAATTGTTGTTATTATTTCGCATAAGAGTTGTGGATTTTGTCTTATCTTATATATACACAAAAATCATAGACTTGCTCACCAACATTCGTGTTGACGAAATATTTTTATACAACGTTACATGTTTGATTATTGGTTAATTGAAGATTTGAAGACGTTAGTTTATTTTGGACTATTAGGTTATTAATGAAATGAACTATTTATTTTCTTGTACTTTGTTTATTTGTAATGAACATGTTGTGTTGTATTTGATGTTAAGTGAAATGAATGAGTTGCTTTAATGTTGTCACTTTAATAGTGTCATGTGCATTGAAAAAATCACACCACGCCCCGGCTTGTTCCGACGCTGTTGGCTGGGGCGTAACACTTTGGAACCGGTCACTCGGAAAGAAGCATTGCAAGCGGCAACAGCTATTCACAACTTTTGTTGCAATACAAAAATACAGTGTTTCAACTTTTAAGTGTTATGAGAAGATTTAAATATGAATTCAATATAGATTTGAAGTTCACAAAAAAACAAGTGACTATAGATTCATTTTTCACTAGACAATCATAGAATTTGGGAATATTTTAGTAATTTTTAATTTATAGTTTCGCTGGAACCAATATATTTAAATTGGGATTTCAAAAAAAGTATTATTTAATCGATTGGGTCCAATTTTGTGCTGGTCCCAAGTTGGGACCGGACATATTGTTAATTTTATCGAGATTATTTATTTATCAAAGTAATAAATTATAGATGTTCTACTGTATATACAGGCTTAAGTTCATACGAGAAGTCATCTTAACGCGAGAAGTGCGAGAAATATGGACAACTAGTTTATTTTGAAATCATAAATTGTAACATCCTAAAATTTTAATGATGAATAAAGGAAGTTATGTTTAGTGATTTCGCGTAATTAATTAATATCGGGTAAGGAGCGGGTCTTGGACTTGGATTAATTGAGATGGGTTAAATGAGAATGGGATTTCAGGGATATAAATACCCCCAAAATCCCAAAATATCTTCATTTTTACCATACTCTCTAACACTTCCAAAACACACACACCACACACCTCAACCGCCGGCGGCCGGAAGAGAGAGGCGAGATCCGAGAGTGTGAGAGAGAGAGACTAGTTGTGATTACGCAAATAAACAAGACCCAAACAAGCTCAAAAAGGTATGATTCTTGATCTTTGAAGTTTAAAGATCCGAGCTTTTAGTGTATAAACGACCGAAAATGGTCGGGAAGCGTAGTGGGTGATGTTGAACCGTAACAAGGGTGTTAAAATCGCTCGAAATGTTGGACAGAAACCGAAACTGCGGCTATCTGGGCAACTTCGCCTTCATCTGGGCAACTTCGCCTTCAAAGCGATAAACTTCGCTTGCAAGCCAAGTTCGCCTGATGAACTTCGCCTGCAAGCTAAGTTCGCCTGATGACAACTTCGCCTAAAGCTAAGTTCGCCTAAGGTTTAACTTCGCCTAAAGCTAAGTTCGCCTAAGGTTTAACTTCGCCTAAAGCCAAGTTCGATTAGAAAATAAATTAAAAAAAAACCTAATGAAAAATGTGTTAAGACAGTTAATGGAAATAAAATTTTTCCAAGCTGACCTGGCAGCTCGACCCCAGCCAGGGGCTCTGCCCCTTGGACCCTGCTAGGGGCTGCCGCCCCTAGACCCCGCTGCCAGGGGCGCTGCCCCCGGACCCCCGTTCGTTGTGGGTCATATAAAGATAGAAATACATTATGAGAAGTGATAGTTAATTGATACGTATACTTGTTATACAGTCAGCCGTGCACAACTGAAGAAAGGGATTACGATTAACGGTGAACGTAACCGTGTTCAGGTGAGTTTCTAGCCCCATTTATGTGTTATGTTTTCGGGGCTGTGTGCATACTCAATATGTTTGTTAATACGCTTATCCTAAGAGATAAGTGTATGCCTTATGTGAATAATGTGAAATGTATGAATGATGGCTTGACGGTACGTGAACGATCTTCGGATATTGCACGTACTGTCAGGTTGTAACGCTAAGTATAAGATAAGTATGATATGTATGCTTATGTGTATGAACGTGATAAAGTTAATAAAAGAAGGAAATGACGGTTGCATGGTTGTATGGTTACTAAAAGGGTACCGAGCCCTAATAATACTCGAGGTATGATGTATGGTTGTATGGTAACGAAGAGGGAATCGAACCCTACTAATATTCGAGAACTAGGGAACCGAACCCTACTAATATTCGAGGAAAGAGGGAAACCGAGCCCTAATAATACTCGTGGAAAGAGGGAAACCGAGCCCTAATAATACTCGTGGAAAGAGGGTACCGAGCCCTAATAATACTCGAGGAAGGAGGGTACCGAGCCCTAATAATACTCGAGGAATGTAGGACGTAATGCTCTTTATAACGTAAGATATGAAGGTAAGTTAATACAAAAGAAAGAATGAAAGTATGAAAGAATGAATGTATGAAAGTATGAAAGTATGAATGAAAGAATATAAGTTTATGTGTATTGTATAGTGTATGATTAACTAGAACTCACTCAGCGTAGCTGACTTTTAGTATACACGCAGGTGAGTAGGATAAGGCAGCTCGCTTGAGGAGACACATGGCACTGAACAAGAGTCTGGCATCTGAAGACTTATGATGTTTTAATTTTAATGCTTTAATGTTGAAAGACAAAGGATGTTTTGAGACAAGTTATGAATTATGTAATGTTTTATGAAAGTTTTATATTCCGCGTAAATGTTTAATTAACTATGATATTTAGAACTGTGTTTATGAGTAAATCCAACACGAAAGTAGGGCTACCGGTAACGGGCCTTACATAAATGTTTAAAAATAAATGAAAATGGTTTAAATACAATAAATACCTTTTCTTCTCAATTAATTTTCTTTCTCGAATTACTATAACTAATAAAACTAAAATAATTAAAAAATATAAAGATAATACCATTATAATTCTCTCTTGAACTATAATAATTAAAAAGTTAAAAAGTTTAATTTATTTTTATAATTTATTTTATCCTCTCTTTTCATATTGTTCTACATAAGGTCACAAATACAATTTATTCATACACTACAATTACTTTCTATATGAAATCAATTTCTTCCAACTCTATTTATCAACATCCATCAACCCGATTTCTTTTATAATAATCATCAATACATATTTTTTTCTCAATTGGCATACCTATAAAAATCATTGTGATGAGTAATACAAAAAAGTATATATATCATACACATGTGTTAATTAAATATCAATATTAAATATACAATTTACACAAATCACATTACATATATTAGCTTCTAGCACCAATAACGTATAACATACACAAAAAGATGTAACCTACATATGAAATTCAGCATAAGCAATTACATAAACTACACAAAAAAAATATATATATCCTACAAGTGGTCATTAAATATTAACAAAAAAATACAAAAACATATAGCTTACACTTTGTTAATGTTAAATACATATGTGTAGGTTATATATAATTGTTGATACTGAAATAAAAGTATAGCTTTATGTTTTTGTGTAGGGTGCATATTTTTATTAATATTTAATGTGCACATGTGTATAATATATTCATTTTCCATGTAACTTATATATATATATATATATATATTGTGACATTCGTGACAAAACCGGATACACCTTAGTACTTACAAACTCGAATAAACGTTTAAGAGCTTATTGCGTAACGAACAATTGAATAACTGAACGGGTCTGGTTATGATCCAGATATCCCGGGGGGCCATCTATAAGTGATTTACATTTAATATAAGCTAGTATAGTGATATTATGGCCTTAGTATGATAGTAAACCAGTTAAACGAAAATATGCTCGTTTAACTACCCGCAATGGATTTAAACGCGAAAGAAAGTCACAAAACAAGCATTGTATCATCCGTTAAGCCCAAAAAGACTTACAAAACACTTGTTAGAAATGTTTTAATCGATCCGTGAAAATATTTTAGATTTTTCCAAACAATTACTATGTTTTTGTAAATTTACACAAAAATAGCCGAAAAACACTCGTGTTCGCACTGTTTATCGTACCAGTTATATTTTTCGTGCCAAAAACCGAACACGAAATAAATTTGGGCTCGGCATTTCACGTTCGGGAATATAAATCGAGAAAAGTGGGCCAAATGGGCCCAAAATAGGGTCCACCAAGCCCAGCCCGCAAAAGTTGACCAAAGCCCCTTTAAGACTTCTATTAAAATAACTTAACTCTATATATTTTCTAGCCATCTTTCTCCAGAAGCTAAGCAAGTTTCCTGCTGTTCTTGAACAAAAACATCAAACCCTAAGGTAATAAGCATATGTTAATCAATTTTACACATGTTTGATCAAGATTAATATCATATAAACATAGTTTGATTACCAAAAATCATTCCAAACCATGCAAAAACCTTTAAAATGGTCCAAAAACATATTTTGATCATACACATAGTTAGAAATCAGAATCATACTCTTTTTTGGTCATAAACACGGATTAGAGGGTTTAAACGAAATTTTTACGGTTCAAAAGTTCGGTTTAAAGCCCTAACCGAAACCCTAGCTTCCAAGGCTGTTATGCTGATGATACATGCTTGGTTTGTGATATATGACCTGTACTTAGCTTATATAGAAGCACGAGAACCCGGAAATTGGATTAGGAGAGCGAAAATGGGCGAAAACCGCAAAGGTAATGCCGAAACATTCGATTACGGGCTGTTTAGTTTAAGGTTATGATGTGCATATTGTTAGGACTTGAAATTTTACAGGGACATCAGGCACCATATCATTGAGTCCCTGTTCAAATTTGGTAATTTTTCGACCATCCAAGAATATTTGGCGAATTTATTACCGAATTGGGACGTTTACTTGCGAAAAATAGTTAAAATGCTTGAAAAATTATGAAATTTTGTAGGGAACTCGGATTTGGTATATTTTGATTACATATAAAATTTGGGATCATTTGGAAAATTTTAAGGGTGTTTTGCGTATATGCGTTCGTATGAATTTTTATAGCCGAATTTGGGCTAAAAAGAATATTGAACAAGCTTATCGCATTCTGGAATTGATACAAGTTGTTTTGGAATATAATTTGAGTATTCAGGAATTTTTTGGAATTTTTGGAAATCGTTTGGGATAGACGGACGATTTTCAGGCAAAGTATAGCTGATAAAATGAATTTTTATAAATTATTAAATTAGTAAATAATTCCAAAAATATTTTTATAAAAATCTATATATTTTATTTGATAAGTGGCTAAATTTTCATAATTTAATTATTAATGGTTAATTAGTTATGCTAATTTGAAGATTAAATAAATTCAATTTTAATAAAAACCGGCAAGTTCGCGATTAACGAACCTGCGGGAATATCAAAACACCAAGGGTGATCAAAAATCATATTTTTGGATTAATTAAGTAGAAACGAAGCTTTCTATGAGAAACCTGGACAATTTGGATAGATTGTGCGCGCTTCTTCTCAAATCAAACTGAATAAACGGAAACGGGCCCTGTAGCTAATACAGGACCCCAATATGTGATCTTTCTTTATAACTTAATCATTTTTTTTAACCAATACATTTACCCAAGCTTATTTCCCCATAACTGTTTTCTGAACGCGTAAACGAACAACTTGGCCCAGCTGGAAAAACGGGAAACTGAGTCAAGTTTGGTTTTAAGTACTAGACATTGAACAACATCACAACCTAAGCCTATTGCCACTTTCTGAGCGTTCCAGCTATACCCAGATTAGTTATACATCCCAGTTTAGTACTGAGATTATACTAATATTAAAATATTAATATTATTATAATATGGACTATAGGGACTAAGTGATAGCAAGGGGAACGAACCCCGAGCTAACCTCGCACTGAGTGCCTACAAAACCGTGAGTTTCATGACCCCTCTTCTCAAACTGTTTACGAAATTTTTGGGGTGAAAAGCATAGTTATATACGTTATCTATCTGGAAATTGTTCAGGAAATAAATTACCTGAGCGTTTACATACAAAAAGTCCTTACAAACATAACGATTGATTACGTTCAAATGAATGGTGAATAGTAGTGTTGAAAAACAAATTAAATGGATATGGCACGAATACCAAACATAACGAAATTACGTGTGACAACACATTTATACAAATACGTTGTATACTGTTTAACATAACGTGGTCTGTAACAGCCATGGGGAATAACGTGGTCTGTGATGACCATGTGGCCATTGTGGGCGGAAGGGGGGCCACAATAGTACCAAACTAAAGTTAAGTATGGCCTATGAGCCAAGTTCTGGTGCAACTTATAAACTAAAATTGAGTATGGCCTATGAGCCAAGTTCTGCTGCAACTTATAAACTAAAGTTGAGTATGGCATATGAGCCAAGTTCTGCTGCAACTTATAAACTAAAGTTGAGTATGGCCTATGAGCCAAGTTCTGCTGCAACTTACTAAACGAACTAACTTGATTATGACATGAATGTTAAGAAAATAATGTGATTATGCGTATTGTGGGCGGATGGGGAGCCACAGTGTTTGGTGATACATGATAAATATTATATGTGTATATGTGTCTATATACATGCTATGTGATTAGGCGTAGGAAATACTATGTGTAGAATATACTAATTATTTGCGTGTACACTATATGATGTTTGAGTTTACGTGGAATCATTGTGGGCGGAAGGGGGACTACAGTGGTTGATGTTAACGCGGAACCATTGTGGGCGGAAGGGGGGGCACGGTGGTTGAGTTTATGTGGAACCGTTGTGGGAGGAAGGGGGTCCACAGTGGTTGGTTAAACACGGAAATTGGAAACACGTAGTACGAACAAACAATCACGATTTTACCGAAATTTCGAATTCATATTATAAACTTACATGTGTGCATATGCACACACAAGGATACGGTTGTACATATTTATACAAACGTAAATACATATTTTTACATACACGCGTACATACAAACTATGAATGTGTGGTACGCAGAACTGATTTCGTTAAACTTATGAAACTCGCCAACTATTCGTAGTTGACCGTTTTTTTTAAATTGCTTATGTGTTACATGTTGGGATTGTGATCGATGCTATGAGCATTCGAGTATGCAGTGAAGTAGTTAACGGACTGGTTTGATTAAATCACTTAGTTTGTAAAAGATGTTAGAACGATGTAATATATTGTAAATTAGTTAGTAATGTTTCTTTATGAACAATGTATTTGATACCAGTTGTATCTGTTGCATTTCCGTTTTACGATTCCGCAGACCGCTCAACCGGGTGTGACATATATATATATATCTAGGCCCTTGGATTTAGGATAGATAGTTTTCTAAGAAAAGTAAGAATAGATCTAGGCCCTTGGATTTAGGATCTAGAATTTAGACTAAATAGTTTCATAACTTCAAATTTTATGTCCTTCTTACTTTCTTAGAACATTTTTTATTTTTATTTTAACCATTTTATACACACACACGCGCGCGCGCGCGCGCACACACACATATAATTATATATACTAGACGGGTGGCCGCACGATGCAACGAGAAACACGAACCGGTTATTGGTTTGATTTCACGGTTAATTTTACTTTAACCTTTGGCCTACCGATTTCAATTTTCAACGAGGTGGTTTCGATTTTCGATGACAAAAATACATTGCTAACGGTTTGGCTCACGGTTTAATTTAAAACCATCAAAACCGACCGCAAAATGTTGTTTTTTTAATTGAAAAAACTATAATAGTATTATACTCAGATTAAATATAACAAAATGCTCATTTTTATTATGCAATGCTTTATAAAAATTATAAACGTATAAAAAAGTTATGATCGTTCAATCGTGGGGGGAAATTAGGTTAAAGTGTGTAACGTCCTCGTTTCGTTAAGTAAATAAATAAAGTAAGTCGGTTTATTTTAATTATCGTGTCGCGAGATACCATTGAATTAATTAAATTTTATGTAGAGTATGGGTAATATTTGTAGGAGGTTAATGGACTTGGGTGAGGTTATGGGCCAAAAGCCTTTGGGCCTTACCTATTTAAAAACCCCTAAACCCTAATCTTATCTTATCCTCATCATTCCCAATTATTCACACCCATACACACACAAAATCTCCTCTGCACCAACATTCCAAATCCAATCTTATCCATTCAAGTTATTCAAGCTTAATCAAATCCAAAAGGTAAACCTTATAACTATTTCAATATATTTTTTTCGTTAAGATTATCAACAAGTAAATCGAGCCAAACCGACATAAAACGAACCGGGCTAAACAAGTTTCAAACAAATCTAATAACAATAATAACAATAATATCATGAGATTTAACATAATACAAGTAACAACAATAATAGGTGTAAACGGGTTCAACGAGACCCAAGTTCCAAGCTGTTCGGCTCAGGTTAAAGGGGCTCGAACCCGAAAATGCGAAACAAACCCAAACAGGTCTGGAGGTGCACGAGTTCGAACCTAGATCTGAGTGGTGATGGAACCCGAACGGACGTAATGAACCTTGAATCTGAACCCAAGCTTCAACAACCGAATCCAAACAAGAGCGACCAAACGAGGAACCCAAACCAAATCTGAACAGCTTACGGAAACAGGTTCGCACGAACCCCGATGCGAGTTGAGTAAACCCACTTCGCACGAAATTTTCGGCATGCGAAACTCCCTATGCGAAACAGATAGTTCGCATGGCATGCAAACAGCGTGCGAAGCAAACCCTATGCGAAGACCATTACGAGAAATAAGGAATTCGCATCCCAAGCGAATTCCTCATGCGAACTTCTTGTGCGAACTGCCTCTACGCGAAGTCAGGATTTCACATCCCTTTTAGCCATCACCTGGTCACTGGAAGGGAAAGGACGGGGAGGAAGCTGTGGTCGTGGCTGGGATTGGATGGAGGCGGCGGTGGCAGCGGAGGTTGCTGTGGGTGGCCGGAAATTTGCAAATGGCGGTGGCAGCGGTGAACAAGAAAGAAAGAAAAAGGGGAGGCTGGTGATGGTTAGGGTTAGGTAATATTAAAAGATGGCCAGCGTTTGGCGTCGCCGGAATCCGAGGGTGACGGCGGCGGCTCCAGTGAGAGAGAGAGAGAGTGAGTGTGAGGAAGAAGAAGGGTTGGGTGGGGTGGGGTTGGTTTTATACCTAGGGTTTGGGAATTTAATAATAATAATTATAATAATAATAATAACAACAAAGAATAGTAATAATAATAAAAGCGTAAGTTGGACATGAAAACTTAAGCGAGACTCGAACCCGAAACCTGACTCATCTAACGACCCGAACCCGCTTAAAGACGTTAACTTATAAACGCGTGAAGAATATGAACTAATAATGGAACAAGAATAATATATATGTAAATATGATAATAAATAAGGATTGAAGTATATTAAATTAATATGAACGGTTAAGGAAGAATACATGTCGGTTCGGTTAACTCAAAGGTTAATCCCGTTAACTTTAGAAATGAGTGATAAGAAATTATAGAGGATTAATACGTATGCATTATTAACAGCTAGTCGAGCTCAGTTGAAGAAGGGAATTATTATTAATTCGGGGAGGAATCGTCTACAGGTGAGTTCTAGCCTTTTTCTCTGTGATATTTTTTTGGGCTGTGTGCATACTCCTATGTGATAGTTAATACACTTATCCTAAGTGATAAGTGTATGATATGTATGATTATTTGTTGAATGTTGTTATTGAGTGTTGTATGAATGTGCGTATATAAATATAATTATTATTTATGCAATTGAAAGATGTGTAGTATGCACGAATGATAGGGATGTATGAAGTAAACGTATGGACGACTGATGGGACATGTATGGTTGTATGGTAAATGAGACAAAGGGACCAGGCCCTAATAATATCTGAGATTGTGATAGAGGGATCAGACCCTAATAATATCTGAAATTGTGATAGAGGGATCAGACCCTAATAATATCTGAGATAGTAGGGATCAGACCCTGATAATATCTGAGATTAGAGGGACCAGACCTTATTAATATCTGGGATAGAAGGGACCAGACCCTTGAAAATATCTGTGATTGAGGGACCAGACCCTGGTAATATCCAAGATAGTAGAAGTAGGATAGTTACGGTATGCCATAGGAAAGTAGGGAAGAAAGTGTGTAAATACGTATGTATGTATGTAAAGTATATATAAATGAATAATAGCAAGTAAAGTACGAAATACGTATCTCCGAACGCGTATAAGTATAGACGTTAATGTATTGTATGTTAATTGATTAACTAGAACTCACTCAGCGTAGCTGACTTTTAATATGCACGTATGTGAGTAGATTGAGGCATGTTGCTTAGAGTGGGACACGTGGCAAATAAATGAAGACTGGCATCAAAGAGAATAAGAGACGCGTGTTATTTATGTTTGATGTTTAAGACTTATGTTATTTCGGTTTAAGACAAGTACTTATGTTAAGTAAGAATAGTTGACGAAATGTTCCGCGAAATGTTTTAAAATAAACTCTGATTTTACGAAATATGTGAATGAGTAAATCCAACCAGCGAGAAAGTGTCACACCCCAAAAACCTTAATATAACAACGGAAGACTTAATCAACTAATTTGTGCGGTGACAGATGCCGTTTAGCCATCATTATTTAAGCGCAACATATTCACATACAAGTTGGACTTTTATTCCTTATAAAATGTCATAACGTACACGTGTCAGAGTACACGTTTTGTTTAAAATGGAAGTCCAGAATTCAAGTATTACACTCGTTTTTCCCACATCATCTTCACGAAGCGTTCACTTTTCATTTACCTAAAAAACACGTTTAAAAAAAAATTTGTCAACACAAAAGGTTGGTGAGTTCTCAATTTAAAAACCATGATATAATAGCTTTCGACTTTTACATCAATTAGTTATTCATTTTAATCAATGAGAATATCATTTTTAACTTTAAATCTCGCATTTTAATCATTTTTATTTCATTGAAACAAAACTTTTCTTCGTATAATTATTTCCATAATTACCACTTCGTCCATATGGACCGACGTCAACTTTCATTTTAATTGCGAAAGCTTATGAATATAACATTTTAATCCAAAGTGTGACAATTCATATTCACACAAAATTCTCTTCAAATTCTAACGAATGTAACCTTTAATCACAACTTTCTCAAAGTTTATAATATTAACATTTTATTTCTTTAAACAAACAGTATTAGTCATAAGCTAGCTAAGAATATGACGCATGTATGACTATTAAATCAATAACCCGACACATACCATACTTAAAATATTTGCCCCCAACATTTAACCAGAGCAACTGGTCGGCGGGCAGGGCATCACCCCGATATATCTATCAATATTTCTACGTCCCAATACAAGGTTAACGGTTATAAAGACCGGGCGGTTGTTTCCTCACCTTCGCGTTCATACTATATTTAGGCAATTGTTTCCTTACCTAAGTATTTCACGCCAGTCTAATTTAACTCATCCCATTTAATACGTTTGTAAAAATAAAATGCAATTCATGAAACGTGTTTTTCCCCCAAAACATTTATAAAATCATTTAAATGTGTCAAAACAGTGGGGATTTATCAGAAACTCACATTTGTCTAAGCACAATTAACATACGAGATGATACACAACCAGTTGATGCAAGATCTTAGTAACAGTAATCCAATGATAACTGGATTACTATGTTTAATACAAAATATATTAACACATAACATATACAAGTAGGAACGTATCCTAACTTAACTCGTTTATCCTCACGTGTCTTATTTATCATAATTTTAGTGATCAAATTACGAAGTTCTATCGTTTTAGAAAATTGTAACCGAATCAGATGTTATTTAATAAAAAGTATATATATATTTATTGTAAAATTATAATAACCTTTTATTAACCGGTTATCTGAATAATTTATTTGGTCCGAATATCGTATGTATATATATATATATCATAAATTTACACGAAATTGTCCAAGTCTCGATTATGCCGTTTTTAACACTTGATATTAACTCACAGTTTTCTAATCAATTATTAACAACCTTTTCATTGTTCAAGTTATTTCCGTTAACGATATTTATACTAATATCTCGTTATATAACTTTTTCAACACTTAAAAATATAAAATATATACCTCCTCACGTACGGTTCGAGCCTAGAAATCTGCTCAAAACTCGTATGCAATGCGATCCGGACATACCAACGCATTCGTTTTTGCGTCACGAACGTTTCTCCAGTCTCGGATCGTTCTTACGACGCCTCAATAAACTATTTTCCGTCTGAAATCAGACCAATAACTTATGAAGCATATAACTCACAATCAAGACATTTGATCATCGATCCCTTTGGTGGAATCAAAGATCTATGTGTTAGGAAGGCTCACCGAAACTTTCAGCTCGATCCGACGGTCGGATCTCCAGAAATATGCTTTTCTTTAAAGCTGTGTTTTCAAAATCCGCCCAGCAAACTGAGTCCGAAAACGAGCCTAGAAACCCAACTTAAACTTCTCTGATCCTCATCTACACCGTTTAAAATGATTATCTATGGGTTATGAACCCTCTGTAAAAATATCAAGATGATCGGACCGTTAGATCTTCGGTTATGGAACGATCTTTACAGACATGCAAAACTTATACAATCTGTCCAGATTTTTAAAATGAGTTTTTAACAAACTTAAGCTCAAAATTAGGACGATTGGATCTTACCATCGCGTTGGGGACATCAAAAGATGGTTCCGGGTAGAAGACGGGCTTCGGCCGCCACCGGACCACCGCGCCGGACCACCACCGGCCACCGCGTACCACCGCCGGACCGCCGTCGGCCTCCGGCCACCTTGCCGGAATTCTCTAACCTCTCTCTACCCTCTCTTTCTCTAATAATGCAGAAATGTGATGATTAATGAAGGAAAAGTGGGGGTAGCCCACTTATATAGGTGCGGTTTTAAACGAGTTTTACGATCGCGTTTCGGTCTCTCGCTTCCACGATCCCGCTACTTCAAGTGGTGTTGCATTTTCCAAATACATTTCGTCAAAACATTTATTTCGTTCCCGACTTAAATTTGTCTCGTTAACTTATTATTATTTCCACTAATAAGTTATCATCGATCGTTTTCTAGTGTCGGTGTCGGTTCCGTGTTACTCCAAAACTTAATAAAACTAGTTTAGTTGTTTTTCTCAAAAACAACTCATCCAAACTTATGGTGTTTAATCGATTTATTTTATCCACATAATAAACCTCAAAATACGACGACAATATTAACTCTTGCAAACTTATCGGTGCACGTGCTTTAACGACCGTGTTCGAAAATACTAACTTGCATTTTCCCACTTCGTTATAACTCAGAATTGAGTCACGTTTTTGTAGGTCCCCCGCGGGGCGTCGCCGATCGATACGAGATCCGCACGAGGTCTAGGAGTGCGGAATCCTCCTAGACTCGTTTATGGTGTACAGACGAATAACACAAACACGTACACGATCAAATACACAAACAAATACTAGAACGGGATAAACAAATCTGCAGATTCATATATAAAATAATCACGTTACATACCGTAACAAAAACAGGAAACACGACTGACCCGAGGTGAGCTCTACCTCGGGTCGTCTCACACGACTCTAGTCTCTTACTCTCTCTCAATAAACAAGCTGCTCAAACACACACTGATTTCTTGATTCATCTAAAACTAAACATGACACAACAATACATAGACCAAACATTCTCGGGCCTGGGCTTCAGTAGGCGAAGTTGTGCTAACTTCGCCTAAGGCGAAGTTGTGATAACTTCGCCTAAGGCAAAAGTTGTTACAACTTCGCCGTTGGCGAAGTTGTTCTAACTTCGCCTAAGGCGAAGTTGTGCTAACTTCGCCTGTGGCGTTCCGCTGGTCAGAATTGCATAGCGACGGTCACAAAATGCACCAACAGTCTCCCCTTTGACCGTTGCTCTCAATTCTAACAAACACAAAAGATCATCTGTTACAAAACATGCACCAGCAGACTCCCTCTTAACTGATGATCTTCTGTTTGCAGTCAACCAGCCGTGTCTGAAACTGTCCTGTAGCTTCACAAATCTACCAATCACCCAGCGTCTTCCATATCAGATCTCCCCTTCAGTGTAACCTTCTCCGACTATAACGATTGAGGTCTTTGTAATGCATGCATCCCCGTGCCAATAGATCATCTCAACCAATCACGTGAGTCCATCTGACTTCACCAATACATGAAGTTGGGCATCCTCCACAACTTCACCAACTCGTCGGCATATGATAAGGTTTAATCTTCAACTACTCAACTTCAAGTGATCAATTTCATCACAAAACCACCCTGACAGAATCTAACACATGACCATTAAAAAATCTGAAGCATCTTCAATCACCAGGGATAACGATCAGGAACATAAACACTTTAATTCCCGGTTAAATCCAACGTGTTCCAGAATCTTCACTCTAATAAATAAGCATCACGTTTCAGGATCCAATTCTCGAACGCCTTGAAAATAACATAAATAATATGCTCTGACCGCAATCCAGTAATGACGAAAAACCTTCAGTTCAATTTGACTTTCTTCGGTTGGTCACCACGAACAACAACAATTTCCTTTCCCACAAACACCCGAATATGTGTCACTATCCAGTTTCAAACAATAACCCATTCACAACCTCAACTCCAAATCAGAGTTGACACGTATTTGTTCACACGTAAAACCAAAAGATAACAAAATCACTCGTTGACGGAACAACATCTTCGGTCTCACAATAATCGTGTACACCACTGGCCATACAGACGGAAAATTCCAAAATACTTTTTTTTTTTTTTAATCTCGTTAACTTCGCCGAAAGTTAACATCGCCTGGCTATAACTTCGCCTGGCCATAACTTCGCCGAGAAGTCAACTTCGCCTAAAGTCAACTTCGCCTGTTCATAACTTCGCCTGACCTTATATCTTCGCTGAAACCCTACGAACAGTGACGGCAACTTCGCCTGATGAACAATAACTTCGCCTGAAGAACTGTTCGGCCAGAAACGCACAGAAACGTGCCAAAAACACCAAAACGCAGATCTCGAACCATAGCGTAAGAGCCTAAGGCTCTGATACCACTTGTAGGTCCCCCGCGGGGCGTCGCCGATCGATACGAGATCCGCACGAGGTCTAGGAGTGCGGAATCCTCCTAGACTCGTTTATGGTGTACAGACGAATAACACAAACACGTACACGATCAAATACACAAACAAATACTAGAACGGGATAAACAAATCTGCAGATTCATATATAAAATAATCACGTTACATACCGTAACAAAAACAGGAAACACGACTGACCCGAGGTGAGCTCTACCTCGGGTCGTCTCACACGACTCTAGTCTCTTACTCTCTCTCAATAAACAAGCTGCTCAAACACACACTGATTTCTTGATTCATCTAAAACTAAACATGACACAACAATATATAGACCAAACATTCTCGGGCCTGGGCTTCAGTAGGCGAAGTTGTGCTAACTTCGCCTAAGGCGAAGTTGTGATAACTTCGCCTAAGGCAGAAGTTGTTACAACTTCGCCGTTGGCGAAGTTGTTCTAACTTCGCCTAAGGCGAAGTTGTGCTAACTTCGCCTGTGGCGTTCCGCTGGTCAGAATTGCATAGCGACGGTCACACAATGCACCAACAGTTTTCGCCTTCGTTCTCGATTTTCAATCCTCTACAATATTCAATTGAATCCACCCATAGATATTTTCTCGAATATCGGGTTGATTATTCGCACGTTTTACCGAAAACGTTCGTTTCTTCTAACTTATCACCAAAATTTCCTTATTCAGTCTGACTTCTCACGTGCCTTCCTTTATATATATTACCTTAATTCTTAGAAAAAAATAATATCTTAACTTATGGTCTTAACTTCTCACTTAACCCGGCATAAACATGTCTTAATCTTGATTGTGGAATATAATAATACTTTTTATTTTGCCAGGTGTCACATTCTTCCCATCTTATTTGAATCTCGTCCTCGAGATTCGACTGAGTGTAGGGGGTAATATCCTAATGTTTTGCTATAACTTTCTAGCTTGCCAATAGCTTATCTTCATATAAATTTTCAGATTCTTTATCGTCACCAAGTGCACGTTTCTGATCTAAAAAAAATCTTTTGTCGATATTAACAACATCTTTCCTTGATCGCCAGGTAATCTTCCTTAAGACGATAGCGTTAACTACTTATCATGGCATGCGTTTTTCTATCAAGATCCTTAATTAACTCTAGGTCATAAGTTAAGTAGTTATCTTTATGAGTGCCACTGTGCTGCGCCCACACATACTCTACTTCATTATCTAAGCACAAACCCAAACTTTGATAAGTCTATCAAAGTAAACTACTGGACCTTGCCTCTAGTTTAAACACTGGTTCTCTAAGGTTAATCTTATTTTTGACGTGAGGAGAAATTTATCTTGTCGATGCCTGCGTTTATATCTGCCATCCTTCTAATTAAGCTAGTCTTTCATGAAACGATACTAGTCGGTCTTTAAAGGAACTACTACAATTTTGTTAACTTCGCATCTTTAAAAGAGATTTATGCAAACGCCTTCTCTTTTATTGCTTCTTTCTATGACGAGTCATATAGGATATTGTCCTACGATTATTTCTTAGAGTCTGAGGGATCTTTTACACTTTAAGCACAAACATTCATTCGGTATGACATAAATGCTAAATTTCATCATACAGGAGGACCTAAGCATTTAATATGTCTTTACCATGAAAGGTGGGTATATGGCATAGGCTTGAATCAAATTGAATGACAACAGTGCATTCGTAACAGGATCACTAAATTTGTAGACGAAGCTACAACGATACTTAAAGATTTTAGAATTTGTGGTTGCAAACGCTGCACAGTATTCGAAGAGCGATGGAGTTGAAAAATATACAAGGGATAGCGCCTTACTACTATCTTTGGTGGATAAGGAGATATCAACTCGTTTTTCAATAATGCAATCGGAATCGATTAGGGAATGTATGTCCTACACACAATCTCTCTCATCCATGACAGCTAAATCCACTAACTCTTCACCAAATTCATCTCGAAACTCGTCCTCCCAAGAGGGAATACATTCATCTATCTGATTCTGCAAACCAACATCCTCAACCTCTATCATCGGCTCACTAAATTGAATTCGACTCTTTAAGCCTGACCGAAACTCATCCATAAAATTCCAAAGCGGTGTACTTGGATTCATGCTATGGACGACACGCACGAAATCAATGAATATCTCTTCTGGATGTGGTATGTAATCCATCATTGCACCAGATGAGTCCTTAAAACCAACAACATTCCCCATCCTATCATATATCGGGCAAAATTTGGGTTCATAGTAGCACTCCATGAAGATCACTGCAAAGATAAACTTAAACTATTAAAGGATCACGAGCACCAGATAATAGTAAAATAAACAATATATTACCGAAATTTAAACTAATTTAAAATAAATATTAACCTAATTCTTACGACTCAAAACAGACTCGAAGAAAAAAAAACAAAAAAAAATAAAAATAAAAATAGAATAAAAAAAAAACTACTTAGACTCCTACGACTCAAAAAAAATACACATAGCACGTATGTATCAAGTAAGTCTAATCAAAGCTAATAGCGCAATCGCCAAGAGTCCCCGGCAACGGTGCCAAAAACTTGATGTGCTAAAAGTAGTTATTAATTTATTAACTAAATAAACGCTAATCTAGACACTAAGTGATAATTCTAGACATCTTAACTTAACTAAAACTACTAACCGGCAAATGAACCAGTCGACTCTAGTACAGCTAAGTTAGTCCGGATATCGAACCCACGAGACTCTTTTATTACGTAAACTAGCTAAATTAGACTCAACTATAGACACAACTATTTATTTGTTATTAAAAAGGGGGTTTAACTAAAAACTAATATTAAACTAATATTAAATTAATCACTAAGACTTAAAAACGACTTAAACCTAGAATTAATTCAAATGATGACAAGCAACCAGCTAGGCTAGATCCCTAATGTATCAATTATCAAATAGTTAGAAAATGCTAAGTTATGGAACTGAGATCTTAAAATAGTCACTTAAAGAAAACCCGAACAAGACCCCTGACCCTTCTCAAGAAGACACCTATGGATTTCTATTAAGTTCTTAAAAACACCCGTTTAATTAGACTCACTTACGGTCGCTAATTTATTTTATGATAAGTACCTCTATAAGAAATCCTATCTTACAGCACGGAAATCAAATGTAGTTTAAAGTATTCACTCGACTAGATAAACAAGGCTGAAAAATCAAATCTAGACGGACTCCTTACGAAGAACTAAATCTAGCAATCTTAAACAACCAAGACTTATTATATAATCTATCAACTCTCAGCTATTTAGATTAGCACCACACTTAGGTCTATTTGATTTATTAATATTGTTCCTATGGCTTTATTGCAAATCAACCATAAACTAGTCAAAAACACACAGTAGATGACTTAACAGAATCCTATCATATGACAGACAATCACCAAGGAAACTATGGAACAATAAAACCTGTCAAACAATCCTAAGCACACATATGCATCGAATAAATAACAAGAAACCTCTTACTTAATCATAAACCATAACAAAAGCAAAGTTCAACTAAAATCCAACATCAACAAAAGTTCATCATAAACCTAGATGGTTTAGGGGTTTAGCCAACAACCATACTCAAGAACAAACCAAATAAATAAGGTTCAAAAACTGAATTCATAAAGAAAACAATAAAATCAAACCGAATAATAATGATGTTTGGATAAGTAGTTGTTGAACCCAGATGTTCTATGCTCGAACCAAAGTGTTGCTCTATATTTTTAATTCCAGCCTTCTAATTCTTTTTCTTCAATAATTGTGTCGGCCTTCAAAATAATAATTATATTGTTAAACCTCTCCTTCTAATTTACGGCCGTAGGCTTTTTTTTTTCGTTTTGATTTGCGTTTCCTTTTTAATCCCTACGTCCAACCGACTCCCAAACTTTTCCGTTCAATTCATTCTTGGCCCATTAATACTTTATTAGCTCACATCCATGTATTCAAGTTTCATACGAAGCCCAAACAACCTGCACACGTTTAATTCCTTCAACTATAACTTGTACTTCAATTTCTTTCTTGTTTATTATTCTTATTTATTCTAGTGGATAATATGATCCACAACTTTTTTCCACTTCAAAACATGAATCATATTGATTTAATTCAAATGAGAGTACTATTTTTATTTTTATATCGTAAGTCATCATGTTTACGTTTGAATTAGGAAATAAATATAAACATAACTCAAAGATTCAACCATAGCCCAAAAATTTATAAAATATTTGATTTTAGCTCGTTGTCTTTTAAAACCATTAAAGCCCAACATATGAACTATTTAGAATAATATCCAATAGAAATCTAACTCAAAAGTATTTAAAAGTGTATGAAATATTTATATAATAATATGTATATTTTAGACCATATCAGCATTCTATTGATAACACATTCGTGCCAGATTACTTAACGTTTCTCTTGCTAAGGAATAGATCGACCTAGCATAGAACGTTAGTAAATCACACTTATTTTTGTGTTCGAGCCTAAGTCTTACTTGACTATACTCATTTTTAATTGCAAGGGAGCATAGACAAAATAAGACGTTGATCCGCTATTGTCAGCAACAAACATCATTATATGTTGATGTGGCAACAATATAATGTTATATGAGGGAATGACAAAATTTATGTATATACTCAATACTACTGAAATAGTAGATTCAATGGGGCATAATAGTAACAAGGCTGGGGTCCATGTACATTAGACAAGCCTTTTCATTAAAGGATAAGAAGTTGGCGAGGGGTTACGTTCTTTAAGCAATACAGAGTTGGTGTATCATACAGATATGACTAAGCATTAGTATGAGTGCGCATGATGCATGTCACGTAACTAATGATCGAATTTGAAGTTAGGATAGATTTGAGATAATTGTTTAAGATCACATTATTCAATCCTACCGAGAAAGTCAAGTGCTGCGAGCACCAAGGAGGTTCGGTTCGAATTAATGAAGAGAAGTGTTAACTATAATTCTATGTTACGAAATCTTGCTACCAAGTGACGATATTAGTACTAACTGCGTGTTAGTTATTATCACTAAAGGAGGAAAATAACGAAATCATAGGTGATTAATTCCAGAAGAAAGATCATATATTTATTGATCTAGGCAATTGATAAATCGACCGAACTTTCAATTTGCGGTAAAGTCTAGAAGTATAGGGTGAGCAAGAGTTTGAAATATATATTACCACCAAAGATTAGTCAAATGACCACGTGTCATTCTAAAGTCAGGTAGTAGGAAACGTAATATAATAATGATCTTACACGATTGTTATCGTAGGCTTTTTAAAATAGGCATTATTCAAGTAACTAGGTTCTGTAAACCTAATAACTTTTTATTTATCCTTAATTGTATCAATGCATCGAAACTCCTTTTTAACGAAATTCGAGTATGGATACATCTTTCTTGAAAACTTAATCTCACAAAATCATTATTTTACATCAAATTAGGGTCGACGTTTCATTACGAGAACTCACGATTTTGGTCTTAGGTTCTATAATACGCTATTTGAGCCTAGGAATCCAGTCGCAATACCGATACGTTAAGATCGTTCAATCAATACATTAAAGGAATACATTATTGATTATCAATGCATTACATGATGAAGGAATACGTTAATGGAGGTCTAGAGAGAATCCGAGATGGTGACGTTACTTTAGTGGTAAATATGGTACGGATCTCTATGCATTTCATTATGGAAGGCCTATATATAGGCATGCCACATTCGTTAGAACTATATTAACGAACTTTACTAACGAATGAGATCTTTCCATAGCCTATTCGCTAAACACCCTTAGCGAATGGGTATATTTTAACGAATGAGCCTTCATTCGTTACACCCTAGTAACGAATGGGCTCCTAACTTAACGAATAGCCCTAGTCCTTAACGAATAGACCTCATTAGCTAAACATATTTAGAGAATGAGCCATTTTACATTAAGTGTAAGGAGTAAACTACCCATACTCTTATTCGAACAACTGCGGACACCAAATCTGTGCACTAGCAGGTTCTAGAGTTTTAATTATTAATTATGTGATTATATTCATCATCATTACCAGTAGTGAGGGGCCTACTGATTTGAGAAAATCACACTTAACTTGATTTCGGCAAAAATATTTTTGAAGCCGATAATTTATTCTATTTGGTGAAAATAGCATGATCGTCATATAATCTTTATGAGCAATTGATTGGTTGGCGATGACTTATCTCTGGTCCATTAGAAGGGAATTTGAAACATGTGGGGTCAATAAGAATTTGCGCAGACTTGACAATCTTAGGCTTAGTGGGTAGTCATGAATATGGGAGACATAATTAATCAGACCACTTAGAATCTCCAAAGTGCATCTAGTCTTAAATGCGGCTTAGTGATTATTAAGAAATTACACGATTAGTGTAACATCAAAGGGCTTTAGGTTGCGTGTTTAGAATGTTTGTATTAGACTTTTGACAAGGGCTACGATGCCTACTTGTCTCTGATTTAGTCTATACACAACATTTGGTTGTCGCACATGTACAAACACGATGCCAATTATTATACAAGGGATGTGTAAAGAAGTGTCAAATAAGAATATTAAATGGAGCAGTCATTAGGATTCCTCAAAGAATTGGCGCATTTGTGCGTAGTGTCATCATCGAGTTTGGTAAATAGGAATATCCTACTCATGCCTAAATTCCAAAGGAGACGATTTACTTAATAAGGATATGATATATGTGTTTCATTCTCAAAATCTTTTGATGCATCTACCATAGTCAACTGTAATATCCTAAATCCGCAAAGGAATTTATACAATATTTACCCTGATAATATAATCATCAAGATTTAAGATATGGAACAAAACTTGTTTAGATATAAGAACTGGCACGGATGCCATCAAGATATCAATATAATGAAGACATGTGAATGTAATAATGGTGCAAGGGTCACCGCAAAGTACACCTGACTAAGTCCAAAGGCGATATAATGATCACTGGAATCGAAAGAAAGGATTCTTTAAGATTTTAAACCAGAGTGTAATCGCAACGAATTCCTTATTAACGAGTCAAAGTTTTAAGGGAACAAACTTTTACGAATTGATGGATGACTTACTGATTACTATCGCATCCCCATTAGTAATTAACTGTCATATTATACTCATAGGTCATCACAATAGAATTTCCCAGAATTCTCTCGTACCTGTAAATTCACAATTACGTGATATCAAGTGTAATTGTCAATTTACCTTACAGGATCATCCTAGTATTCTCCCATTATGGGCCGTAATTTAGGTAACACAAGTTTGCAAAGAGATACATGTATTATATACTAATAACATATTCCACCCATTCATTTTTAGAATCCATGTAAGAACTTAATTTGTGTAACCGCGTACACTAAAGTTAACCAAGTTTTCTCGCCACAGTTGGAATATTTACACTCAAATATTAGGTGTTCTTAACATCCAAGTCATGGTACCATTTGCTAATATTTCACTGTTCTAAAACAGTGTTAACGTGTTGAGAGGTTAGTTGAGCTAATGCTTCAGAGTAAATCGGTAATCCATATCTTCTACTAGCAAAATTTTGTCTTGTTTTTGGTGGCATTTTATCATTTATGTTATTTTCGGATAACATAGATAAAACAATATTCATTATTAATTATTAAATGTGTGTGACTAAATATAGGAAATAATCACATTCGCACAATAGCCAATATATCAGCCAAAGATCATCGTGACATTTTAACTTGGAAAATTACAATATTTGTTTAGAAGTTAATAAAATAACTACTATAATATGTGTGAATACGCATCAGCACCAATCACAAGTTTTTAAATTTTCCAAACTAAAATATCCAAGGCAAGCAATGCCTATCTAGATCAACAAAAGAAAATTATTGGAGGTCTAAGTACTCAATCATTGGTTATAGCACCTTAACCGAAACAGTACTTGCACCCACAACTGAGTTTGTAACATCCAACTTTTGATTAAATAAACAACAGAAAATTTTGTTAATAGCGTGTGTCGTTAAAATAGTCTTGTGTTAAGTGTTTGGGAAGTAGGAATTGGGAATGGGTGGTGGGACCCATGAAACCCCCTATATATATAACCCAACCACTTCTTCCTTTTCTTTTCCTTTCTCATCCAAACACACACAAACACACACACTCAAGAACACACACACACTTTCTCTCTACACTCCGGATCCAAATCCGTGTAAAAAAAAGAGAGGAAGAATCTCGTGTGTAGACATCATCCAATAGCAAGAATCATCGTCCAGATCTACGTATTGTCCAGATCTGAACTCGAACCCGAAGCAAAGGTAGGTTTCGGTTTAAATGGTTAAGTTTTATGGTTAAAATCGTCATGCAAACAGATATAATGATAGATCGGGTTGTAAAATGTAAGAAAAATATAAACTTGGTAAGTTATAACCTCTTGGGTGCACTTTGTGATAAAAATGTGGTGTTTGGACTTTGAGAGATGGGTTCAGGATCAGGTGCATGGGGTCAGAATGTGTCAAAAGTTGGGAAAAAGTTAAAATCAGGTCCTGAGGAAGAGCCACGAAGTAAAATGGCTTAAAAATGGTAAAAGCGATGAAAGGCAGGCATTTCGCTTCGCTTAGCCATGTGAAGCGAAACGCTTCCATGCGAAGCGAAACAGTCTCATGCGAAGCGAAATTCTTTCATGCAAAATTTTATAAAATTCATTTTCTGATGCATTTTTGTTAAGGGATTGTTAACAAAAATAAAATTTTTCCGAGCTGACCTGGCAGCTCAACCCCAGCCAGGGGTGCTGCCCCTTGGACCCTGCTAGGGGCTACCGCCCCTAGACCCCGCTACCAGGGGCGCTGCCCCCGGACCCCCGTGAGTTGAGGGTGTCATTGACTTAGATATAAGAAGTAGTAGTAATGGATATTTGACACTCGTAATGCGTTATACAGCTAGCCGTGCACGGCTAAAGAAGGGCATTACTATTAACGGCGAGAGAAACCGACTTCATGTGAGATTCTAGCCCCTTTATGTGTTATGTTTTTGGGGCTGCATGCATACTCCTTTGTGATAGTTGTTAATGCACTTAACTTAAGTGGTAAGTATATGACATGTATATGTTATATGTATGACTAAGTATTGATTGTTAGTATGGATTGTTTATACGAATGAATATGTACATATACGTATGTGCATGACCAGAAGATATGTAAAGTATGCATAAATGAAAATGAATGTATGATCGAGTGACGTGACAGGCACGGTTATTGGAGACAAAGGGACCAGACCCTAATAATATCTGAGACAGAAGGGACCAGACCCTGATAATATCTGAGACAGAAGGGACCAGACCCTGATAATATCTGAGACAGAAGGGAACAGACCCTAATAATATATGAGACAGAAGGGACCAGACCCTAATAATATCTGTGATGGTTGAGATAGAATAGCTTATGATAAATTACAAGGCCTTATGAAAGAAAGTTTGTAAGCGCGTGTGCATGTATATAAAGTTTGTATGAAAGAAGTAAGAGTTAATAAGGTATGAATACGTACCTTCGGATGCGTATGAGTAAGGGTATGAATGTATTGTATGTTAAATGATTAACTAGAACTCATTCAGCGTAGCTGACTTTTAGTATGCATGCAGGCAAATAGATTGAGGCAGCTGGCTTAAGGAGGGATACATGGCATGGACTGAAGAGACTGGCATGCATGATGAAGTGTTATGATTGTTTTAATTAATTACTTATGAAAAGACAATTTGTATGTTAAGACAATAATGAATGTTTTGGAATGTAATGTTTGAAGTTTTTAATTATTCCGCGAAGTTTTCAATTAACTCTGATTTTAGAATTTTGTTTATGAGTAAATCCAACATCAAAGTAGGGTTATCGGGAACGGAGCCTTACAGAGTTACACAACCTCAAAAATTGCTAGAGGTAGGGTCACACTGTCATCCTCAATCCACTTATTACTTGAATTAGCCATAGGATAGCCAACAGTAACAAACGCAAATTGACTTGTGTGGAGAGATGACATGTAGCCAAAAGCTAGTAGGGGAGTAGGTTATAGAAGTGCGTGCACGGTTTCCAACATAACAGAGGTCGGTGGAAGCGGTTCTCCTACCCATTGTTAATGTTGTGTACTTCGTTAATAGTGTGTGAATCAGGCGTTTGTGACATAATTCGCACTAAGTAATCCTAATAAAATATAAATAACATGTAAAATTTATCAATTAAATTTCACATAATACATAAACAAATTGAATGCAATATTTTTTCTTGCATTTCTTATAAAATTTTTCAGATTCGTGAAGTGGGAAAATGTTCGTTTCAAATACTGGGTTATAATCTAGAAATTTTTCATCAAAAATTTCTAGTTCCCTATAACCAATGCCTCTGATACCAACTTCTGTCACACCCCAGAAACCTTAATATAACAGCAGAAGACTTAATCAACTAATTTGGGCGGTGACAAATGCCGTTTAGCCTAGAGGTGCACAAATCGGTTTTTTTAAAAAAACCGGTTCGATTATTAACCGGACCAGTTTTTTTCGTCCAGGAAAAAAACCGGTTCGGTTAATAACCGGACCGGTTAATAACCGGTTTTTGTGTATGAAAACCATAACCGGTCAAACCGGTTAGGACCGGTTTAGGAACCGGTTAGAACCGGTTAATAAACCGGTTTTTTTATTAACCGGTTTTTTAATAACCGGTCTAACCGGTTAACCGGTTTTTTTTTTTTTTTTTTTTTTTTTAAATAACCATTATTTTTTCACAGTATAAACAAACCGGTAACTACAAGGCAAACCGGTAACTACAAGGCAAAACGGACTGACTCCATTCTTTGCTTTCGTTGTTAGGGTTCTTTGCTTGGAAGATTAAAAACACATAACTTTCATTTATAGCTTTTACATTAAAAATACAAACATTAAATCGTTATCGCATATTCGTAACTCAAAAATACAAACATTAAAGAATGCTTAGACACGATTACATTAACAACTTGCTGTTTCTTACTCATTATTTTCTTCGCTACCCGATCCCGAGCTATTCCTTAGGTAATCGTCGTACGCGGCTTCTTCATCGGTCATTGGTTGAGTGTGTCCTTGATTGACCTCGTCTTCATACAAGCCCGCCTCATAGTCCATTTCCCCCTCGAGTGAGCGTTGATGTTGTGCCCTATCTAAAGAGTCCAAGTAATCCTTGTAGCAAATCGACATCTCTACAGCTGGTGGAGTGAGTCGAGTCCTCCTAATCGATATAACCCTGCCAGAAACAGAAAAAGCAGACTCCGAAGCTACCGTGGAAGCTTGGACCGTTAGTAAATCTTTGGCCATGGCGGCGAGGATCGGAAACTCATCCTCCTTACCTCTCCACCAAGCCAGCAAATCAAGACTTCTAAATTCATCTGGAGTCATGTGTTTCACAAAGTTGGTACCACCATACCTTCCAAGTTCACTGCTTGGGGTGTTTACCTTTTGACGTTTACCGGCGTCTTCCCAAATCATGTAGTACATCCCCATTTCAAGGTCGGTTTGGGATTGGGATTGGGCAACAGCTCTTAACGAGTCATGAATTTGGGAAGACGACCCGTATTTTGTAAGGTAAACATCATACATGTTAGACAAGGTGGTGTTGAAAGCATTCTTTAAAGTTTGGTTATAATAGGGGTTTTGATCGTCGTTTAACTCTAGCTCATCACAAATTTTTTCTATTAAAGCTTCAACACCACCAACATTTATGCAAGGGTTTAACGCAGCAGCACATGTCAAAACAGCGGGTAGTTGTTGAAAATATTTTCTAAATTTTTCTTTCATTTTTACACTCATATCAAAATAAGGTGCACCCCTACAATGAAGTTCACTCAACTTTGTGCACATGACAGCAATTTTTGGTAAAGCAATGGGGCTAGTTGGATAGTAAACCCCGGATAAACTAGTTGTGCAAGATTTAAAAATTTGAAGGACCTCCGTAACGATCTCAATCAATAACCAGTTTCTAGGATCGTACGGTGCACATTTACCCCTACTTGACAAAATTTGATGAAACGCAACTAGTGATTCTTTTTGTTGGATGGCTTTCTCAAACATATCACAAGTCGAGTTCCATCTTGTTGGACAATCCCAATTTGGCCCCAACCATTGACAATTAGCTTCTACACAAAATTTTTTGTATCTTGAAAATGTTTTATTGTTGCTAAAAACATCTCGTAACATTCTTTTAAAATTGTTTCTTTGCGTTTCGATCACGTTTAACCCATCTTGCACGGCCAAGTTGATAATATGTGCAATGCATCGGCTATGAAAAAACGCTCCATCACAAATAGGTTTATACTTTAATTTTAAATGGCCAACCGCGGCCGTATTGTTGGACGCGTTATCAAACGAAATTGAAAAGATTTTATGTTCAATCTTGTATTGTCGAATGACTTTATCTAAGAGTTTAAAAATATTTCTACCCGTGTGCGGGTAATCAAACAATTGAAACGCAACGGTTCGTTTCATCATTTGCCACGACTCGGGGTCAACCCAATGAGCCGTCACACAAATGTATGAGTCGGGCGAACCATTAGGTACCGACCACACATCCGTTGTTAAGTTTACACCAGTTTGTAAGTTTGAAAAGTATGAAATTAGTTCGGATTTAGCGTTTTTCCAAGCTTTAAGACAATCTCTTCTAAGGGTCGAACGACTTACGTGTTGGTAGCGTGGTTGAACATACTTTTGCATCATCTCCGTGAATTGAGGGTTGTCGAAGTGGTTGAAAGGAAGTGTATTTTGAATCACAAAGTTTGAAAACTGTTGACGTACCGCTTCAAGGTCGTACGTAAACACCGTTCCTTGATTCGTCATCTCCGGCTGCGAACTACTTCCCGATTCGTCCTTCAAGGCCTTGCAAAAGGGCCTTTGTACATGCGCTTTTAAAGTGGAGTTTGCATCTTTGCCATAAAACTTCAAACAATGTTTGCATCGAGCTTTTTGGCTACCGTTATACATTTCGCATAGGTCGAAATGTTGCCAAACATCTTGGTTTCGTTTCGTGGGGATGACCCGAACGACCGTTTCTCCCGTGTTCGAGGCACCCATGTTGACGGATGAAGCAGCACTTTGGGAGGCCATGATAATCGACTACGAAATAAGAGCGTATGGAGTGGTAATGTGGTATAATAGAGCGTGAGATAACAAAATAATCGCGTATGAAATAAACGTTTAGAGCGTTTGGAGCGTTTGGAGTAGTATAATCGAGTGTGTTCTAACCAATACCCAACCTAAACTATATATAGATGTTTGTGGGGGTAGAATGGTAAATAAAAAAAAAACGGTCAAAAAATGAAAAAAACGGCTATATAGCCGTTTCTCAACGGCATTAAACCGGTTTTTAACCGGTTAACCGGTTACTAAAAAACCGGTTAACCGGTTTTTCTAAAACGGTCATAAACCGGTTTTTTAAAAAAACCGGTTAACCGGTTTTTTAGTAACCGGTTAATTAAAAAAACCGGTTTTTTTTATAACCGGTTTGAAAACCGGTTTGGGCTCTAAAAAGTATAACCGATATACAAACCGGCGGTTTGTAAACCGGTCAAACCGGTTTTAAAAAAACCGGTTTTTTAAATAACCGGTTTCCGGTTTAAACCGGCAAACCGGTTCGGGGACCGGTTTTTTTGACCACCTCTAGTTTAGCCATCAGTATTTAAGCGCAACATATTCACAAAAAAGTTGGACTTTTATTCCTTATAAAATGTCATAAAGTACATGTGTCAGAGTACACGTTTTGTTTAAAATGGAAGTCCAAAATTCAAGTATTACACTCGTTTTTCCCACGTCATCTTCACGAAGCGTTCACTTTTCATTTACCTGAAAAACACGTTTAAAAAAAATTTGTCAATACAAACGTTGGTGAGTTCTCAATTTAAAAATCATGATGTAATAGCTTTCGACTTTTACATCAATTAGTTATTCATTTTAATCAATGAGAATATCATTTTTAACTTTAAATCTTACATTTTAATTCATTTTTATTTCATTGAAACAAAGCTTTTCTTTGTTTAATTATTTCCATAGTTACCACTTCGTCCATATGGACCGAAGTCAACTTTCGTTTTAATTGCGAAAGCTTATGAATATAACATTTTAATCCAAAGTGTGACAATTCATATTCACACAAAATTCTCTTCGAATTCTTACGAAGGTAACCTTTAATCCCAACTTTCTCAAAGTTTATAATATTAACATTTTATTTCTTTAAACAAACCGTATTAGTCATAAGCTAGCTAAGAATATGACGCATGTATGACTATTAAATCAATAACCCGACACATACCATACTCAAAATACTTGCCCCCAACATTTACCCAGAGCGACTGGTCGGCGGGCAGGGTGTCACCCCGATAGATCTATCAATATTTCTACGTCCCAATACAAGGTTAACGGTTATAACGACCAGGCGGTTGTTTCCTCACCTTCGCGTTCATACTATATTTAGGCAGTTGTTTCCTTACCTAAGTATTTCACGCCAGTCTAATTTAACTCATCCCATTTAATACGTTTGTAAAAATAAAATGCAATCCATGAAACGTGTTTTTCCCCCAAAACATTTATAAAATCATTTAAATGTGTCAAAACAGTGGGGATTTATCAGAAACTCACCTTTGTCTCAGCACAATTAACACATACGAGATGATACACAACCAGTTGATGCAAGATCTTAGTAACAGTAAGCCAATGATAACTGGATTTCTATGTTTAATACAAAATATATTAACACATAACACATATACAAGTAGGAACGTATTTTAACTTAACTCGTTTATCCTCACATGTCTTATTTATCATAATTGTAGTGATTAAATTACGAAGTTCTATCGTTTTAGAAAATCGTAACCGAATCAGATGTTATTTAATAAAAAATATATATATATTTATTGTAAAATTATAATAACCTTTTATTGATCGGTTATCTGAATAATTTATTTGGTCCGAATATCGTATCTATATATATATATATATATATATATATATATATATCATAAATTTACATGAAATTGTCCAAGTCTCGATTATGCCGTTTTTAACACTTGATATTAACTCACAGTTTTCTAATCTATTATTTACAACCTTTTCATTGTCCAAGTTATTTCCGATAACGATATTTATACTAATATCTCGTTATATAACTTTTTCAACACATAAAATATAAAATATAAATTATCTTGTCTAAATCTCGATTGTGAAATATAATAATACTTTTTATTTTTCCGGGTGTCACAGAAAGTAGGGCACCCGGGTCGGAGGCCTTAGAAAGTGAAAATAAAAAAGGCTAGATAGATAAAATATTAAAAGTAAAACTTGTAACTATTATTTAATTTTACAAAAGGTGATTAAAGTTAAAGGAAGAAAATTTTAATTATTTTTAATGATTTGAAAGTATATTTACCCTTCAAAAGACCATAGTATCCCTTTCAACATGCTTTCTTGGGTTTTAGCTTATGTATTGAATTTAGTACTTAAATTTAAAAGCAAACGTTTTAATTTTTCTGTCTCCTCTATTATATATAGTATAAATAGACAGGGGAAATATGCTAGTTTTTTAAATTTTTTTGTTTTTTATTTATATTTTGAATTATGATTTTTTAATTCTTTTTTTTAAATTTTTTTGTTGGGTTTTTTAGTGAGGCTACAAATTAATCCTTCTCACACTTCTCATTTTTTTCTACCTTTGAAATTTAACTTTTTTCTATATAATAATACATTAATATCAGTTTTGAATTCAAAAATATCATTTTTGACTTTAAAAAGTCAAATCTTTACTTTATTTTTATTATTTGAATTATCATGTATTGCATGGGTTCTAAAGCTAGTTTACTTAATATTGCGTCATGTACTAGCCCAATTTACTTGATTTAATTAGAGTAGTGCAGTTTACTTGATTTACTTTATTTTTATTATTTGAATTATCATGTATTGCATGGGTTCTAAAGCTAGTTTACTTAATATTGCGTCATGTACTAGCCCAATTTACTTGATTTAATATTGCGTCATTTTTATGATTTTTTAATTCTCTTTTTGAAATTTTTTTGTTGGGTTTTTTATTATGGCTACAAATTAATCATTCTCACACTTCTCATTTTTTCTCACTTTGAAATTTAACTTTTCCCTATATAATAATACATTAATATCAGTTTTGAATTCAAAAATATCATTTTTGACTTTAAAAAGTCAAATCTTTATTTTATTTTTATTATTTGAATTATCATGTATTGCATGGGTTCAAAAGCTAGTTTACCTAATATTGCGTCATGTACTTGCCCAAACATGTTGTTACACAAATCATATTACATATATTAGCTTCTAGCACAAATAACGTATAACATACACAAAAAGATGCAACCTACACATGAAATTCAGCATAAGCAATTACATAAACTACACAAAAGTAAATATATCCTACAAGTGGTCATTAAATATTAACAAAAATATACAAAAACATATAGGTTACACTTTGTTAATGTTAAATACATATGTGTAGGTTATATATAATTGTTGGTACTGAAATAAAAGTGTAGCTTTATGTTTTTGTATAGTGTACATATTTTTATTAATATTTAATGTGCACATGTGTATAATATATTCATTTTCCATGTAACTTATATAAATATATATATAGGGGTGGGATCTTGTGAAAACTCCTTTTAAAGAGAAAACTTAAAATCTATTTTTAACTTTTTTTTAAAATTTTTTTTGAAGTTTCTTTTTTTTTTCATTGTTCTTATATGTTGTTATTGGTTCAAAAAAAACCTTGTCGGTAACCTCGTCGTTGTAGTGCACATGTGTAATAATGTGCCTTGCATATATGCAAAAGTGTTTGTATTGCATAAAATACAACACTATTACACATATTTGATACACACGATTGTATATATGCAATATAAGACTAATACGAACATCGAATACACATTAGTACGTTTGTGTAGTACAACATTAACGCACATGTGTACTATATCGACTTTTATTTTATTATTAATTTTTTTTCCATATAATACAACACTACTACACATATACAATACACAAATAATGAATATATGCAATTAAACACTATTAAACTTAAAAATACATAGTAATACAGATGTGTATTACAACGGTATCACACAGTAATACGTATGTGCATTACAGCGGATTTTATTTATTTATTTATTATTTATTATTTTTTTCGAGCAAAGGGTAAGAAAATATAAGAATAATGGCAAAAACAGAAATTTGAAAATATTGGTTTGATTTCACGGTTGTTTTACTTTAACTTTTGGCATGCCGATTTCAACTTTCAACGAGGTGATTTCGATTTTCGATGATAAAAATACATTGCTAACGGTTTTGCTCACGGTTTAATTTAAAACCATCAAAACCGACCGCAAAATGTTGTTTTTTTAACTGGAAAAACTATAATAGTATTATACTCAAATTACAGATAATAAAATGTTCATTTTTATGGTGCAATGCTTTATAACAATTATAAATGTATAAAAAAGTTATGACCGTTCAAATTTCGTGACGAGAAATTAGGTTAAAAGTGAAAATAAAAAAGGGTACATAGGTAAATATTAAAAGTAATAGTTGTAACTATTATTTAATTTTACAAAAGATGATTAAAGTTAAAGGTGCAAAATTGTAATTATTTTTAATGATTTGAAAGTATATTTATCCTTCAAAAGACCATAGTACCCCTTTCAACATGCTTTCTTGGGTTGTAGCTTGTGTATTGAATTTAGTATTTTAATTAAAACTAAAACGTTTTAATTTGTCTATGTCTCATCTATTATATATAGTATAAATAGACGAGGGAAACATGTTAGTTTTTCAAAAAAATTTTAGTTTATATTTTGAATTATGATTTTTTAATTCTTTTTTTGAAATCTTTTATTTGGATTTTTAGTGTGGCTACAAATTAATCCTTCTCACACTTCTCATTTTTTCTCCCTTTAAAATTTAACTTTTCCCTATATATTAATACATTAATATCAGTTTTGAATTCAAAAATATCATTTTTGACTTTAAAAAGTCAAATCTTTACTTTATTTTTATTATTTGAATTATCATGTATTGCATGGGTTCTAAAGCTAGTTTACTTAATATTGCGTCATGTATTAGCCCAATTTATTTGATTTAATTAGAGTAGTGCAGTTTACTTGATTTACTTTATTTTTATTATTTGAATTATCATGTATTGCATGGGTTCTAAAGCTAGTTTACTTAATATTGCGTCATGTACTAGCCCAATTTACTTGATTTAATATTGAGTCATTTTTATGATTTTTTAATTCTTTTTTTGAAATTTTTTGTTGGGTTTTTTAGTGTGGCTACAAATTAATCCTTCTCACACTTCTCATTTTTTCTCCCTTTAAAATTTAACTTTTCCCTATATAATAATACATTAATGTCAGTTTTGAATTCAAAAATATCATTTTTGACTTTAAAAAGTCAAATATTTACTTTATTTTTATTATTTGAATTATCATGTATTGCATGGTATCTAAAGCTAGTTTACTTAATATTGCGTCATGTACTAGCCCAAACATGTTGTTACACAAATCATATTACATATATTAGATTCTAGCACAAATAACATATAACATACACAAAAAGATGCAACCTACACATGAAATTCAGCATAAGCAATTATATAAACTACACAAAAATAAATATATCTTACAAGTGGTCATTAAATATTAAAAAAAACATATAGCTTACACTTTGTTAATGTTAAATACATATGTGTAGGTTATATATAATTGTTGATACTGAAATAAAAGTGTAGCTTTATGTTTTTGTGTAGGGTGCAGATTTTTATTAATATTTAATGTGCACATGTGTATAAGATTCATTTTCCATGTAACTTAGATATATATATATATATATATATATAGGTGAGATCTAGTGAAAACTCCTCTTAAAGAGAAAACTTAAAAACTCTTAAAAACTAACAAAAAACTATTTTTAACTTTTAAAAAAAAAAATTTGAAGTTTCTTTTTTTTTTCCTTTATTCTTATATGTTGTTATTGGTTCAAAAAAAAAACCTTGTCGGTAACCTCGTTGTTGTAGTGTACATGTGCAATAGTGTGCGTTGCATATATGCAAAAGTGTTTGTATTGCATAGAATACAATATTATTGCACATATTTGATACACATAATTGTATATATGCAATATAAGACTAATACGCATATCGAATACACATTAGTACGTATATGTAGTATAACATTAACGCACATGTGTACTATATCGACTTTTATTTTATTATTAATTTTTTTCATATAATACAACACTACTACACATATGCAATACACAAATAATGAATATATGCAATTAAACACTATTAAATTTAAAAATACATAGTAATACACATATGTAATACAACGGTATCGCACAGTAATACGTATGTGCATTACAGCGGATATTTTTTTTTATTTTTTTTATTTTTTTCGAGCAACGGGTAAGAAAATATAAGAATAATGGCAAAAACAGAAATTTGAAAATATTTTTTATTTTTAATTAAAATTAATTCTTTACGAGTTTTTAAGTTTTCTCTCTAAGATTAGTTTTCTCTTGATCCTCTTCATATATATATATATATATATATATATATATATATATATATATATATATATATATATATATAGACACACACACACACATAACCTATAGAGGGATTGGTTAAAGTAAAAAGATATAGTTTTCTAGGAAAAGTGTAACATTCGTTATTTTTCAAACCCAAAAACCCGACCCGTTTTGAATTTTTGGTTTTTATTTATAAAGAATATATGTAAATATTATTATATTCTCAAGTTTCGTTCCGTTGTTCATTTATTATTATTCCTGATGATTTAAAGTTTATTGTTCGTTAGTTTTATACTACTTTTATTCAATTAATGAAACCCGGAATATAGGGTTTTAAATGTTTAAACGATTCGGGTGTAATACAAAAAGTATAAAAGATTATAACTTATCACTTCATTTATATACATTTCAAAGTTTAAGGTCTAAAGTCGTAAATACATATTAAATCTGGAATTAAAAGAAGATAGAAACTTGAGGGGCCTGTTTAGTAAATTTATTTAAATTATATTATTAATAAAGGGTAAGGTTAAAATGAAAACCCACTTGAGTTGTGAAAACCTGCGAAAACCCTACGTAACATCGGTTTTTTTTTTTTTTTTTGTTACATGTAATATATGTTGTAACATTTAATACAAAACATCGAAACATCAAAAAAAAATGTTTTGCTATTTTTTAACATTTTTTTACTAATTTTTATATATATTTTCAGGAGAGATAAAAAGTTATATTTATATTTATATTTTTTATTCACTTTAATTGTGGACCACAAGATTTAAACATTAATTAAAAAAAAGTGGTTGAGAATGGATTTCTAGAGTTTTCACAACTCAAGTGGATTTTCATTTTATACTTAGCCTATTAATAAATCCCAAACCACCAGCCCCAACCCCACGCTTTATCGTCACTATTATTCCGGCCGCCGGGATATTGGCTCCGGCGAGCCCGTAAACACCTTAAATCTCGTTAATTAACCAATTTAATTATTATAATATCTTTAACCATCGAGTTTATAATATAATCAATATATTAATTGTGATTTAACAACCAATATCCGTCGATTTAGCCGTGCGACCCGCCGGATTATTAGGTGCGACCAACTCGTTGTAATTAACCTGTAATTGACACAATTAATAGTATAAATAGGACACTCCAGTAAGCATAATCTCACACTCAATACCAATTAACATTAAACTTACACTTATAATCCGAAATCTTGAAATATCCGATCGTTCTCCGGCCACGACGTTCTCCCTTTTTCCGGCACCCTTCGAGGTAATACTTATATGGTTTTCATTCGCGAAGTAACATATAAAACAAACCCCTAACAATGATTTACAAACCTGGAACCATTGGAGCGATTTTGAATCTAGGTGAAGAAGATGAGTAGGAGTTGTAATATAAATAAATTTGTTTATGATATCATACTAAATAACATTCTAGTGCAGATGGTTGATTTACTTGTTTGTTACTCGGAAGACCCGAGTTCGAAACCCAGGCCAGGCTATTGATCTTTCTATTTTTTTTAAACAGTTTTCATTAATTATAATAATCAACAAAATTAATTAAAAATCATAATAAAATAAATAAAATTATTTTTAACCAAATAAAAATTTTATAAAATAAATATAAATTATATTTTACCACTTTTCATACAAAACCGACATCCAAACTCGTTAAACCGCCAATTTTAATTTGTTTCCGTTAATATTAATTCGTTAACTTTAATTATTTAGATATTCGTTAAACCGTTAAAAAAATTAGTTTTATGCTCGTGTTAATGTTAACCCGCCAATTTTAATTTGTTTTCGTTAATGTTAATTCGCTAACTTTAATTATTTAGATATTCGTTAAACCGTGTCTTGAAAATACCATATTACCCGTATTAATGTTAGGTTATTAGCCAAACGTTATTAAAATATTATTAAAATAATATAAACGTTAATATTATGACTCTTCTTCGTTAACATATTTATATTTGTTCAAAATAAAATTTTCATTTAAAATTTGTGTCATTCATATTAGCATTAAGTCATAAATAATAAACATCGTTACGAATTCATTAAACTATAGTTGTAAATTTTAAAAGTTTAAATATAATATAAAATGCTAAATAGAAGTTTCAATAAAATAACACATATTCTCAACCAATAATTTACTTATATTACCCCGTTAGACAGTCTTTAAATTTTTCATATTTATTCTGTTTATTGTTCGGGATGTTTAGTTGCTACGATTTCGTATTATGCTTTTGGTTTATTTTTCAAGTTTATCTTCGATTTCGAGGTGAGTTTCTCACACCCCCTTTTTAAACGTTTTTATATTTAGGGGTAGTATATGTATCCTATCAACTTCAGGATTTATAGTTTTTCTTACAAACTACAATTCATATCATGGACTTGTGTGCTTACTTGCTTATTTGTTATATACGTGGATTTCAAGTGGTTTCCTCAATAAGTATGATCATACGCCCCCCCCCCCTTTGCACTCAGGTCCATTTGTATCAAGTGAAAAAGGGACCTCATATCCGAGTACGTTGGTAGCCCCAACTGGAAAGGACCTTTGTTTGTTCTTTACACTCAGGTCCATTGCATCGAATGTAAAGAACCCTTATGTGCTCATTTCACGAGTTTCATGGAATTGTATAATTTTTACGTATTATATCAAATTATGGGATTCTCACCAGCTATGTTCATAGCTGACTTTATTTTATACATATGCTACAGGTATAGAGATATGAGGATGAAGGTTAGAAGACACATAGTATGCTTATAGGATATTGAAAGAACAACTTATTGTTTCATTTATTTATTTGTTTACAACTTGTATTATTTGATAAACTTGTGTAACATGATGATTTAAATAAAATAATGTTATTATGGTCACCTAATAGTGTCACGTGTGTTTGAGCAATTTGTACGTCACACTCAGGCATTTCCGCTTTAGCCGGGGTGTTACAAAAAGTATGAATAGATCTAGGCCATTGGATTTAGGATCTAGAATTTAGGCTAAATAGTTTCATAACTTCAAGTTTTATGTCCTTCTTACTTTCTTAGAAAATTGTTTATTTTTATTTTAACCATTTTATATATATACACACACACCCCCGCACGCACGCACACACACACACACACATATATATATAATTATATACACTAGACGGGTGGCCGCACGACGCAACGAGAAACACGAACTGGTTATTCGTTTGATTTCACGGTTGGTTTTACTTTAACTTTTGGCCTGCCGATTTCAATTTTCAACGAGGTGGTTTCGATTTTCGATGACAAAAATACATTGCTAACGGTTTGGCTCACGGTTAAATTTAAAACCATCAAAACCGACCGCAAGATGTTGTTTTTAACTGAAAAAACTATAATAATATTATACTCAAATTAAAGATAATAAAATGCTCATTTTTATGGTGCAATGTTTTATAAAAATTATAAACGTATAAAAAAGTTATGACCGTTCAAATTTTGTGATAAGAAATTAAGTTAAAACTGAAAATAAAAAAGGGTATATAGGTAAAATATTAAAAGTAATAGTTGTAACTATTATTTAATTTTACAAAAGATGATTAAAGTTAAAGGAGCAAAATTATAATTATTTTTAATGATTTGAAAGTATATTTATCCTTCAAAAGACCATAGTACCCCTTTCAACATGCTTTCTTGGGTTGTAGCTTATGTATTGAATTTAGTATTTTAATTAAAAAGCAAACGTTTTAATTTGTCTATGTCTCCTCTATTATATATAGTATAAATAGATGGGGGAAACATGGTAGTTTTTTAAAATTTTTTGTTTTTTATTTATATTTTGAATTATAATTTTTTAATTCTTTTTTTGAAATCTTTTATTGGGATTTTTAGTGTGGCTACAAATTAATCCTTCTCACACTTCTCTTTTTTTCTCCCTTTAAAATTTAACTTTTCCCTATATAATAATACAAATATCAGTTTTGAATTCAAAAATATCATTTTTGACTTTAAAAAGTCAAATCTTCACTTTATTTTTATTATTTGAATTATCATGTATATGCATGGGTTCTAAAGCTAGTTTACTTAATATTGCATCATGTACTAGACCAATTTACTTGATTTAATTAGAGTAGTGCAGCTTACTTGATTTACTTTATTTTTATTATTTGAATTATCATGTATTGCATGGGTTCTAAAGCTAGTTTACTTAATATTGCGTCATGTACTAGCCCAATTTACTTGATTTAATATTGCGTCATTTTTATGATTTTTTAATTCTTTTTTTGAAATTTTTTTGTTGGGTTTTTTAGTGTGGCTACAAATTAATCCTTCTCACACTTCTCATTTTTTCTCCCTTTAAAATTTAACTTTTCCCTATATCATAATACATTAATATCAGTTTTGAATTCAAAAATATCATTTTTGACTTTAAAAAGTCAAATCTTTACTTTATTTTTATTATTTGAATTATCATGTATTGCATGGGTTCTAAAGCTAGTTTACTTAATATTGTGTCATGTACTATCCCAAACATGTTTTTACACAAATCATATTACATATATTAGGTTCTAGCAAAAATGACGTATAACATACACAAAAAGATGCAACTTACACATGAAATTCAGCATAAGCAATTATATAAACTACACAAAAATAAATATATCTTACAAGTGGTCATTAAATATTAAAAAAAAATATACAAAAACATACAGCTTATACTTTGTTAATGTTAAATACATATGTGTATGTTATATATAATTGTTGATACTGAAATAAAAGTGTAGCTTTATGTTTTTGTGTAGGGTGCATATTTTTATTATATTTAATGTGCACATGTGTATAATATATTCATTTTCCATGTAACTTATATATATATATATATATATATATATATATTTATAGGGGTGGGATCTTGTGAAAACTCCTCTTAAAGAGAAAACTTAAAAACTCATAAAAACTACAAAAAAACTATTTTTAACTTTTTAAAAAAAAATTTTTTTGAAGTTTCTTTTTTTTCATTATTCTTATATGTTTTTATTGGTTAACAAAAAAAACCTTGACGGTAACCTCGTCGTTGTAGTGCACATGTGCAATAGTGTGCGTTGCATATATGCAAAAGTGTTTGTATTGCATAGAATACAACATTATTGCACATATTTGATACACACAATTGTATATATGCAATATAAGACTAATACGCACATCGAATACACATTAGTACGTATGTGTAGTACAACATTAACGCACATGTGCGCTATATCGACTTTTATTTTATTATTAATTTTTTTTCCATATAATACAACACTACTACACATATGCAAAACACAAATACTGAATATATGCAATTAAACACTATTAAACTTAAAAATACATAGTAATACACATGTGTAATTCAACGGTATCGCACAGTAATACGTATGTGCATTACAACGGATTTTTTTTATTTTTTTTTATTTTTTTCGAGCAAAGGGTAAGAAAATATAAGAATAATGGCAAAAACAGAAATTTGAAAATATTTTTTATTTTAATTAAAAATAATTCTTTAGGAGTTTTTAAGTTTTCTCTTTAAAGATGAGTTTTCTCTTGATCCTCTTCCTATATATATATACACACACATAGATCCCTATATAGGGTTAAATTAAAGTAAAAAGAGATAGTTTGTAGGAAAAGTAAGAATAGATCTAGGCTCTTGGATTTAGGATCTAGAATTTAAGCTAAATAGTTTCATAACTTCAAATTTTATATTCTTCTTACTTTCTTAGAATTTTTTTTTATTTTAACCATTACACACACACACACACATATATATACATACTAGACGGGTGGCAGCACGATGCAACGAGAAACACGAACCGGTTATTGGTTTGATTTCACAGTTGATTTTACTTTAATTTTTGGCCTGCTGATTTCAATTTTCAACGAGGTGGTTTCGATTTTCGATGACAAAAATACATTGCTAACGGTTTGGCTCACGGTTTAATTTAAAACCATCAAAACCGACCGCAAAATGTTGTTTTTTAACTGAAAAAACTATAATAGTATTATACTCAAATTAAAGATAATAAAATGCTCATTTTTATGATGCAATCTTTATAAAAATTATAAACGTATAAAAAAGTTATTACCGTTCAAATTTCGTGGGAGGAAATTAGGTTAAAAGTGAAAATAAAAAAAGGGTATATAGGTACAATATTAAAAGTAATAGCTGTAATTATTATTTAATATTACAAAAGGTGATTAAAGTTAAAGGAGCAAAATTGTAATTATTTTTAATGATTTGAAAATATCCTTATCCTTCAAAAGACCATAGTACCCTTTCAACATGCTTTCTTGGGTTGTAGTTTATGTATTGAATTTAGTATTTTAATTAAAAGCAAACGTTTTAATTTGTCTATGTCTCCTCTATTATATATAGTATAAATATACATAAAATATACTCAATTTATCTTGTGTAATAAGGCCAATTTTACATGTGTATTTTAATATTTGTATCGATTTTATATGTATATATAATAAGAGTCAGGTTATTCTATAAAGTAGAACAAAAATAGGAAGAATGAGAAAGATTTATGACAAAAAAACACTTAAAAAATAAAAAACTTAATAGAAAAATCATGAATCAAAATTAAAAAATAAATAAATAAAAGTAAAAAAAAAACAAGAATGTTTCCCCATCTTCCTCGTTCTCAAAAAAGAAAAAAGAAAAGAAACAAAAAACACAATGTTGAGGAAAAAGATCATTGTGTTTTTTATTGATCATTATGCCTTTTATTGATCATTGGGTTTTTTATTTATTTTATTCATTGATTTGTCTTATTTTTTTTGCATCGTGTCTTTTTTACTTGATATTGTATTATATTACTCAAAATTGTGTTATAATTTGTTTGACACTGTATTATAATCTGCGATCTATTGTGTCTTTTTTTTTTATCTATAATTGTGTTTTTTTTATTTATTTTCGTCATTGTGTTATTTTTCTCAACATTGTATCTTTTTAACTCGAAAGACGGGGGAAACATGTTAGTTTTTAAATTTTTTCGTTTTTTATTTATATTTTGAATTATGATTTTTAATTATTTTTTTGAAATTATTTTGTTGGGTTTTTTAGTGAGGCTACAATTAATCCTTCTCACACTTCTCATTTTTTTCTACCTTTGAAATTTAACTTTTTTCTATATAATAATACATTAATATCAGTTTTGAATTCAAAAATATCATTTTTGACTTTAAAAAGTCAAATCTTTACTTTATTTTTATTATTTGAATTATCATGTATTGCATGGGTTCTAAAGCTATTTTACTTAATATTGCGTCATGTATTAGCTCAATTTACTTGATTTAGTTAGAGTAGTGCAGTTTACTTGATTTATTATTTTTTTCTTTAGAACGACGACTTTCTTTTATTTAGGCTACCACACTCTTCAAATTTGGAGAGCCCCGATATCCCACTATGGCCAGACTATGTTGTCTTAACAGGGCCCACGCTGGCTTCGGGCTTGGGCGTTCCCCCGAGAAACCATACTGCAGACTGCCACTTGACAATCGTTGTGCCACCACAAGAGCAGAGCTCTCTTGCGTAACACACGGTGGGACGAAAACCCGGGTGGGCTCAGACTTCAAACTAAAAACATTTACACAAGGCTTAGCTCAAATCTTTCATTATCAATATCCACCAAAATATGACACAAGTGAGATTCGAACCTGAGTCTTCACTGAAAAACCCAAGCCTTCTACCACTAGGCTAGAAGTGAGGCTTGGGTTACTTATAATATAACTTAAATTAATTACTTATAATATAAATAATAAAATGTATTTAGGAACAAGTATTTTATAAATATATTTATGGTCAACTATTTTAATATAATTATAATATAATCAAATCTTAGGGTCTGGTTTGGTTTTGTTCGCCCGTTTTTTAGAAAATGTTGGCTATAGTTTAAAAAACAAAAATTTTAACCGGACAACTAATAGTTAAAAAGAAGACCATCCGTGAAAACAAACCGATAATCGTTTTGGACGGTTTCACGCTTTGAAACCTAAGCGCACATCCCTAGTTAAAATAATCCTTTTGTTTTTATATAAATCAATATGCATAAGTAATGCAAAATTTAAAAATAAACAAGATGACTGAAGCTTTTACTAACCGAGTAGCTTGTTAAACAAAACACGTCAAGGTAAGCTGACTCGTTAAACTTCAAGCCCGAGCCATGCCCAACCCAACCCAGCTCGGCTAGGTTAGGCTTGTTTACAACACTATAGGTAGAAGCATATAAGCCATCTAGACATAAAACATCAAGACACTTGATAAACTTTTGGTTACATAAGTAACATAACCCAATACCCCTAGAATATATATTTATTCCAAAATTCCATAATCTCTAAGTTATCTACCTTTTTCCAAATATATTCCAAAAACCAATAATCCCAGGTCTCAAAATCTATAATTATTTATTAACGTTAATACCATTCAAAAAAGAATATTCTCTTTGTATTTTACAACTGAACTATACATTCATTAAGTTACCTAATTACAAGTATTTAAAAACATCAACTACACTACAACTTGTATACCCCAAACATATTCAAATAATTATAAAAATCTAGAAAAAGTTACCTAATTACAAGTATTTAAAAACATCAACTACACTACAACTTGTATACCCCAAAATATTCAAATAATTATAAAAATCTAGAAAAAGTGGGAAAACTTTCTACTCTTCTTCTCTATATATACCCTGTTACCCCCTTCATCTTCTTTACCCCATCACACACAAACACACACACAGACTCACTTTCTCTAAAATGTCTTCATCTACAACTCTCTTCATTCCAAATGCTTCATGTGAAGCTATTAGCCTCCATCTCTTTCTCGGTCTCATCATATTCGTCTCGGTTTTCACTTTCCTCCTCAACCCTGGCGGTCTCGCATGGGCTTTGTCAAAATCCCGCTCAAAAATCATGATTCCAGGCCCGTCCGGTATCCCGATACTAGGGCTCGTGTTTGCTTTCACATCCTCTTTGACTCATAGAACCCTAGCTAAACTCTCTGTAGTCTTTAATGCTACACCACTAATGGCGTTTTCCGTTGGATTGACTCGTTTTGTCATCTCGAGTCACCCGGATACCGCCAAAGAGATTCTCAACAGCTCTGCTTTTGCTGACCGGCCTGTAAAAGAGTCCGCTTATGAGCTGTTGTTTCACCGCGCCATGGGGTTTGCACCCTACGGGGAGTATTGGCGTAACCTGAGAAGAATATCGGCTATTCATATGTTTAGCCCGAAGCGGGTATCCGGGTCAGGATGTTTTCGGGCTAAAACAGGGTTGAAGTTGGTGAACCGGGTTTCGGCTTCCATGAACCGTAATGGGTTCGTGGAGGTTAAGAAGTTGCTTCACTTTGCTTCCTTAAACAATGTCATGATGTCGGTGTTTGGCACATCTTATGATGATTTTGAGGAAGATGGTGGGGACGGGTACGAGGTGGAGAAGTTAGTGAGTGAAGGATACGAGTTGCTTGGAATATTCAACTGGAGTGATCATTTTCCGATCATAAGCCGGTTTGATCTTCAAGGAGTGAGGAGAAAATGCAGAGATTTGGTGTCTAGAGTTAATGTTTTTGTGACAGGAATCATTGACGAACACCGGGATAGAAGGGCGGTGAACGGCGGAGATGTGGTGGATTATGATGGTGATTTTGTTGATGTTTTGCTTGATTTAGAGTCCGAAAACAAATTCAACGAGTCCGACATGATTGCGGTACTTTGGGTACGTTTAATTTTGTTATTGGGTTACCCTGGATAATTAGCTTTTATTAGTTGGTCGTTAAAAATAAACTCGGTACTTTGAGTACGTTTAATTTTGTTATTGGGTTACCCTGAATAATCAGGCTTTTTATTTGTTGGTAGTTAAAAATAAAATCGTGTGTAGCTTATATAACGCACGTGTTAGTTGGATTTGGCAAAATGGTCCATAGGAAATCGGGTCGTTTTATATATATATAAATTTGTTGGGGGGTTAAAAAAGAATTCACTTTGAATTAGTATTTAAAAAAGATGTGTTAAATTTAAGTAAGTTTGTTTTATTTTGTAACATAAAGGTTTTATCTAGGTTAACATCTTAATTTTACAGGAAATGATATTTAGGGGAACCGATACAGTGGCAATTTTATTGGAATGGATACTGGCGAGGATGGTGTTGCACCCGGACATACAAGCAAGGGCACAATCAGAAATAGATAGTGTTGTTGGGTCGAGTCGGCCCGTATCTGATATGGATCTCCCGAACTTGCCTTACCTTCATGCAATTGTGAAAGAAACCCTACGTGTGCACCCACCGGGCCCACTTTTGTCATGGGCTCGCCTTGCAATCCATGACACCCAAGTGGGTCCGCACATGATACCGGCTGGGACAACTGCTATGGTCAACATGTGGGCCATAACCCATGATGAACAAATCTGGGTTGACCCAAAAAGGTTCAACCCAGATAGATTTATGAGCCAGGAGGTTTCGATTATGGGTTCGGATCTCAGGTTGGCTCCATTTGGTGCGGGTAGGAGGGTTTGTCCTGGAAAGGCAATGGGTTTGGCTACTGTTCAACTTTGGTTGGCCCAGTTGCTACAGAATTTCAAATGGGTTGGATTCATTTCCGACTCGGATCCGGTTGATTTGTCGGAGTGTTTGAAAATGTCACTTGAAATGAAGAAACCATTGGTGTGCAAGGCTATGGTTAGGGTTTGATATATGTTAATAACCATAGTAAAGTTTGCCATTACTAGTACGAGGTGTGATCTTGGAATTCAAAGAAGTTGGAGGGGTGGATTTGAAGTATGCATTTTGTACACAACGTTTTGTCTGGGACATATTAGATATATATGTATGTGTGTGTCCTTATATATATGTATGTCATATCATGCCCTGCCCCTTTCAAGTTATCACATGATGATGGTCTTGTTATGGGAGCTCTTTGTTTAGTTCAATTGTATTGTTTTTTTTTTCCTAGTGAATTGTCTTTGTGACCATAAATAGTAACTCATCTATGTTTGTGTACAAGATTCCTGATTATTTTTTTCTTTGAGCATGTCATGTGCTAGTATAAATGTTACACACTAAAAGAATGACGTCGATTAGTGGTGTAGAATATGGTCGTACAAATGTCGGCTATAAAGTTGATGCCGTTTTTTTGGCCTTTCTATATTTGTTTCATCATTATAGATATTCGGTACCATATTGTACGATTGGCTTGTGGTAAAGCAAAACAAAGCAAAAACGATTAAAAATAAGGGTTTTATCCCCGCTATTTGACCAAAGTAACACATTTCGTTCTTATAGATCTCTAGATTATTCACATTGGAATCATCATTCTCATTCTTATAATTTAGTTAAAAGCAGGAATGATGTGTATGCTCTCTTACTCCCGTAATTTTTGTGGACAAAATTCTTGTTTGCTTGAAATTTCCACCAATGTGACACAATTGTTTGACAATGACTTTTCTAGTAAGTTTCCACTTGAAAGTCGGGCAATTACTAACCTTGAGAAACTCGATTTCTTAGACAACAAATTCCAAGAAAATCCCTTTGATAATAGAGAAATTGATTATCATACGGCATTTTCGGTAACACCCTAGGTTTTAGTTCATATTATACCGAATTGGACGAATGTGGGTAACTAACTGACTTAAAATCATCCTAGAAATCTTTTTATGCAAATGGGAATGACAATTTGTATGTGAGTTTGGGTTGAATTGTAAGGATAAGCAATCCAAGTTGTATTGGGTAAAGATGTGCAAGATTGTGTTTGGGATGCAAAAGGGATCGATGGAGCTAGGTTCGACAAAAATACGGGTGATGAAAAAGAAAAGGAGGAAGAAGTAGAAATAAGATAAATGTGCCAGTGTTAGTTTTTGTTTTTTAAAGTAAAAGCATATAACAATCATTTCATGGTTTAACATGCTTCTAACGTCTAATGGTGAGAAATACCAAGCGTGGCTTGGCAAACAATGGGAGGCACCAAATTCGTAATGAAAAGAACTAACAATATGTGTGGAATAAGTATATCACACGACCATTCGTGTAATTTACTCAATTAGAAATAGAATGAAGGTATCAATAGCGAGTTTGCTTATTGACTCATATACCTAACATCTTATTCATCTTTATGCTTTGTACCTTATGCCATTTGCATTATGAAAGGCTATGCTCCTTCTTATTGTCAACTTCTTACATTGTGGTAATAACTTGTACAATCAAACCCTTATGGGTTTTGCCATATTCAATAAGTATAGTACAAATATATACTTTGTTGAATGCGAGAGCACAAAAAGGGTTCCTTTTGTTTGCTTTCACAAAAGATGCATTTGGGATTTGATCATCAAGAGATTCTCTCATCAATCCACAACACCACATCTAACATTTATTCCAATTCCCGGGTTTTATCATCTTCATATGTTAAATTCCCTGATCCATTTCTAAAGTTATACAACAAATTTAGTGATCCTTGCTACTACCATTGATGCAAATTGATTCTTGTCGTTTATGGTCTTTGTCTTTTTTTGTATTTATGACCCTTACTTCTTTACTTATGGCATATTATGTCATCTTCAAGATAACACCGACTTTATATCATGTTTCTAATACGTGTAAACGATAACTGAAAGGAGATAGCGCTTCAACCTTTGAATGCAACGCAATCAGGGGAATTCTTATGTTGCGTTAAATTGGCGATGGTTATCCGAACATATTCTATAGACAGTACCTTTCAAATGTTAAAACATGTTCATTCTCAAGAAGAGTTCTACGTTTTATGTTGTAACAAACTTTGATTAAATATGCTTTGCTTTCAATACTTGTCCTTATCAAGCATTAAATGCGCCACCAAAATTGCTTTATATAGTTTTTAGTTATGTAATATTGAGATGAAATAAGATACTTCATATTATAAATCACAAGCAAAACAAACAATATATATATATATATATATATATATATATATCTTTAAATTCGTATATTAACCACTCACAAATATCATTTTGTACCAAAGTAAATTATAATTTTAATATGATTCAAAAGTGATATTCCTTTTGTTAAATTAGTAGAGTAAGAAAATTGGAAAACATGCCTTGATGTGTATCCATCTGGAAAATTTTTAATTCGACATATATTTTAATAAATTTATTTGATTGTTATTTTGATAACTTTAGGCGTGAACTTACTTTTTAAGTTGGATTTTTATATTCATTTATACCTTTAATTTCTTAATAATATAAAAAGTAATAATTATTTTAGCAATATTGTAGTAGGGGTGATTAGAGAAACTAAAAACCAAATTATAAGGACTTTAAGAAGGATGGTATATATCTGTCTTGCTATTTTGTTAGGGGTAGACTTCAAATACTTTTGGTGGCCGGTGGATGTTACTATTATTTTGTATGGCTGCCAATAGATATATGACTCTATGGTGTTTTTATGTGCACTATCATACATTTTCATCATTTTATGTTATTGGTAGCCTATTAATCCAATGTTTTTTTAGTTTCTTTCTGTTTATGTTGTTTAGATTCAATGTGAAGAACTGTATTTTTTTTATCTACCTTTCATGTCCAAATAAGGGTTTTGGAATTGGGTTTTCTTGGAAGCAAACTCTCTGTCTTTTAAAACAGTGGTATGATTTGCTTAGATCTCACCCTCTACATACCTTACCACTAGTTCTGTTATTAGTGAGATTAAACTAAATAAGACAGTCGTTGTATGTTAGGGAAGAAGGGGTACAATATTTTGAACCCAAAAGTACTCTAGCCTCATCAAATGATATGTTGCCACCTCATTTGAACCTAGGACTACCCTAAAGGGTTGCGACACCATCTTTCTTAGACTATATGGTATGTATGTCATTTTGCTTTCTACTTTACAATGATACGTCAGCGTCACATCATGCCCAACTCTACTTTAATCTTTATTAGAATAATAATAATAATAATAATAAAGATAACTAAAATTTGTTGACTGTATGTCATTTTGGTTACCAATTTACCAGTTTACTCTCTTTTCAAATAAAATAATAAAGATAACTAAAATAAATTAATATAACTCAAATTAAAAATTAAATATAACTAAGATAAAACAACATTGTTGTCGGGTAGTCAAAAACGTAATTATATGTCGCCAAGCTTACCGGATCAAACACGTGTCAAGGTGTTTATGAGACCAAAAAAAATTATTTTCAAAACAAATCTGTATTCGTTAAAATTTATACTGGGATGTTCATTAAAAAAAATTATGCAAACCTGTGTATTTATTAAAAAAAACAAAAAACAAGTTATTAATTAAAAACTAATTAACCTACTTAACTAATTATAACAAGGCTTTTTTAAAAAAGAAAAAAGCATAATAATTAAAATATTAAATAAATATTAGCTACTCTACATTCTTCTCCACCCCTGTCGGCCTTCTCCACAGCCCAACTCCATTTTCTCCTCAGTTCCGATGAAGAATTTGTGCAGTTGAACTTTGGGTTTATAATAATAATAATAATAAGAAATTAAAGGAAGGAAGAGGAGTATTTGAGCGGTGAGTTACACGGTGAAATTTCCACAAAAGTTTTGTCGCTGGCGGCACCAACAACACCGGGACGGTGTTTGCCGCCGACACTGGCCTCCACCTCAGATCTTCAATGGTAAATCAGTATCCATACCTGATAGTCTTATCCTAAACTAACAATGATTTTTTATAGTAAAAATTAAATTATAATTTAAAAAATAAAGACAGTAGAATAAGAAAAACATAACACGATTGCTCAATGCATACGACACTATTAAAGTGGCATTTAAACAACTCATTCATTTCATTCAACATCAAATACAACACAATTTGTTCATACAAATAAAACAACAAGGAAAATAAATAGTTCATTTAACTAATAACCAAAACAGTCCAAAATAAGATAACACATTCAAATATTCAATCAATCAATTAACTTGTAGCATTGCATAAAATATATTTGAAGGTAATCGTCTATTGATTATCCACCCCTTTACAATACATATATCCTCCATATATAACATAACTACTAGCCTACAATTGTGGACAGAATATTGACTTTCCAATAGTATGAGATACATAATATATTTCTATGCTAATACGCCCCTGCAGTTGGATTAGGAGCTTTGCGCACGGTCAAACTGGTACGAAAGTCGTGAAACAACTGCCTTGAAAGTCCTTTCGTGAAATGTCTGCATACTGATAGGAGGATGGAACATGAAGTACTCGAACGTGGCCTAGACGGACTTTCTCTCGGACAAAATGGATATCGATTTCCACGTGCTTAGTTCGTTGGTGTTGAACCGGATTGTCCGAAAGATATACAGCGGAGATGTCACAATACACTATAGTAGCACGCATGATAGGCACCTGGAGTTCGAGTAACAGGTTTCGAAGCCAACTAGTCTCGGAAACGGCATTTGCAACCCCACGGTATTCCGCTTCTGCGCTAGACCGGGATACCGTGGGTTGGCGTTTAGATGACCAAGACACCAAGTTGGTGCCAAGATAAACGCAATACCCGGAAGTAGATCGGTGAGAGTTGGGGCATCCGGCCCAATCCGCATCGGAATAAGCTGTGAGTGTGTGGTTAGGTGACGGTGTTAACCGGAGGCCGAAGTCAATGGTGCCTTGTATGTACCGAAGTATTCTCTTTAAAATATCAAAATGTGGTATACGTGGTGCGTGCATGAATAAGCAGACCTGATGAACGACATAAGCGATGTCCGGTCTCATGAACGTAAGGTACTGAAGTGCACCCGCAAGGCTTCGATATACGCTACCATCCGGAAGAATTTCACCATCCATGGTACTCAGTTTTGCTGAAGTATCGACCGGTGTTGCGCATGGTTTACACCCTCACATGTCTGCACGGTGTAAGATGTCTCGAGCATATTGAGCTTGAGATAGAAGCATCCCGCAACTGTCTCGAGTTATCAAGACCCTAAGGAAGTGATGTAGAGAGCCAAGTCGGTCATGGGAATTCACGGGATAAACTGGATGTGATCTGGTTCAACAGATCGGTGTTCGAGGCGGTAAGAATTATATCATCAACATTTAACAATAAATACGCGACGTCAGAATCGTGTCGGTAGACAAACAACCAGCTGTCACATGAACTTCCTTTGAATCCCATTGAAGTAATGAAGGTGGAGAACTAAGTGAACCACGCTCTCGGTGCCTGCTTAAGACCATATAGAGATTTACGCAAACGACAAACATGATTAGGCCGTGATGAGTCAACGAACCCCGGAGGTTGGTGCATGTATACAGTTTCTTCCAAGTTGCAATGTAAAAAATGCATTTTTAACGTCGAGTTGACTAATGTCCCATCCTTTTGACAATGCGAGTGATCACACAGTGTGGATGGTAGCCGGTTTAACAACCGGACCGAACGTATCGGTACAGTCGACCCCTACTGTTTAAGACTTACCATTCACAACAAGTATGGCCTTATATCGGTCGAGGCTCCCATTGGCCTTAAATTTATGGCGAAATAACCACATACACCTAATAACCGGATGTGACGTTGGGCGAGGTACCAAGTCCAATGTGCTATTATCCTTTAATGCTTGAAATTCGTTAGTCATGGCGTGATGCCAATTTGGTTCATGCAAAGCTTTCTGAAGAAACACTAAGTGAACCCTGGGCAGATTATAGATAATCTGGGGGTTAAGTAATGTTTCCCACGAGGATGAGGTCTAGCAGAGAAGGTTGTTCTTCAGGGGACCTGCAAAACAGACACCGTAAGCTCGTCACTGAGAAGGGGGGGGGGGGTTCCTCCTTGTGACCACCCTCCGGCGTGAGAATCAGACTAGATTGCTCTGAATATAAGTGTATATTAAGAGATTGCTAGATAAGGTTGAGATATCAGATGATGTCCTTACCATTCCAAGGTGTTGGAGTATTTATAGCCGAAGGTAGGTTTCCTAGAAGGTACAGCCGGCTGAATAGTATTCCTGTTCCACCAACAGTGGACTACGCACAGGCCATGCTGGTTGGTGGATAGGCTACGGCCAACAGTAAAGGTCGGCTGTATACTGTTCCTTTACTGCCGGCTACGCACTGTTCCACCAACTGTAGGCTGCGCACGTCCCATCGTAAGGGTTGGTGAGTAGGCAGCGGCTAATAGTGACAAACAGTACTAGAGGGTGCTCTTCCTCGTATTGTTGTCGGTGAGATGTCACCCTGTGATTGGTTCATGGGCTGCTCTGGTCAAATTGTCTGTTCCGCCCATACCTTAGTAGGTATAGTACGAAAGACCTTCCAGAAGCATACGGACTGGCTCATTTAGGCGGGAGTATTCCCGCCTTGCTCATTCCTTCATGTGACTACTGAAGTAGCGGATGCCTTGTGCGTGTAGCCTTGCTGTTAGTGCGGGTAGCCTTCCCTGATGGCTTGTATCCGCAGCTGCGGGAACAGGCGGGGTACTTCACCATTGGGAGGCTTTCCCTGCGGGTACAGCTGGCGTACTGCGCGTAAGGTTCTCTGAGCATGGTGGGTCCTGCTGGAGCAGTTGGTCATTGCGCAGACGCCCCTATTCAAGGTGAGTCTTGCGGGTCCAACTGGGCTCTGCTGGGACCTACCTCTTCAAGTCCCCCCAGTCCAATGTTCTTCTCATGAATTATTAATAAGTGAGGTGAACTTTTGGACTTTGCAAGGGGTTTTGAAAAGGGTTTAGTTTTTAGGTTTTCCGTGGTGATTCTTCCCGCGGTTTTCCTGATGTCACGCAGAAATTCCCGACTTTTCTGCTTGATCTTTGGGTGTGAAGCGGGTAGGTTTTTAACCTCCTCGTACGTCAGGAGCGTTGAGTCCCACTTGTGTGGATTCTCCATGGGGTTTTGGTAGTTTTCAACATATTGATCAATTATGCTAAAACCACCAATCCCATCATGGAGTTTCGAACAATATAGTTCTCGACGTTCCCGTCATGCGGGGATGTTATTCCCGTTTCCGCAAGCATGGCCCAGAAGATCCTTCTTGGTTTGAATTCCCTGCAGAGTGCTAAGTATGTGAAGGGTTTTGCCTTGACACTGTACCCGCACTCGTCTTACGGTTACTTTACTTCCAAGGTATTCCTGGCGTCAATTCCCTGCGGGTGCTAAGTATGTGAAGGGTTTTGCCTTGACACTATACCCGCACCCGTCTTATGGTTACTTGGTTACCAAGGTAAGGGGTATTTTCCCGCCTACTTTTGAATCTTTTTTGAATTTTTTTGAAATTCGAAGAGTTGGTGAAAGGATAAGAACAGTCCAAACCTCTGAAACGTCGTGCGACGGTTTCTTCTGACTGTGTCAGGACGTGCAGAAAGTTATGGTAACGTGACAGTACCTGGTCATTCCAGTCGCTTTTTCAGGCGCGTGGGCCCGTTTTTTCGGGCGCGTGGCCGCGAAATTAATGGTATGCGTCCTTTCAACAGCTGTTGCCAGCTTGCTTTTTGCCACGTGTCATAGTTTCATTGCACCTTCGATTTCTCTCTCCTCCGCATTAAATTCATCGCATTAATTGCGATTAGTATATAAAGGGGGAGAGGGTTCTCTGTAATTCACACTTTCACTTTTCTCTTCATCTTCATAACGATTTCCGGTGAATACTCAACTTTTCAGTCGAGCCTTTTCTCGAAATAGTTTTCTTTCATCTGCAAGATGTCGTCTCGTGATCTCGAGTCTACAGCCGACGACAAGAGTACTGCTGGCGAGTGCCAGTGTGCTTTGCCTGTCGATCTGTACCAGTATGTGGTCAGGAAGTTCATGCTCGAGTCTCTCGAGCCTGAGTTTCCTGAACCCCATCAGACAGTGTACGATGCCCCCAGAGGCAAGATCGGGGTATATGCTGCATTCTTTGTTTATGGGAATCTTAGGTTCCCATTGACAAAGTTTGTTTACCGTGTCCTGGAGAGGCACGATGTGCACCTGACCGAGGTGCACCCGATGGCGATTGCCAAGATTCGGCACTTCGAGTGGGTGTGCCGGATTCTGGGCATTGAGCCCTATGTTGACCGCCTGATGACCTTCTACACTTGGAGGTGCATTCAGGGGTGGTATACATTGATAACCCGGATTAAGGGTTTGAAAATCTGCGCAACCGAGCGCAGTCTTCGCTCGTGGAAGCGGGAGTTCTTCTACATCTCCGCTCGCGCCATCCCACTTGCCATGAAATTCAAGAACGGGCAAGCACTTCCCAGCCTTCACGCCTCCAACTACGAGGAGGCGGAATGGTTTTCGAAGATATCCCGGGTCCAATCTCCGGTTTACCGGTTTGCGGAGTCCGGGATGGTGATGTTGGGGATGAGCCGGGTGTGGAAGGAGGCGGATGCGCAAAAGATCCCAATCGTCCTTGAATACGGTTCGAATTCTGTTCCTTACGGTATGCTTTGTTTCTTTTTGTTGATTCTGAATTTCTTCTAACTTTTTTCCTGTTTATTTCAGAGGGGAACGACTTGCAGTCGCTCCTGAACCCGCGGGAGGCTGATGGTCCCGCTCGGATGGGTACTCGCGCTCTAGACGAGAACGAGTTGCCCATCCTAGAACAAACGGCGGATCGGTTCGTGGAGGTCTACCCGCTAGGCCACGAGATCCTGAGCGCCAGGCGGCCAGGTAAGGCGCTATTCAACCCTCGACCCCTCAATGTTGAAACCTCTGCTGGAATTCCTCTAATCGTATGTTCTGATGAGGAATCCGCAGATGGTCCTCCGTTGGTGCGGAAGAAGAAGGCTGCCGGCGGGAAGGGGAAGGAGAAGGTGGCCTCCACTGCCGATCCAGTGCCTCGGTCTGATTCGGAGACCGAGAGCGAAGAGGTGGCGGGGAATCCCGGTGGTGATAAGACCACCGCTCCGGAGGCTGCGACTGTCACCTCCGGAGAGCCCAAGAAGACGACGGTGAGCGGCGCAAAGAGGCCGGCTCCATCGGGTTCGTCCCCGCCTCTCCGTACCTTTAGGCTCAAGAAAACCCGTAAGTACAAACTTCCTTTATCTTTAACTTCATAGCTTAATATCATTAACACATATCTTCTTTACGCAGGCGTGGATGTTGACGCATTCCAGGGTGGAGAGCAGAGGAGTACCTCTCCGCTCATGACGGTAGGCTTGGTCAGCCTACCTGAGGCGACGACCCAGGCGCCTGCGCCTGCTTCCGCTGGTTCAGTTGCTCACTCCTTTGAGCCGACTGTTACAGCTGTGATGACGTCACCGCCGGCTGTGAGTGCTATTTTTACAGCATCTTTCACCGAGCCGGCGGTTACTATTGCTGCGGATTCCGCAGCGGCGACCGCGGCGGCCGCTACCATGCCTCCTCCGTCATCGGCAACGACGGCCGAACCTTCAGGTATGCATGGGGCGTATCGCCAACCTCTGCCACCTTCCCATCTGCCTGACCTCTTGGATGGATTTCCCTTGGGTTCAGGTGATGGGTTCGGCGGCTATCGGCCTGTTATTGACCCTACAGGTGCGTAGGGTTCTTTTGGCCTATTTTATATTTTTCAATCATCTTTTCCTAACTGCTCTTTGTTTTTTGCAGTGTCGGACTCCAATGAAGTGTATGTTCCACGATGGAACATTCGCCGAGGAACAACCCTTCGCACACCTATGGAGTGCGTGGAGTGGGGTCGTCACGCTGCTCCCAGTGGTGCGTTGGGGGAAGCCATGGCTAGCTACCAGGAGGGTAGGCTAAGCAATGAGCTTCGGGTTCTCCTGGCCCGGATGCAGCCGCGCGTCGAGCTGCTTTGTCGTGAAAACGACAAGTTAAAAGCAGCTCGCCTTCAGGAAGTAGCTCAGGCGCGGGCTGTCTGGGAGGAGAATAGGAGGCTTTCCGCCGCGGCGGCGGAGAAGGAGAAGGCGTTCAAGGCCCTTGAAGTTGAGGTTCAGGCCCGTCTCGAGGCTCGCTCCAAGGCTGCCCAAGCTGTTAATGAACAGCTTCGGCTGACTAAGGAGACTGCCAGGAACGCGACTGAAAGGGCCACCAAGGCTGAAGCTGTTGCTGAGCCTCTACGCCTGGAGAATGAAGAGCTTAAAGCCAAATTAGAGGCTCTCAAGCAGGCTCATGATGCCTTGGCGATGGAGGACGCTAAGAAGCTTCAAGAAATCCTGGACCAGAGGGGGGTGCTTGACCATACCGAGCGTAAGCTAAAGGGCGTCGAAGAGGCTGCGGCTAAAGATGTGTTGCTTGCCAACCTCAACAAGAGTGAAGCCGAACGCGCCCGTAACGAAGCTCAAGCTGCCCTCCAAGAAGCTCTGGTTGCCAAGGAATGGCTTCTTCGAGAAGCGTTGTCTCAGGTATGTTTAGCTTCATGTCCTCACGCTTTTCTTTGTAAATAGAAAATGTTCTGATACTTGTATTTTTTCTTTGTAGGTTGTGCATCGGGTCTTCTCAGAGACGTCTTATGACGATGCTATGAGCGCAGCCCTCAACGCTTCTCATGAGGATGGGGAAAAGGCCGGCTTCCTGCTTGGTCTAGGGTTCGTTGAGAAAGGCATCCCGCCTTCCAACTTCCCTTTGTATGATGTGGATACTGAAGCTATTTACGACCAAGCAGTGAACCAGTATGCCGCCTTCCCGCATCCGGTGGTGGAGAAGGTGAACGAAGTCGCTGCTGCTGATGATGGGCTAGCTATTCTTAAAGCCTTCCTTGAACCACCACGCTCTACTGATGGAGCGGGTCCAAGTGGAAGTGGTCCTGAAGCTTGATTCTGAAGATCCATTTCCACCATTAGCGTAGATTTTTGTTTTTGTATAGCTATCTTTGTAATATTTGAATTTGATGAAATAAAGATTGTGTTAGTTCTTTGCCTTGTTTATTTTACGCATGTTTTGATCTAACTTAGCAATTTTTTTAGTACTTAGATAAGTTAACTTTTTAACGTGGTAAATTATAAGTTTGTTTCGCTTCCTCTTTCATGATTGTGCGGGTATGACCGTCACTTACACTTAGTAGGATGGCTTAACTTTACTTATATCTGACCTGCGTGGAAGTTTTCCTCATCTTTTCCTTTGAAATTTTCTAAGTGTTCTGAATAAGTTAACCTTTGAACGTGGTAGATGATAGGTTGAAGTTTTGCTTCCTTGTTCGTGATTGTGCGGGTAAGACCGTCACTTGCTCTTACAAGGATGGCTAAACTTTACCTACATCTGACCTGCGTGTAGGTTTTCCTTAAAACTTGAGATTTTTAGCGTTGTGTTTATGCGGGTTTTGCCGCCTTCCACACGTAACGACTTACTTCTTCCCCCATTTATGCGGTGAATACCGGCACATCAGTGTGGGAAGTTCATAAGTATAAAGGTAAGGCTATCAACACATTGTGAAAGAAGAATCATTTCCATTAGAAGTGGCTCTAGGCCTTTTCTTTACAAGTTTGGAATTGATCTACATATAACATTTGCGTAATTGAGCTCCATTCCATGTTCTTGGGATGGGAGTGCCATCGAGCCTTTCGAGCCGGTATGCGCCCTTTCCCAGGACTTCTTTGATAATGTATGGCCCTTCCCAGACCGGGGCCAGCTTTCCCGGGGGTTCTTGGTTCGAAGCCTCGTTGTTACGCAGTATGTAGTCTCCTACATTGAAGTTGCAGAGTTTTACCCGCGTGTTGTAGTACTTTTGCATTTGTCGCTTGTAGTTCTCTTCACGCACAGCGGCTAAGTCTCTGCGTTCCTCGGTTAGCATAAGGTCCAACCGTCTTTCCGCATCATTGTCTTCTGGCTGAATCAAGACCCTTGGTGAGGGTAAACCAATTTCGACCGGGACCATGGCTTCAGTGCCATAAGTGAGACTAAACGGGGTTTCTCCCGTACTGGCCTTCTTCAGCGTTCTGTTTGCCCAAAGGACGTGCGGAAGCTCGTCCACCCAGCCGGATCTGTGTTCCAAGAGTCTTTTCTTGATGCCTTCGACGATGCTCTTATTTGCTCTTTCCACCTCACCATTACCTTGCGGGTGTGCCACTGAGGTAAAGGTGTGGGTGATTTGAAGTTCTTTCAGCCACTGTTGTAGCTTCTTGTCAGCAAAGTTGGTGCCGTTATCGCTCACCAAATTCTGTGGAAGTCCAAAACGACAAATAATAAATTCCCAAATAAATTTTTTGATATGTTTCGCGGTTGTTTGGGCTAAGGGTTTTGCTTCTATCCACTTGGTGAAGTAATCTATGGCTACCACTAGGAACTGAACATTTCCTGCTGCTGTAGGAAATGGGCCTGTCACATCGATGGCCCACTTCTGAAATGGCCATGAAGAGGTGACTGGAACAAGTTCATTCTTCGGGCGGTGCGTGTTGGGTGCGTAGAGCTGGCAAGACCTGTATTTTCTGATGTATGCCAGCGCATCCGTATGCATCCCCGGCCAAAAGTATCCCGCGTTGTTTAGCTTAGCTACAACAGCGCGGGGACCTGCGTGTACTCCACAGATGCCTTCGTGTACTTACCTTAGGAGGTAGTCAGCATCTTGGTTGTCCACGCATCTCAAGAGTGGGCCAAGAAAGTTACGTCTGTAAAGGATGTCATCAATGAGTTGATAATTCAGCGCTTTACAGCGTAGTTTTCTTGCCTGTGCTTTTGACTCTGGTAGTGTGCCTGCCGCAAGGTATTTTATTATTGGTGTCATCCACGTTTCTGTGCCGGTTTAGATGACACAAATTTCCTTGTGCGGGACCGAAGGTGCCTCGAGGAGTTCAATGCGGATATCTTTTCCTAAGTGGGTGAAGGCTAATGATGCAAGCTTGCTTAACGCATCCGCAGATTTGTTTTCACTTCGCTTGACGTGTATGACTTTGCAGTCGTTGAAATCGCGCATAAGGGATTTTGCTTGTGCGAGGTACAGGGCCATTGTGTCGTTCACGGCTGTGTACGTCCCGTTGATTTGATTGGCTACTAACATGGAATCCACGTGGGCTTCCAAGTTTTTCACTCCCATCTTACGCGCAATTCTCAGCCCCGCCAAGAATGCCTCATACTCGGCTTCGTTATTCGTACTTGGAAAGTCCAGTCGAATAGCGTAAGTGTATTCTTGGCCTGCTGGGTTGGTTAGTTTCAGCCCTGCGCCTGAACCCTCGTTACTGGCTGCTCCATCAGTGTAGAGTCGCCAGACATCATTGATGTCTTGTGCTGGAGAGGGTTGAGCCTCTTCCTGGCACTCTTTTTCCCGCGATGCAGGTACTTCTGCAATAAAGTCGGCCAGAACCTGGCCTTTTATGGCTGGTCTTGGCTTATACTTTATCGCGTATTCCCCCAACTCAATTGCCCATTTGGCTAGGCGTCCCGATAACTCGGGTTTGCCTAGAACGTTTGCAAGTTTGAAGTTGGAGAGAATGGTGATTGGGTGACCCTGGAAATATCGTCTTAACCTGCGTGAAGCGTGTATAAGTGCTAAGACTAATTTTTCGAGGGTAGAGTACCGGGTTTCTACGTCTGTTAGGATACGGCTGACATAATAGATTGGCACCTGGATGCCTTTTCGCTCTACTAGCAGGACTGCCCCGGTTGCTCTATCTGTTGCGGAAAGGTATAGGATTAACTCCTCTCCCGCTTTTGGTGCTGTGAGCGTTGGGAGTTCGATCAAGCGTGACCGAATCTCCTGAAAAGTTGCTTCCGCTTCTGGTGTCCAGCGGAAGTGCGTTTTCTTTAAACAGTTTCTCAACGTTGACACGAAGGGAAACGACTTATCTGCGTGGTTTGCCAAAAAGCGAGTGCCACTAGTCGTCCATTCAGTGTCTGAGCCTGTTTGATGGTAGTAGGTGATTCCATTTTGATAATGGCTTCGACCTTTTCAGGGTTCGCTCTGAAGCCATCTTTAGTGACGATGACCCCCAAGAACTTCCCTTCTTCCATTCCAAAGGCACACTTGCTCGGGTTGAGCTTCATGTTTATCTTCCTGAGCGTGTCGAAAGTCTCTTCGATGTCTTTCAACATCGCTTCTGGGTCAGGGCTTTTGATGACCAAGTCATCCATGTAGACTTCCAAGTTCCTCCCAATTTGGGCATGAAATTGGTTGTCCATCAGGCGTTGGTATGTGGACCCGGCATTCTTAAGTCCGAATGGCATCATTTGGTAACAAAATGTGCCATCGGGCGTCCGAAAAGCGGTTTTGTCCTGATCATCAACGGCCATGTGTATTTGATGGTACCCCTTATACGCTTCCAGGAAGCATTTAAGGCGGAACGGTGCCAACGAATCCACCTTAAGATCAATTTCGGGTAACGGATAGCAATCTTTGGGGCATGCTTTGTTCAAGTCCTTGAAATCTATGCACATGCGCCATTGTTTGTTATTCTTCGGTACCATAACGGGATTTGCAACCCAAGTTTGATATCTACTAACGCGTACGATGCCTGCGTCAAGGAGTTCCTTGACTTGGGTTCTACACGCGTTAGTTTGTTCTGGCCCCATTACTCTGCGCTTTTGTACGATCGGCGTAACAGCCGGATCGCATTTGAGCTTATGCTCTGCCTTACTTCGGGGTACACCAGTCATGTCAGCTGGTGTCCACGCGAAGATGTCAGCGTTTTTTTGTAATAAGCGCTTGAGTAAGGTGCGTGTGGGATCAACAATTGTCGGGCCAATGGTGACGGCCTGGTCAGGGTACTTGCCGTTGAAGGCCCATCTTTCTGGTTCGGTGATGGTTGGTTTAGCCATCTTTGGTTTGGGTTTAGATGAGACAGATGCGATGCATACCTGGGGAATGCCGGTGATCATCGCTACACCCTCAGCTGTTGGCCATCCCATCATGCCGTGGACTGAGGATACCACGGCGTTGAATCTTGCCATCCCGTCTCTCCCGAAGAGAATGTCGTATGTGTGGTGTGGCTTCCTCATCACGACAAAGTCCACATCTTCTGTGCGGGAGTGTTTCCCATCCGTAAGAGTGACGGGGAAAGATAGGATACCCAGGGGGGTGTTTGTGCTGCCATCAAACCCTTCCATCGAGGCGCAGATCGTTTCCAGGCGTTCCTTTTCTTCGTCATCTAACTTGTCGAAGAACTGCCTGTACATCACCGTTGACGAGGCGCCGTTGTCAGCAAGAGTGCGAGAAGTGATGTAGTGCCCCAGCTGGCTTTTGATGACGATAGGGCCTTCTTTGCTGGGTCCTCCTGGCACTCGCGGGAAGCGCACCTCAGCTTCCTTCCACGCACATGGTTCTGTCGTTCGCCTTTTTCTTCCTTTGATTTTACCATGAACCATGTTGATGCTGATGTCAACGGGCTTTCGTCCGTTGCCTCGGTACCGGTTGTCGTTCCTTCCTCCCTTCTTGATTGATGCCACCAGGTGTGCCAGTCTTCCATCCTTGACGAATGCTTCAACAATATCCTTCAAGGATGTACACTCTTCCGTACTATGACCTTTTGTCACGTGGAAGTCACAGGATTTACTCTGATCCGCATTAGGTCGCTGCCGGATCATTGGAGCTTTTGGCCATGGTAGCTTTTCAGTGGCAAATATCTCCGTGACGCTTTTGGTGAGTGGCGTCCACCGGTGCTTTTGGCTTGAAGGGTGTGTGTGATTTCTTCCGCCAACAAGAGGGTGAGAGCTGGATGAGGTGTCAAAGTTTACCCTTGACTGCCAGATACCTAGCTTCCTCTTTTTGTTCTGCCGGGCGATCCGAACATTGTTCTCTCTTGTCCTCTGCGTGTAGAGGTGTGTACTCTGGGGAAGATCCCTTCCCAGTTGCTTTTCCATCTCGGCAAAGCGCTTTGCCGCCGTCATGATGGCATCCCATGTTGATGGCATGCCATCCTTACCCGTAAATGTGCGAATAAGCTCTGGGTATTCGGCGCCTTGGATGAAAGCGGCGCGAACAAGATCTTCACTTATGTTGCCGAGACTTAGCTTTTTGGAGTTGAAGCGGGTGATGAAGTCTAGTAAAGATTCATCCTCTTCTCTAACGCAGTTGAGGATCGTCCACTGTTCTTCAGTATATTTCCTCTGCTGGCTGAAGTGCTGGCTGAACTTATTCTGAAAGTCCGCCCAATCATAAATGTGGTGGACCGGAAAACGATCGAACCATGCCCTGGCCGCTCCAACCAGAGTCATCTGGAACATATAACACCACGTGGGTTCCGTCCAGTTATTGACGGTTGGCCCCGCAATGAATCTGTTCAAGTGGTCGTCTGGGTCGGATAGACCATCATAAGTGCCAATGTTGGACATTTGTTTGGCACTTCTCGGGGCGATTGCTTCCGCAATGTCCCTTGCGAACTTTGACTTTCCTGCATTTGTAGCAGTTGGTCTAAAGGTTTTGGAGAAGTCACGCGGGTTTCTCTCCGCATTTGTTGGTTTAAAAGCTTCCCCAAAATTCCTTTTCGGTTGGAAGTCCATTTCCTTACGCTTCCCTTTCGCCTTATGGCGAGGGTTTGCGTCGGTATCGGATTCTTCCCTCTCGTCGTCTGAGTACTCGCACTCACTGTTCATATTGAGATGTTGGCGAGTACTGCCGAATTCGTCAGCCTGTTGAACTGAACGCAAGCGTTCGTCCAATTCAGCTTGGAACTCTCTCTGACGTGCTTCGGCCCACGCCTTCACTTGATCTAGTGTTTGGCGAGGGACCATCGTTCGTTTTTCCAACTGGGCATCAGTGAACCCCAGTGGAATATTTACTGCACTTGCCCCGGCTTGGGTAGTCGGGGTAGTGTTCGTAAGATTTGTATAACCGCCGGTGTTCCCCCCAGTTGCTGGGGTTGTGGTTACCAGGGTTTCTTGGTCGATTACTGGCCTTGGGACCGGAGTAACGTTAACCATTTCATCAGAAATTTTGAAAAAACTAATAATTAGTTCTAGCTTTTATGCACGGATGGCGCCAATGAAGAAACACTAAGTGAACCCTGGGCAGATTATAGATAATCTGGGGGTTAAGTAATGTTTCCCACGAGGATGAGGTCTAGCAGAGAAGGTTGTTCTTCAGGGGACCTGCAAAACAGACACCGTAAGCTCGTCACTGAGAAGGGAGGGTTCCTCCTTGTGACCACCCTCCGGCGTGAGAATCAGACTAGATTGCTCTGAATATAAGTGTATATTAAGAGATTGCTAGATAAGGTTGAGATATCAGATGATGTCCTTACCATTCCAAGGTGTTGGAGTATTTATAGCCGAAGGTAGGTTTCCTAGAAGGTACAGCCGGCTGAATAGTATTCCTGTTCCACCAACAGTGGACTACGCACAGGCCATGCTGGTTGGTGGATAGGCTACGGCCAACAGTAAAGGTCGGCTGTATACTGTTCCTTTACTGCCGGCTACGCACTGTTCCACCAACTGTAGGCTGCGCACGTCCCATCGTAAGGGTTGGTGAGTAGGCAGCGGCTAATAGTGACAAACAGTACTAGAGGGTGCTCCTCCTCGTATTGTTGTCGGTGAGCTGTCACCCTGTGATTGGTTCATGGGCTGCTCTGGTCAAATTGTCTGTTCCGCCCATACCTTAGTAGGTATAGTACGAAAGACCTTCCAGAAGCATACGGACTGGCTCATTTAGGCGGGAGTATTCCCGCCTTGCTCATTCCTTCATGTGACTACTGAAGTAGCGGATGCCTTGTGCGTGTAGCCTTGCTGTTAGTGCGGGTAGCCTTCCCTGATGGCTTGTATCCGCAGCTGCGGGAACAGGCGGGGTACTTCACCATTGGGAGGCTTTCCCTGCGGGTACAGCTGGCGTACTGCGCGTAAGGTTCTCTGAGCATGGTGGGTCCTGCTGGAGCAGTTGGTCATTGCGCAGACGTCCCTATTCAAGGTGAGTCTTGCGGGTCCAACTGGGCTCTGCTGGGACCTACCTCTTCACTTTCATATAAGATTTTGGTAACGGGGAGATAGGATTGGATGTGGTGGCAATGAGCGAAAATTTTGTATTTGGTTTTGAAATTCCGGTTTTTTCACGGGTGGTCATAGGGTGTTGGTTTTGGGCCGGTGTATTGAAGGTAGGCAATTGGGCAGCGGTTGTGGGGGCTGGTTGAAGGGCCGTGGTAGTGGGGGTAGGTTGTTCGGCTGTGTTGGTGGCCTGTGAGGTGGACTGTGATGTGTTAATTAGAGGGTTGGGTTGAGTAGGTGTGGTTATAAAACCAATTGAGGTAGAAGTGGATGTTGGAAACTAGAAATTTTGAAGATTAGTATGGTCATCATCAAGGAAACTATAGGCAGTGGTGGGTATTGGTTCTATGTAGGGAAAACTAGTTTCATCGAACACGACATGTCGGGAAAGATATATTTTTCCGGTTTCGAGGTCGAGGCAATGATAACCACGGAATTGAGATGGGTATCCAAGGAAGATACACCTGACCGAACGAGGGTGGAGCTTATGTGGTTGAGTAGCGGATAAGTTTGGATAACACGCACATCCAAATACTTTGAGGTGGTCGTACATGGGATGACGATGAAATAAGGCATAAGTGGGTGTGAAGAAGTTTAATCTTTTAGTGGGAAGAATGTTATGCAAGTATATGGCAGTGTGAAGGGCATCGATCCAAAAAGAAGGAAGTAGGTGGGCATGAACAAGTAAAGCCCGAACGATGTCGTTAAGGCGTCTTATCATGCGTTCGGCCTTCCCATTTTGGGAAGATGTTTGTGGACATGAGAAACGAAACACGAGACCATTATTATTTGCAAAATTTTGAAAGTGATTGTTGTCAAATTCGCCCCCTAAGTCACATTGAAAGGATTTAATTTTAGTGCGAAATTGGGTTTGAATTAATTTATGAAATTTTGCAAAGTTAGTAAATGCCTCGGATTTAAATTTTAACGGGTACACCCAAACATATTGTGTGAAATTGTCAATCAAAACCATGTAATATTTGTATCCGGTTTTACTTAGAACCGGAGACGTCCACAAATCACAATGAATTATATCAAATGGAGCAATGGTAAAAGATTGAGAATCAAAGAAAGGTAATCTTTTGCTATTTGATAATTGACAAGAATGACAAAAAGTGTTGCATAAAGTTTTATCACACGAAATAAAAGAACGTTTAGAAAGTAAATCTAAAACTTGGGCTCCCGGATGTCCAAGACGATCATGCCACTTATTTGTTGAAGTTGAAAGGAAAGCAAATGGTGGTGAAGTGAATGGATATAAGTCCCCGGTGCTATCATGTCGAGAAAGGATCCTTCCAGTCTTGAGATCCTTCAAGAAAAAACCATATGGGTCAAAGTCAATTGAAACAAGGTTATCACGAGCGAATTTTCGAACAGATATTAAATTTTTAATAACATCGGGGGCTAATAGAATATTGTTTAGGTGATATGTGCGGTTGGGAGTGGTATGAAAACTGTTACCAGAACCTTTTATTGACAAAGTGTTACCATTCCCAACAAATATTCGACCATTAAAAGACATAGGTAAATGGGTTTAGATCTTACCCGGGTCAGATGTGATATGCGAGGAGGCACCCGTATCCATATGCCAAGGTTGGTCTGGGGGTTGAAGGGTCATGGTGTTCAAAGCAGCTCCAAGTTGTGTCGGATTCAACGGGTCAACATAGGCCGGTGGGACAGCATACGGCTGTTGAGAGTATCCCATAGTGGGCTGGGCATGTGGTTGTCCAACCGAACCATAGGCCATGTTAACTTGTTGGGCTGGGTGGACATGAGATTGCCATTGTTGGACAGGAGGAGCAAATGGCTGAACGAGTCTGTTACCCCATGGACTGGACCAAGCTGCTGGGCCGGATGCGGGCAAGGAGGCGGCCCGTTCCACAATGGCTATGAGCCATTTGGTGGTTGAGGTTGGTGGTTGGTTGGAGACGGGTAATTGTTGGCGTGTGACCGGCCACGACCTCGATTACCCCTGTAACAGTTTCTTCCACGTCCACGACCCAGGTTGTATTGACGTTGACCCGAATTGTCGGACACCTGTTGAGAGTACCCGGTTGCACTCTGTTGACTTGATGAGTTTTGAAGGGCATTCGGGTTTTGTTGAGAGGCAACATAAGCTGAAGGTGAATGGTTTTTACAGGCTGCGAAGCGTTGTTATTCTAGATTAATCCGGGTTCTAGCTTGTTCCCAAGTATGAGGGGACTGATTAATAATCGACGCGACCACATCATATTCGATTGGAAGGCCATTGACAAGTTAAATAATGAGTCGAGATTCATCCATTGGCTGATCTGCATCTTTTAATTGCTCGGCCAGGTCTCGAAGTTGCTGGCAGTAGTCATCGAGTGAGGAACATGCAGTGAGGGTGAGGTTAGTGAATTGAGTCTCTAGAGCAACAGCACGAGCCTTTTTATTATCAAGAAAAATAGACTCGATGTTGGTCCAGGCTTGATAAGTAGTTGAATGGCAGTCCAACACACGACGCATGAGGTCGTGCGACAACGTTCCATAAATCCATTGAAGGACTATGGCGTCGATTTTTACCCATGATTCGTAAGTCGGGGAAAACTTGGCTGGAGCTTCAGTACCATCGATGTGGTTGAGGACATCATAACCTTTTGCATGAAGTTTGAAGAGCTTCACCCATGATGAGTAGGTTGTTTTGACACCATCTAGGGTTTGAATCTTGTTTTGGATATTGGATATGGTATAAACTGGGTGAAGGGGTGTTTTGTTCTCAGCAGCCGTGGCTACAGAGTTGTTTGCATCGCCCATTTCCGGACAAGGGTTGTTGATCGGATAAGAATGGAATGGAAAAGAAGAAAAAAAATGTATATGGCGGCTAGGGTTTTTAGGAACCTGGCTGTGATACCATGAAGGTAATCGTCTATTGATTATCCACCCCTTTACAATACATATATCTTCCATATATAACATAACTACTAGCCTACAATTGTGGACAGAATATTGACTTTCCAATAATATGAGATACATCATATATTTCTATGCTAATAATATTTTGTCAACACGTAACATCTCGGAATTTTTGGATTTAATTGAACAAGATATTGAAATAAAGGGTTAAAAAAGGAAATTCGAATTTCAAGGCTACGTGGCAACACGTGGCAATGCTACGATGACGAGGCAGGGCTATTGCCCTACGTCACGCTACGCGATGAAGTTAAGCTTAGGTCCATCACGATATGTGACGGAATAAAATATTAAAGGCGGTGCTATAAAATCCATCGCGCTACGCGATGGAGCTTTTCAGACTCTATCGCGATATGTGATGGGTCCCAAAGTTTGCCCTATAAATAGGGTGATCGGGCTCATTTTTGGCATCCTAAATTAGTTCTCACTATTATAACACAAAATTCACTCTCGAAATGCGTGCAACGGTTCCGACGATCCGGTGGGTTTAGGTCTCGAAGTACATGCAATTGATGGGTTGCTTTCCCTCGAATATTCATTGAATAGTAGGAGTGCCGCCCACTCAAAACCTAAGCATTTCATTCATAATACCCGCAATAAGGTAGGGGTTCTATCCGAATATTATATTAATATTGCCTTAGACATAATCGGGGATAGAGCCCTTATCTTGATCAAATATAAAGTAAATATAAGTTTTCATAAATGGAGGATATAGTTAAAATATGCATTGACTAGTAGGAGTGCAAGTGATGGGGTTGTTTTCCCTCGAATATTCATTGACTAGTAGGAGTGCCGACCACTCAAAGCCTAAGCATTTCATTCCTAATACCCGCAATAAGATAGGGGTTCTACCTGAGTATTATATTAATATTGCCTTAGACATAATCGGGGATAGAGCCCTTATCTTAATCAAATATAAAGTAAATATAAGTTTTCATAAGTGGAGGATATAGTTAAAATATTATTTTATTATACCCCAGAAATATAAAGTTGTTATGCCAAAGGTATAGTTAAATTAATATTTCTTCTTGAAAGACAAAATGGTCATGTGTTTCTTCTCAAAGAAAAAATGTTCCATATTATAAAAAAAAATGACTAAAGGTCCAAATGTACACAACAAACAAATGATTAGCAAGGTAATGGTTATGCAAAACAGACTAAAGGTCTAAAGCTATATCTTTTGATCTAGATTTTATATAAAGTTATTCTCATACTATAGGTCCGAGGTAACTTCAAATCATAATCAGTGAAAGCGCTGATCATATCAAAGGTGAAAACTCTCATATCTATTAAACTATTTAATCGAGTCGTTCACCTAAAAACCAAAGTTTACATCGGATAATGTATTCCTAAAACTTTAGTATCTGCTGGCAATTGGGCTAGCTATACTTGTGTTTGGATTCTTGCATATGTGGTAGAGGGTAGGCATACCCCTCCAGGCGTGGTACCAGGTCCCCGTCTCATTGAGCCAGTCTATTGGGCTGTGAGGGCCGGACTAATGTGTTATAATTGGTACTCCGGTCTAAAGGGCAGCTGATTGTTTCGAGTATGAACTAAAAGATTTCATATATGTTTTAAAGTCAGCATATCACCAGCATGTGTTGCTGACATATTTTATAAAACTGTTTTACAGGAAATCAATGATAGATATTGAGAGATGGTAGCTAGCCATTAGATGATCTGGTGCTCGTATGAAGTTTTATATTTTAAAATAATGTGCATTATGGTTTGTCATCTAAACTCCTTTTTAGCCGTATCGGGTGTTTAATTCCCAACATGTGAAATATAATGTTTTAAATAAACAAAAGACTTCCGGTTTAAACCCTAAACTCTGATAAATTTACAAAACAGGTACCAACTTGAGGTCACACTCCTAGGCCTAGACCTCAAGTTGAGGTGTGACACAACACATATGTTGGTGAGCAATTCCGCGATTTTTTTATATATAATATGAGGCAAAAATCTACTACTCATATGTGAAACCGTAAATAAAAGTGACGACAATTGAGGTATAAATCATAAGTAAATGAGGCTCCTTTTTAATATGTTAAACTACCAAATTACAAGGAGGAGTGTATGATCATACTTATTGAAGATGAGAATGAGGCCAATTAACAAAAACAATAAACATTTAGCAATTAATCATATAAGACCTATAACACACAATCAGGCAATTATTCTAAGCAACACATAACCTAGAGTTTTATGGTTTGAGGATCCAAGTCTTAAATAATTTTTGTTTTAGTAAGTATGCAAGCTACCCCCAAAGTATAAAAGCGATAACATAGATGAAATTATTCACTTGGAAAAATCCTCAAGTAAGCGAGCCCGACGGTTCAGTTTAACGTGTGTGTCCTAGATTGAAAGATCTTGAGTTAATATTGAGTCTTGAAGATGGAATATAAATAGTATAATAGTTCATAAAAACAAGGCTTGGGATTTCAGGATTAAAGTTTTATTTTACAAAATGCGGTTAATAAAGTAAGGATAAAATGAAATGAGATTTACATGAAACCGGATCTTTGATGTTTAGTTTTACTCAACATTTATTAAGTTTTACATAGGTTAGTTGGTTTAGTGCAAGTGTGCACAATCACGCTAATGTAAGCATCAAGATTCGACTTTTAATCGTTTGTTTGGTTTAGTTGGTTCGGGACTTGATAAAGCACCATCTAAATCCAACTTACCATAATATTAAAATATATGAATTACTTCAATAAAATCAGTAACTTAAACAAGTTTGGGAATTTTTATCAATTAAAGTCCCAAACTCGGGTTTAAGCAATTGTTTAGTGTAAATCGGCCTGATCTTGGTATAAGACTAAGTTTGGTTCCAACACATCATAATCATAAGAAATATAAATAATACAAAATGAAATATAGGCTAAGAAGTTAGGATGATTTTTGGTGGTTTGAACAGTTATTAGCTCGTTAAAACAAGAAATTCGATTTTACTTGGTTTTTATCCGAAACTTGGTTCAAGCCAAGATTTGTTCCAACACTTCCACAATCATAAGTAATATAAGTAATATAAAGTAAACATAACTAAAAAGATAGGTTGATCTTTTGGTGGTTTTGAACGTTGACTAACTCGTTAAGACGAGTGCTTGATTTTACTCAATTTTTATCTGAAACTTGGTTCAAGCCAAGATTTGTTCTAACACTTTCATATCAACCATATATGAACTAAAATACAAAGAAAAACTCAAATCTAAAGTGTTTCATGCAACTCGGTTGCTCAAACGCTAATTAAAGTGCTTAAACGAGTGCCCAATTTTGGTTTGGTCCTTGACTCGGTATGAGACCGAGGATGGTTACCGCATGTCCAACCCATAGAACTAAAATAAAGTAAAATTTCCATATCCAAACTCAAATAGAAATTAAACAAACTTTCCCGAAAATGACCAAATGGGCCTAAAATGTATAATAATGTCTTTGTGTGTCTAATGTAACATCCCAAAATTTCAAGATAATATTAATAGAGGGAAAGTTTACTCGGGTTATCAGGAAATAAATAACAGAATAGGAGTTGGTATGAATTGGGCTAGTGTTGGGTAATGGATGCGGGTTGTGGACTTGGATTATTTGAGATGGGTTAAATGAGAATGGGATTTAAGGGATATAAATATCCCCTAAACCCAAAATATCTTCATTCTCACCCTACACCCTAAAACTCCTAACACACACATACACACACATTCTAACCGATCAAGATTCGAAGCCGAGACCCGAGATTTTGTTGATAGATCTGAGTTGGTAAGGTAAGAACAAATCCAACAAAGCTAATATTACTGAAAATGGTTAGGATTGGATGGGTTAACCGGACCCGAAACCCAAACTGCCCAAATCGGACCCCTAAAATGTCGATTTTAGGCCGATTGGATGGTTGGGATTTGTAGGCGCCGATCATACGATTCCGTGGGTACCAAAATCGAGTTATTTGGCTAAGAAACGAAGGATTTATGGGCAAACAGATCTGCAGCGCGATAACTTCGCCTGCAAGATTAAGTTCGCCTGATGAACTTCGCCTTCAAGCGTAACTTCGCCTTCAAGCGTAACTTCGCCTAAGGATAACTTCGCCTACGGCCAAGTTCGCCTAAGGATAACTTCGCCTGAAGCCAAGTTCGCCTAAGGATAACTTCGCCTGAAGCCAAGTTCGCCTAAGGATAACTTCGCCTGAAGCCAAGTTCGCCTAAGGTTTAACTTCGCCTGAAGCCAAGTTCGCCTAAGGTTTAACTTCGCCTGAAGTGAAGTTCGTTTAGAAAATAAATTAAAAACCAGGGGCTCTGCCCCTTGGACCCTGCTAGGGGCTGCCGCCCCTAGACCCCGCTGCCAGGGGCGCTGCCCCCGGACCCCCGTTCGTTGTGGGTCATATAAAGATAGAGATACATTATGAGAAGTGATAGTTAATTGATACGTATACTTGTTATACAGTCAGCCGTGCACAACTGAAGAAAGGAATTACGATTAACGGTGAACGTAACCGTGTTCAGGTGAGTTTCTAGCCCCATTTATGTGTTACGTTTTCGGGGCTGTGTGCATACTCAATGTGATAGTTAATACACTTACCTTAAATGGTAAGTGTATGCCGTGTATGATATATGTGATAGATATGATTGATTGCATGACGGTACGTGAACGATCTTCGGATATTGCACGTACTGTCAGGATGTAAATAAAGATATTAATATGGTATGTAATGTGAGGATGATGTATAAACATTATGAATGGAAGCTTGACGGTACGTGAACGATCTTCGGATATTGCACGTGCTGTCAGGATGTAAATAAAGATATTAATATTGTATGTAATGTGAGGATGATGTATAAACATTATGAATGGAAGCTTGTCGGTACGTGAACGATCTTCGGATATTGCACGTATCGTCAAGGGAAGTGATTAGCTCCTTACATGGATATTAAATAATAACTTATAGATAGTGTTCCTATATGGATATATATATATAGAGTTCCTTCTATGGAAAGTATAATGTTCCTTCTATGGAAAGTATAGTGTTCCTTCTATGGAAAGTATAATGTTCCTTCTATGGAAAGTATAGTGTTCCTTCTATGGAAAGTATAGTGTTCCTTCTATGAAAAGTATAGTGTTCCTTATATGGAAAGTATAGGGTTCCTTCTATGGAAAGTATAGGGTTCCTTCTATGGATAGTAAAGTGTTCCTTCTATGGAAAGTATACAGAGTGTTCCTCCTATGGAAATTCTATATAGTATGGTAAGGGTAAAGGTTCTTTTAATAGATATTACGTAATGATCCTCCTATGGATATTTATACGAGGTTAAGGTAGAAATATGTGTCTTCGGATACGTTAAGAAATATATGAGAATAAAATTGTATGTTGCCTGATTAACTAGAACTCACTCAGCGTAGCTGACTTTTAGTATGCACGCAGGTGAGCTGATTATAGAGTTAGCATGAGGATGACACACGGCATGGATTGAACGGCTGGCATCTGAAGAAAGAAGCAAAGATGTTTTAAATATAAAGTTTTGTGTTATGGTATCAAAGAAAAGATTTAATGTTTTGTAACAAATGATTGATGTTTTATATTCCGCGAAAAGTTTTAATAAACTCTGATTTGAAGGACTGTGTTTATGAGTAAATCCGACGCTTAAGTAGGGCTACCGGGTTCGGGGCCTTACATCTAAATATCTTTAATAAAGACGAAAATGGTTTTTTGAGATAAAATAACTTAGAACAACTGAAAATATCAAAAACATTTACCCGATATGGATTGAAATGCAAGATTTGGTTCCATTGACTTTCAAAGTCAAACTTAAGCAAAACTAGCTAGAACAACTTGCAAGTTCAAACAATTTGGGAGAAGAAGGTGAAGATGAGCAGGTGAAATGGTTGAGATTGAGGGAGCATTTATGGGGAAGGATTAAGGTTTGAGGCAAGTGAGCACGAATAGGTATGGTGGATAAACGGATGCACTTTGATTCTTTTTTTTTAAATGGTTTTTGAATTAAATAAATTGGTTCCAGAGATAAAAACATGCTTGGATGGCTCTAGAATAATCATGGGTTAACTCTTGGTCGGTTTGGATGGTTAAAACACGAGTTCGGGGCTTAAACGAACGAAAATGAACTAAAAAAAAGAATTCTGTTGATCTGATGGGTAGGCCGAGCTACGTGGCGAGCTGAGGCCAAACTTTGATTTTTGGCAATTTTGGTCCATGCAGTTCGTTTTCGATCGTTTTGAGCATAAAATAAGCGTTTTAAACACCGTTAAAGACTTTCGATCGAAACGATAAGCATGAAACATGATTACAATATAAAACTCATTATTTTACTAATATCAAAGGATTTGAAAAGCAAAAATGGGTCAGGTTTACATCATTAAGCCCGAAATGATAAGCATGAAACACCAATATTGTCTACTTTGCCCAAGAAGAGCTCACGGATTTGTTTTTGGTTGCCCCGGTGAAAACTTCCCAGGAGGTCACCCGTCCTAGTACTATTTTCACTTAAGGACACTTAACTGTGGAGATCTCTTCTTCACCACTAGCATTAAGCCCGAAACGTGTTGGTGATTTAAGAGGCGAGGCATTTACTTATGAATCAAAGATCTCTTCTGTCTACGACTGATATTGGATTCACATAGGGTGTTACAAACACCCCCTCTTTTGGACTCATCGTCCTTGATGAAGTTTGCCGCTCCATCCAATCCAAGATGTGGGATTCGCCTAAGGTGTACCTCTCGACTCCTCAGGGGACTCACCATCTTTGATGAGGTTTGCCCCCACCACCCCAAACGGCATAAGAGTGGCTCTGATACCACTTGTAACATTTGGCTTCTCGTCCCCCAATATTGTCCGTTTCGCGCACTAAGAGCTCACTGATTTGTTTTTGATTGCCCCGGTGAAGACTTCCCAGGAGGTCACCCATCCTGGTACTCTTTCCACCCGGGCAACCAAAAATAAATCCGTGAACTCTTCATGGGCAAAACGGACAATATTGGCGGTTCGATGGGTCGGATGTTACATCTGGATAGTCAAGTTACATATTCACGAGAGCTTCATCCATGAGAACACAAAAATATAATATGATGTTTTGATACGTATTAACGTCAAATATAGCCCAACAATAAGGGTTTCACTTGAGGGCCTAGAATACATAGGTAGTATTCATCATATTCGACAAGAACATTAATGGTTATGATTTGATGAAGCACTGATGTGCAGTTCTATAACGACGTGAAACTATCTTTCATCCTCATGTCTAACCTTTCATGAAACCATTCAAAATTGGCTTTTTTATCAGCAAATATTTTTAAAGATAATTCTGATGTCACCCGAAATATCGCTCTAAGCATCCCACATTGAATCTTGGGCTATTGACAAACTAATCGTTCATTGGAACTTTTATTATCTTTTTCACGATCACGCCATACATATTTTTTCATCGTGTTGTATCCTTTACGTCCGGATGAGTGGAGGCCACTATAGAAAGAAATTTAAACCCACTTGAATCGCATGACTCGGAGTTAGATGATGATGGTGGTGGAAGAATAACATTAAGTTTTATTATGTTCAACAATAATAGAAAGTTCTATATTTTTGGTGTAAATCTATAGTGTAAATAGGGATTAGTTTTTAAATAAAAAAACCAACAGTGTTGTTATTGTTCCCCAACTTTACAATTTCTCGACTTCTGCATCGGCTTCGTGAACTGAAAACCAACCCAAGTTCCCTACCCGCTTCACTTGTGGCGGTAGTGGCGATGGGTGGTCAGGTGGTGGCAGCAGTGATGGCGGCAGTGGTTATCAGGTGGTCGTGGTCAAGTGGTGGCTGTGTTGAGATGTTGGTGGTAGTGGCGATCGAGAAAGTATGGTGAAAGAGGAAATATAATGAAAAAGAAAGCAGGGGTGTGGATGAATGGTTTTAATGTGTGTAGATAGATTCAGATTACTTGTGTAATAGGTGATTCTATTCTATTGATCAAACAAACATTCTATCTTTTTATTTCCTCACAATGGAACATTGCATTCCGCATGTTATTCCTTAATACCAAACACTACTTAGTATATTCTTTAAAAAGAAGATGAAATTTTTTTTTTTTTGGTTAAAAATTGGGTAGCTCTAAACAATAATGATTATAATTTACTCTTTTTGTTGTTAACTTGATTACTATAGGTTTCTTAAATCGATCTTAGCATTTGTGCCATAGTTTAATGATAAAACCTTCCAACAGTGTCTTAAAGGGGCAACGATAGACGGGGGCTATGATTTGAGTACTAAATACTAATAGAGTGAGGATAACACAAAGCATTTCTCCCAACTTTTTGTTAGAAAAAAAAACAAATTTATACCTAAATTAGTTTTGTGGTTGGGGAGCAATCATTGTTTAATGACAATGATACCTTATAAATCACAATTTGAGTAAAGGATTAGAAGGGTGTGGGTTTGGTAAGCAAAAAAGTGTGTAAACTTTAAAGTAGGAGCGATAACGGCACCAACTTTGCTGACAAGAACCTACAACGGTGGCTTAAAGAACTTCAAATCACCCATACCTTTACCTCAGTGGCACACCCGCAGGGTAATGGTGAGGTGGAAAGAGCAAATAGGAGCATCGTTGATGGCATAAAGAGAAGGTTGCTGGAACACAGATCTGGCTGGGTGGACGAAGTTCCACATGTACTGTGGGCTCATAGAACAATGAAAAAGACAAGTACAGGAGAAACACCGTTCAGCCTCACTTATGGCACCGAAGCCATGGTCCCGGTCGAAATTGGTCTACCTTCACCAAGGGTCATGATGAAACCAGAGGAAAACGACGCGGAGAGACGGTTAGACCTTATGCTGACCGAGGAGCGCAGAGACTTAGCTGCAGCGCGTGAAGAGAACTACAAACGACAAATGCAAAAGTACTACAACACGCGGGTGAAGCTATGCAACTTCAATGTAGGAGACTACATATTGCGTAACAACGAGGCTTCAAACCAAGAACGCCCAGGAAAACTGGCACCGGTCTGGGAAGGGCCGTACATTATCAAAGAAGTTCTGGGAAAGGGCGCATACCGGCTTGAAAGGCTCGATGGCACTCCCGTCCCACGAACATGGAACGGAGCTCAATTACGCAAATGTTACATGTAGATCAATTCCAAGTTTGAACCGGCCAAGAGCCGCTTTTAATGGAAATGATTCTCCTTAAAACATCGACGTTAATGGTTTTGCATTCATATATAAACTGTTCACACGGATATGTCGGTCTTCACCGCGTACATAAGTGCAAAAGTCGTTGCATGGGGAAGGCGGTAAAACCCGCATAAACCCAACAATTGGTAAACCTTCACGCAGACTCGCTGCATGGGGAAAGCGGCAAAACCCGCATTAACCCAAAGAATAGAAAACCTTCACGCAGGTCAGTCATAGTTATATGTCGGTCACCCTACTGAATGACAATGCAGGTTTTAACCGCATAAATCATGAAAAGTACCTAGATCTATTGACAACCACGCAATGAACGGTTAACCTATCTAGAATATGAGGAAAAGCGCTAGAATAAATTTAAATATGCATGCGCAAATCCCAAAGATTCGAAAAGTAAGCGGGAAAAACCCCTTACCCTAGCTATCCAGTTGACCGTAAGTCGGGTGCGGGTACAGTGTCAAGGCAACACCCTTCACATACCTAGCACCCGCAGGGAACAGAAGCCAAGAATACCCAACTATGAAGTCGGGTGCGGGTACAGTGTTAAGGCAAAACCCTTCACATACCTAGCACCCGCAGGGAACAGAGGCCAAGAATACTCAACTATGAAGTCGGGTGCGGGTACAGTGTTAAGGCAAAACCCTTCACATACCTAGCACCCGCAGGGCACGGAAACCGGAAAAACCCAACTATGAAGTCGGGTGCGGGTACAGTGTTAAGGCAAAACCCTTCACATACCTAGCACCCGCAGGGAACGGAAACCGGAAAAACCCAATTATGAAGCCGGGTGCGGGTACAGTGTTAAGGCAAAACCCTTCACATACCTAGCACCCGCAGGGAACGGAAACCGGAAAAAACCCGACTATAAAGCCGGGTGCGGGTACGGTGTTAAGGCAAAACCCTTCACATACCTAGCACCCACAGGGAAGTGAAGCCGAGAAAATCTTGGCATTCCACCCAACTACAAAACGGGCACAGGTACAGTGCTAAGGCAAAACCCTTCACATACCTAACACCCGTAAAAAGTCATACCTCGGCACCCAATTGTAAGTCGGGCGCGGGTACAGTGTTAAGGCAAAACCCTTCACATACCTAGCGCCCGCAGGGGATTAAACGCCAGGAACACCTCGGCAACCATAAGTCAGGCGCGGGTACAGTGTCAAGGCAAAACCCTTCACGCACCTAGCCCTGCAGGGATTTAACGCCAGGGATACCTTGGGAGTAAAGTAACTAATAAGACGAAGTGCTGGTACAGCGTCAAGGCAAAACCCTTCGCATACCGAGCACTCCATGGGAATTGAAACCAAGAAGGATCTTCTGGGCCATTGTAGGTTCCTGGACGGATCGTACACGGGATGTTCTCTAACAACGCAGGTGCGGAATCCCTGCGTAGGTAGGTTACGAGTGTAGATAAAGAATAACACAAGCAATGAATCAAACACGTAATATTATTAACCGAACACGTGACTCGTAGTCACTATTACAGACACTGGAACTAGCAAACACGTCTGCTTAAACTCGAACACTTGACTGAAACCCTAAACGAACAACCTTAAACTGTTTCGTCTGAAACAGTATATAAACACGACAACTTCGCCACAGGCGAAGTTGTCAATAACTTCGCTGATTCAACAAGTTCGCCATAGCGAACTTGTTGACAACTTCGCGCATTACAAAACAAACATAAACAAAACATAATTACATTACAGACTCGATTACAAATGCTAGACTATGAACTACTGACATACATGTACCAACAGACTCCCCCTTGGCAGTAGCTTCATATCTTGATCTTCAAATTTTGAGTCTTGTAATCTTTACCTCTACGCGTGCGCCCCTTCTCTCACACATACCGACACTACTCTTTGATATTTCCTAGCTTGATCCTTCCAAGCAGGAATGTAGAAGATCTTCTTGTTGTTGAGTACTTCCAGATCAGCTTGTGACAGGTTAACAAGATGCATCGGGTCGTAAACCCGAAGCAGTTCTTGTTCATCCTCGTCCTCCATTACTGCCTCTGCAGTCTCACAGTCCACAAACCACCATTTCAAATCTTTCAGCACATCTCGAGGCATAGCTTTCATGGGTACCTCCTTGATACATCGGACTGGTTTGTACTTCATCACCATCCACGGTTTACCATCTGCTCTCATACCTCTCTCTGTATCCTTCACTAATTTTCCCTTTTGTGGCTTTAGCAACTCAAACTTCTTTTCTTTTACTCCTTCTTTCCACATTATCTTCTCAATCATTCTAGCCATATTGTCGTTGTTTCGGTTTATCAGGCCCAACCTGGCCAAATCTTTTACTTCGCATTCAGGCAATGTGTTGAACGATCTCAACATTCTTTTGAAATATTGAACGCCATCATAACGCTTCACCACAAACAACTTGAGCTGTTCATCATAGATCCAACAAATAATCCCCTTTTTCGCCTCTGCATACCCTTTAATGTTGTAGCTCTTTCTGAACATGGTTGGAACAGCAGGCTTCTTGGTCTTGACAAACCAATGAGCATATTCTTCCTTCCATCTAGGCTGCTCTTCCCACACCGTCTCATCCAACACCGTTTCATCACCAACACCCGACTTTTCCACTTCGGGAATGTCATGCTCAACATCATCATCCATTATCTCACCTTCTTCTAACACATTTTCCACATTAATCTTTTCCCCAATCCTCTCAATCTCATCCACGGGCAACACGTCGTCATCATCCATAAACTCATCGTCTTCCTCATCATCCAACTCCTTTAAAGCATCGATAACGTCCTCAACATCAGCATCATCACCCATATCAACGACAACATCACCAGCTACATCTGTAGACTCCCCCTCAGTTGTGGAAGCCCCAAGAGCCTGAGAGGTTCTTGGCAGCTCACCACCTGCACCCGAAGGTGCATTGGGATCATCGTCATGATCTTCTCGTCTTTTCGTTCTCAACTCATCGCCCCTACACGTCTTCTCCCCCTGAGATGCCAAGTAATCCTTGAAGGCATCTATTATTCGTCCATGTTCTACCAGGAGGGCAGCTTGTAGTTGATTGGATTCCACTAGGCGTTCAATAGTCTTAGACTGTTCGGCAACAATACGCTCTAGTGATGTAATCCGTTCAGCATCTGAAGTAGGCAGTGGAGTTGGCGGAACATCAGTAGCAGAAGTGACCGCAGGTGGTACACTTGGTAACCCTGCAGTTGTTGTGATAGTCGAATCAACGAAGCGTGCGACTACCACCGGTGGATCAAACGGCTGTGGTGGTAGAGACACCACTGCTGGAGCTGACGCTTCGACAGTCGTAACCTGTGCAGTAGTAGGAAGAAGTGACATACCTGACAAGACAGGCGGAGCAAAACGTACATGCCTTGAAGTCTCCCCCGCTCCAGTAGCCATACCCAGTCGTTCTCGTCGCGAACGTCTCATCACAAGTTGTACCGCTTCTTCCTCATCTCCCTCCTCTTCCTCAACTCTCGGCCTCTTACCCGAAATCCTTTCACGAGTCACCATTAGCCGTCTGGCCTCAGCAAACGTTTCATCTAACTCGGATTCAGCTACCGAAGTAGCTGCTGTAGAAGCATCCATAACTTGAGGACCCGAGATATCCATATCAAACAAACCGTGTCCACTGAAAGCAGCATCCAGATCAACGTTTTCAGCCGTGGACATAGTCTGTGCAATAGTAGCTGGCATAGCAGCAGAAGAGACAACAGGCGCAGCTGTTACAGCATGAGGTGCTGCCGCCTGATGTGGTTGTGGATCCCTGAACTCATCCCCTCCTGCAGGAACATACTCCAGGTTGATGAGATACCCGAAAAGTGGAGTATGCCTTGGACGGCGTTCAGGGTTGCTACGAGTGCTCGACGTCCTACATTGAGCAAAAATACGCTTTGTTACACACTCAACATATCGAATAGGGCGCCGTTGCGGTAGAGACGGAGCGACATGATTAATAATCATTTGAAGAAATCGCGGATACATGATAAATCGTTCTCGCGCCGTCGCCCGTCTCTGACGATCAATCTCATAGAAAATCATCTGACTAAACGAGTAACGACGATTGTAAGTCAGGGCCGTCATGGCAGATTGCATCGTCGCACCCATCCCGTCTGTTCCTGCTTTCCTGCCGGACATGCACACAATTAACACGTGCATCAGAAAGCGCCATTGGTCCAGCAGAAAGCCTTTCCTCCTCTGCGAGTCCCCCAGCGGACCCGAATAACCCATTCTCAAGTATGCTCCGTCACGGAAAGGAGCTACGAACTCCGTTGGGTCGTCTCGTGTCTCATCGCCGAACTGCAGAGCCAACCGAATGTCTTCCGAAGAAAACTGTATGTCTTGACCATTGACGGTTGCTCGCATCACAGGAGGCTCCGGTCTGCAATCATAATACACCGTCTGCCAGAAATCTTGAATGTTGGGCAGAGATATGGGTAGTGTATTAGTGATCGCGTGAAAAACTCGTGATCGTTGGAGAAATGTGATAATCTCCCTATAGTCTTCAACGCCTCGTGCGTCTGGATCCAAAGTAATGTATTGGTTATGAGCTGGAAAGAATTGTCGTTGCTCATCACCATCATCACCACCAGTTCCTCCAACTGCAGCCATATCTGCACAAAACAAATCAAGTTAGAGACGTTTTATGTAACTCACAAGTTCGCAGTGTAGCACGTGCGAAGTTGTGATGTACAGGCGAATTTAAAGGTGAGGCGAAGTTGAGAACAACTTCGCTTCATCTGTAAGTTCGTCTATAAACTTATAAAAAATTTGAAATAGGCGAAGTTGTGTTCAAGGCGAAGTTATGGATAACTTCGCCATAGGCGAAATTAAGCTTCAAGCGAAGTTGTGGATAACTTCGCTGAAGGCGAACTTAAGCCACTGGCGAAGTTGAGAATAACTTCGCGTAAACCTTAACTTCGCCTGAATCTGAAACGGCGACTGTTCAGATTCAAACAAGGTTTATCCGATGTTTCGGACCGATTTAACGATCTAACAATGAAGTCCAACATATTTCAATGGTGTTAGGACGAAAAGGTCGTCCATGAACACGTAACACAAATGTGAAAAACTTGGTTTCGAAGGTTCGACGACCCGAGGTCTCGAACCGGGTTAAACTATAACGAGAAAGATAGGATGTTATTGACTACACATACCACTAGTATAATAGAAACAAGGAACACAAGATCGAAATTGAATGTTAACACGAGATCGCCGAAAAAAAAAAAAATTGATAATTGGTTATATGTTCGCCGGAAAGTTTGAAATATTTGTTACTGTTCCAGAAAAAAAATTATTATATAGGGCAGAGTTGTGTCAGGCGAAGTTACGCATAACTTCGCCAAGGCGAAGTTAAGCACAACTTCGCCGAATTCAACAACTTCGCCCGTAATTTCAGAAACAGCCCTTTAAGTTTTGAATAATCCTGAATTGAACCTTATAAATTACCAAAAAGAGTTAAACAAATATGAACAAGACCTAGTAACCAACAATAAAATAATATAAAAACAAAGAAAACTTAGAAAAATTTTAACGAAATAAGGGATCAAATTTCAGTCTAGTCAGGGACCACTACGTTTTAGAAAAGATCCTAACAGGAATCATACTAACGATGTGACTGTCACTTAGATCCGTGTTTGGCTGTATTATGACATAGAGAAACAGGTTGTAAGCATGTAAATAACGTAAATGGTTCTCATCGTTTCTGTGATACGGATTAAGGTTCAGTTAAGCTCAAAAATTTAAGTTGGCAACATCTCAGAGATAATGATGTCTTCTATCTATTCTCAAAGCGTATTTGGCTATACCCAAGTCACCCCGAATTGACTTCGACCCATAGTGTCTGATTAACTTTTAGATACTCGTTGTCTGCTTCCCGTTTTCTTCTTACTCCAAACTTGAGAAATCTTGAGAAGTTTCGGTTCTCGTGTTTATTGTCACTATTTCTCATAAGTACAAAAATTATACATATATATATATATATTTTTTTTTTTTTTTTTTTTTTTTTAATCAAACATAAGAATTTTCATCGGAGTACTAAACTACTGCAAGTCCCTAATCTGGATCACTGCAGTGTCTTGAAATGCTTTCTTCACGGGAATCAGAACACTCACGGGCTCGTGTATGACTGGGTAGTTGCTTTTCTGCCTATCCTTCGAAAAGATATGTATGAAGACATACAAAACTCTTAAGAGGTTTCCACATAAATTCGAGTAAATTTAAGTTAGTATCACATCTACTTTTACGCACCATTAAAATTACCATGACATACAATGACTGTTCTAAAGCCTTTTAAGCTTAATAACTTCACTAGTTAGGCACACATAGTCAGTATATATATCATTTTCCAAGGTTGGATCAATTTTCTTTTAAACACAGCAAAGAACTTCTTACGAAGTAATAGACTTGAAAAGTAATTTCATTTCCCTAAAAAAAAATTTTGAATTCAATCACCCCAATCATGTCAAAGTCATCAGGTAAACGGCTATCCTGAAGATCCATTGGATCAGCTGGACCGACCACATACAAGTATGTGTCCTTCTTACTAAGAATGACCGACTAATTTTCAGCAACTGAAAGAAAAACATGTCAACACTGCCCCAGTTACTTTCAGTCTTCCGGTTAATGGCTATCCTCATTTCCTAAGTCGAAAACAAGGACCAAAACATATCCGAGGAGATGTCCATCAAACTGAGGTAACCGACTAATTTTAAGCAATAAAGACACCTTTTTTTTTTTTTTTTTTTTTTTTTTTTTTTTTTTGAATCAAAAACAAAGACATGGTTACTCGGGATTGATCATCCCATTAAGCTCAATTAGGTTTTGAAATCTGGATTTATCAAACGCTTTTGTAAACAAGTCAGCAAAATTTTCAAGTGTATCAACTTTTTCGATCTTGATCAGTTTCTTCTCAGCACAATCCCGTATGAAGTGATGACGAATGTCAATATGCTTAGTTTTACTGTGCTTCACGGGATTGTTAATTACTGAGATGGCGGCAGTGTTATCAATTAAAATAGGAGTGAGTAAGAAATTCAGACCATAGTCGCGCAATTGTTGCTGAATCCATAAAACCTGAGAGCAGCAGTTGGATGCTGCCATGTATTCAGCTTCGCAAGTTGAAATTGCAACTGATGTCTGTTTCTTGCACTGCCAGGAAACTAATCTTCCTCCAAGAAACTGACAGCCTCCTGTTGTTGACTTCCGACTCTGATTACAACCTCCATAATCAGAATCAGTATATGCCACCAGTTCAACGTCTCCTCCCTTTGGGTACCACAATCCTAGTTTCGGCTTGCCCTTGAGATACCGCAAAATCCTCTTCACACCTTTCATGTGAGATTCCTTTGGGTTTGCCTGAAAGCGAGCACAAAGACAAACAGAAAACATTATATCAGGCCTAGAAGCAGTTAAATACATTAAAGAACCTATTATCGCCCGATACAGAGTAGGGTCCACATCTGCGTCACCATCTGATTCAGCTCCCAATTTGTGATTGACGCAGATTGGAGTGTCATATGGAGAACTGTCCTCCATCTTGAATCTTTTCAGCACATCATGAACATACTTTGTTTGATGAATGAACATCCCATCTTTCTTCTGATCAACCTGCAATCCTAGAAAGAAAGTTAGTTCACCCATAGCACTCATCTCGAATCGTTTCTTCATGACAGCCTCAAAATCTTGACACATGGATACTCTTGATGCAGCAAAAATGATGTCATCCACGTAGACTTGAACCAGTAAGAAGTCACATCCTTCTCTCTTCACAAATAGCGTACTGTCGATCAAACCCTTTTCAAAACCATTTTCCAGCAAGTAGTCCGATAACGTTGAATACCAGGCACGAGGTGCCTGATGTAAACCATATAACGCCTTGCTCAACCTGTATACATGATCAGGAAAGTCTGGGTCAGGAAAACCCGGTGGTTGCTCAACATACACAACCTCGTCAACTTTCCCGTTAAGAAACGCACTCTTTACATCCAACTGAAACACCTTCATCTTTTTGAAAGCAGCAAACGCCAAAAACAATCGAATCGCTTCTAACCGGGCAACAGGAGCGAAAACCTCATTGTAGTCAATACCCTCTTGCTGATTAAAACCTTTAACAACCAGCCTGGCCTTATTTCTCACAATAATCCCCTTTTCATCTCTCTTGCACTTGAACACCCATTTCGTGCCTATAGCATGCACATTCTTTGGTTTTTCGACCAAAGTCCAAACTTCCATTTTCTCGAACTGAGCCAACTCTTCTTGCATAGCATCGACCCACGAGCTGTCCTTCAAAGCCATTTGATAGTTCTTCGGTTCAATTTGGCTTATGAAGCAAGAGTACAAACATTCATTCATAATACCTGTATCTTTAATGCTTGTATAAACACAGGTGTGCTCATTCAAGCTACTTCTGGTTTGTACACTAGAGGACACATCACCTATAACATTCTCCAAAGGGTGATCTTTGTGAATTCTCGTGGTCGGAACAGCACCGACATGTAAATTGTCTTCCAAGTTTGAAGAGATCTCATCTATGGTAGTTTCAGGCTGAGAGTGAAAAGGATTAATAAACTCATCTTCAGTTGAGGCCGCAGGGGTATCGATAGGGTTTGATGTGGAAGGCTGAGATTTTTCTGTCATCTGATGTTGCACTAGCTCCTCTTCCTCATCAAATATCATCTTCGTCACAACTCTTTCGTCTTCTTCAGCAATTTCTAAATTAGGTACGTTAAACGACTTAAACAGTTTAACATAGTCAAAAAGCTCAGCAGGTCCATTGCTTGGTTTTGGCGGTTGATAACTAGTAATGTCGGTGTTACAAACCACCTCCACCTTGCAAGTTGTCGTATTGAAGACCCGTCTGTTGGGAGTCCCAACAACATAACCGACTAGGATTCCCTCATCGGCTACTTCACCAAATTTCGAGTTAGTCTTCAAAATCGAACAAGGAGAACCAAATGGTTCAAGACCGCACAAGTTGGGCTTCCTACCATGCATAAGCTCGTAACAAGTTTTTCCAAGTCTCTTAACTGTTAACACCCGATTCAGAACATAGCAGGCTGTAGCCACTGCTTCAGCCCAGAACATCACAGGAAGCTTTGAGTCTGCCAGCATAGTTCTGGCTCCTTCAATCAACGTTCGGTTCTTCCTTTCAGCTACTCCGTTCTGTTGTGGCGTATACGGAGCGCTGTATTGATGCTCAATACCCTTCTGTAGACAAAAGATTTCCATCTCAAAGTTCTTGAACTCTGTCCCATTGTCGCTTCTGATGAATTTAACTGATTTACTCATGACATTCTCGACTTTTGTAATGAGATTCTTTACCATCTGAGTCGTCTCGTCTTTCGTTTTCAGAAAATATACCCACGAGTATCGCGAGTAATCATCAGTTATCACCAAGCAGTAAGAAGTACCGCCTAGACTTTGTACATTCACCGGACCGAAGAGATCCATATGAAGTAGTTCTAGAGTACCAGCAATTGAGTTGATCGTCTTGGTGAGATGGCTTTTCTTGTGTTGTTTTCCCTTCTTGCACGCTATGCATTTATCTTCAAAGTTAAAACTCTTTAAGGGAACGCCCATCACAAGCCCATTTTTGACAATGTAGTTCATCTTACGAAGATGAATATGTCCCATTCTCCTGTGCCATAATTCTGATTCAGATTCGCTTGCCTTTGTCATTAAGCATGATTCTCCGGTGGCCATTTCAGTAGACCTCATATCCATCACGTATGTATTCGTTTCACGTGGAGCTTTCATTACTATCCATTCTTCTGGTATATGAAAACCAGGCTTCAATACAATCGCTTCATTCTTAGTGAAATGGACAGTGTATTCTTTATCACAGATCTGCGACACACTCAGCAGATTGTGCTTTAATTCCTCCACAAAGTTTACATTTTCAAGTGTCATTCTCCCATTCGACACAGTTCCTCTCCCAGTTATTCTTCCTCCGCTTTCACCAGCAAAACTAACTCTAGCTCCCTGAACAGGTTTTAAGTCATGCAACAAGTGTTTGTTGCCTGTCATGTGCCTGGAACAGCCGCTATCTACAATCCAAAGATTGTTTGCAGCCCTGTTCAACTGTTCCTGCACCATAAAACAGAGAGTTAGAATCTTGGGACCCAAGACCAATTGGTCTTGGATCGATACGTCCCGTACCCTGGCTTTCTTAAGTTAGCATCAGGATAATTTCTGTAAGTCCTGTTGGGGAATCTCCCTGCAGATTGTGTGTAATGCCTTCCAAACCTTTGAGAATTGAAGGTGTTATATCTTGAGGTTTGGTTGTAAAACTGAGGTTGGTTTTTATGAAAACTTGAATTCGTTACATTTTGCCATTTTTTAAAGTTTTCATTTTTAGCAGTAACAAAATGACGCTTATACTCAGTTTTATTTGGCTTCACACCTCTTAATCTTGGCTCCAGAGGGCAATCAGCAACTAAATGCCCTAATTTGTTACATCTAAAGCAACACCGACTCTCCAATTTCTTGTCAAATGTTGGTTTGGATGTAGAGGTAGTGTTACCAGCCGTTCGTCTCACATAAGGTGGGACGTACGGATTGAGTGGAGAACTCTTTTTAGAAACTTTATTTTTATCTCCATCGGTGGGTAACCCTACCTTCTCTTTTGTCTGATCAGATTCAGACAACTTATCCGAATCCGATGAGACTGGACTCAAAACAGAATTATTCACATTAGAAACTTTTGAGCTTGTTTCTCCACAGCTAACACTTGGTTTTGTAATCTTGATTGGAGTTGTCTGAGGAACTTCGAAATCGACAGATTTCTGAACACTCGGATTATAAGTATAGTTGTGGTTAAAGGGTGGTGGAACTTCATTATATCCGATTCCTCCCCTCTTTGCAGAGGTACCTGGATCACTCACGAGGTGATCAAGGATGGCTGAGGAATTCCTGAACTGCTCAAGTTTGCGGTTCAGTTCCACCACCTTTACCTGGTGGTCAGCAATCTGTTTATCTCGATCAGCAATCACTTTAGTTTTTTCCTCCAAAACTTCATAACTAAGATCAATTATTTCAATTTTCTCAGCAAGTTTAATTTTTAAGCTTTGAACGTCTTTTTCACATGCTTTTATTTTAATTTTATAACTCGTTTCTCTTGCTTTCGTAAAATGGTGATCTTCTTTAATAGTTTTAAAGTCAGCATCTAAATGGACATACTGATCAGTTATTGTTTTAAGTTGCTCAGACAAATTCTCACAACTAGTACAAATAGTTTTAGGACTTACCTCGGAGCGATTATCTTTGTCATTTGCCATGAAAGCGGTTTCTTCTTCATTTGCTTTCTCCATTTCTTCAACCTTCTCACATTTTTCAGCTTCAGACTCAGCCATGTTTGCTTGCTCACCAGAACCACTTGAGCGTTGATTCCAGTTGTACTCTCCTGCCTCTCTGGTTAACATGGCATTTATCTCTCTGTTAACTCCTGAGTGTTGTGTAGGTCGACCTTGTCCTCGTTCAACCCTCTCATTTCGGCATTCCTTGGCAAAGTGCCCGTACTGTTGACAATTATAGCACCTTACCTTGGACTTGTCGAACCCGGGCCGACCACCAACAAACTTTCTCCCCGTCTTATTCATGAAACGCTTGACTCGCCTCACTATCATGGCCATTTGCCATTGCAAATCCATCTCCTCCAGATCATCAGCATCGATCTGGTCGTAGTCCTCATCCAGAACAGCAGGGTCCACAATCTTCCCCTGGATGTAGTTTTCATAGGAAGCAATAAATGATGCATAGACTGCAAACTGCTCTTCAGCAGATTTTACACTCATAGGCATCTTGGAATAACTATTGCTAGATGCATTTGCAGAAAAACTACTTGTGGATGCTTGAGGCTTTGAAGTACTAGATCCTCCAGCAACGAAACATACATCACCATTCGTGTTTACAGAAACTTTTCCTTCATGAGACGAGTCAGAGCCTGACTCCCCTTTCGAGTAAAAAGCAGCAGATTCAGGCCTTGAACTTGAGCCTGAGTTAACCTTAGCACCATACATACCAGGGTCTTGTATCTGATCTGTTGGTGTTTCCTTTCGAACCATATTAAGCTCATAAGTTCTGAGCTTGTTTACTGCCGTTTCAAGATCACAATTTGGAAAGTCTCTGTCTTCCCTCATAAGGACGGTGTACATTTCCCACTTCGGTGGGAGAGCATCGAGAAGCTTTTCAACGATCTCTTCTTCTCGGTAAGCGATTGAATAATTGCTGAGCTCTGTCATTAGATGATAGTATCTGGTGATAATATCATCCAGCGATTCGTTCTTCAAAAATTTGAAGACGGAGAACTGGGTCTTCAAAAGTTTTACCTTCGATGCACGGATACCCACATTCCCCTCGAATCTATTTTCAAGAGCATCCCAAAGCTCTCTTGCAGAAGTGTACTTTCGGAACGTATGGAGAACCTCTTGAGGAAGTGCCATTGTTATCGCAGCATGGGCCTTGCTTTCGGCCTCGTACATTTTCTTTTCTTCCTCCTCCATTTTGCTGTACTTCTTAACCACATCGCGACCTTCGTATTGCGCAGTTGGAGGGATATATCCATCCTGGATGCACACCCACATTTTGGCATCCTGGTATTTGATGTATTGGATGAATCTGTCCTTCCATGCCACGAAGTCAGTTCCCTTCATCAGCCTCGGGGCCTTAGTGGCAGACCCCGCTTCTACTTCCATCTTGACCAAGTCGGAGATATTGATCGACGACATCCTTGCAAAAACCTGAAAAAAAAACCTGGAAAAACAAAAAAAATATTAAAACAGCTCAGTTGGCGAAGTTAAGAATAACTTCGCTTGAAGGTTAACTTCGCTGAAAGAGAACTTCGCTGAGATCTTAAATTCGCTTGATTTGGGCGAAGTTAAGAATAACTTCGCTTAGCTCTGGCGAACTTATGAGTTGAGCGAACTTGGGTTTGAAGCGAAGTTGCGGATAACTTCGCTAAGGCGAACTTATGAAGTGAGCGAAGTTGTAGTTAACTTCGCTAATCCTTATATCTTCGCCAAAAACCCTAATTCCAGCGACGGCAACTTCGCCTGAAGAATGGTAACTTCGCCCGATGAACGGTAACTTCGCCCGATGAACAGGGAAGTTTGTTCAGATCTGTTTTCGTCAATCCAGCAGCTCCCGATCAATGCAAAGGCTTGAAAATGATTGTCAAGCACTAGCAAAACTCAATCCCAACAAAAACACGTCCCGCGAATAGGTCAAACGAGACGTTTTCTACACCCGCGTGAAATCCCGAACCTCACAATCGAGCCGATTGGCTCTGATACCAATTGTAGGTTCCTGGACGGATCGTACACGGGATGTTCTCTAACAACGCAGGTGCGGAATCCCTGCGTAGGTAGGTTACGAGTGTAGATAAAGAATAACACAAGCAATGAATCAAACACGTAATATTATTAACCGAACACGTGACTCGTAGTCACTATTACAGACACTGGAACTAGCAAACACGTCTGCTTAAACTCGAACACTTGACTGAAACCCTAAACGAACAACCTTAAACTGTTTCGTCTGAAACAGTATATAAACACGACAACTTCGCCACAGGCGAAGTTGTCAATAACTTCGCTGATTCAACAAGTTCGCCATAGCGAACTTGTTGACAACTTCGCGCATTACAAAACAAACATAAACAAAACATAATTACATTACAGACTCGATTACAAATGCTAGACTATGAACTACTGACATACATGTACCAACAGCCATGCTTGCAGAAACGGGATTAACATCCCCGCATAGCGGGAACGTCAAGAACTAGATTGTTTGAAACTTCAGGATGGAATTGGTGGTTATAACATGATTGATCACTATGTTCAAAACCACCAAGACCTCATGGAGAATCTACACAAAAGGTTCTAAACGCTCCTGACTTGCGGGGAGGTTACAGACCTATCCGCATCATCCCAGAGATCAAGCAGAACATTGGGAAATTCTGCGTGACATTGGGAAACCCGTGGGTAAGACTTCCCGCGGAAAACCCATAAATACCACTTGTTAGTCCCCCCGGGGCGTCGGCGATCGATACGAGATCCGCACGAGGTCTAGGAGTGCGGAATCCTCCTAGACTCGTTTTATTGGTGTATAGACGAAGAACACAAACACGTACATGATCAAATACACAACAAATACTAGAACGGGATAAACAAATCTGCAGATTCATATATAAAATAATCACGTTACATACCGTAACATAAACAGAAACACGACTGACCGAGGTGAGCTCTACCTCGGGTCGTCTCACACGACTCTAGTCTCTTACTCTCTCTCAATAAACAAGCTGCTCAAACACACACTAATTTCTGGATTCCTAAAACTAAACAAGACACAACTATATATAGACAAACATTCACGGGCCTGGGCTTCAGTAGGCGAAGTTGTGCTAACTTCGCCGTTGGCGAAGTTGTGATAACTTCGCCTAAGGCAGAAGTTGTTACAACTTCGCCGTTGGCGAAGTTGTTCTAACTTCGCCTAAGGCGAAGTTGTGCTAACTTCGCCTGTGGCGTTCCGCTGGTCAGAATTGCATAGCGACGGTCACAAAATGCACCAACAGTCTCCCCTTTGACCGTTGCTCTCAATTCTAACAAACACGAAAGATCATCTGTTACAAAACATGCACCAACAGACTCCCTCTAACTGATGATCTTCTGTTTGCAGTCAACCAGCCGTGTCTGAACTGTCCTGTAGCTTCACAAATCTACCAATCACCCAGCGGTCTTCCATATCAGATCTCCCCTTCAGTGTAAGCTTCTCCGACTATAACGATTGAGGTCTTTGAAATGCATGCATCCTCGTGCCAATAGATCATCTCAACCAATCACGTGAGTCCATCTGACTTCACCAACACATGAAGTTGGGCTTCCTCCACAACTTCCACCAACTCGTCGGCATACGATAAGGTTTAATCTTCAACTACTCAACATCAGGTGATCAATTTCATCACAAAACCACCTTGACAGAATCTAACACATGACCATTAATTAATCCGAAGCATCTTCAATCACCAGGGATAACAATCAAGAACATAGACACTTTAATTCCCGGTTAAATCCAACTTGTTCCAGAATCTTCACTCGTATAAATAAGCATCACGTTTCAGGATCCAATTCTCGAACGCCTTGAAAATAACATAAATAATATGCTCTGACCGCAATCCAGTAATGACGAAAACCTTCAGTTCAATTTGACTTTCTTCGGTTGGTCAACCACGAACAACAACAATTTCATTGCCCACAAACACCCGAATATGTGTCAATATCCAGTTTCAAACAATATCCCATTCACAACCTCAACTCCAAATCCAGAGTTGACACGTATTTGTTCACACGGTAAGACCAAGAGATAACAAGATCACTCGTTGACGGAACAACATCTCTGGTCTCACAATAATCGTGTTACACCTGGCCATACAGACGAAAACTCCAAACAATTTTTTTTTTTTTTTTTTTTTTTTTTTTTTAATAATTTTTTTTTTTTTTTTTTTTTTTTTTTTTTTTTTTTTTTTTTTTTTAACTTCACCTGGCTATAACTTCGCCTGGCCATAACTTCGCTGGCTGCTAACTTCGTCTGGCCATAACTTCGCCTGGCCATAACTTCGCCTGGCCATACTTCGCCTGGCTGCTAACTTCGCCTGGCCATAACTTCGCCTGTTCATAACTTCGCCTGTTCATAACTTCGCCTGTTCATAACTTCGCTGAAACCCTACGAACAGTGACGGCAACTTCGCCTGATGAACAATAACTTCGCCTGATGAACAATAACTTCGCCTGCGGCGCTGTTCGGCCAGAAACGCACAGAAACGTGCCAGAAACACCAAAACGCAGATCTCGAACCATAGCATAAGAGCCTAAGGCTCTGATACCACTTGTTAGTCCCCCCGGGGCGTCGGCGATCGATACGAGATCCGCACGAGGTCTAGGAGTGCGGAATCCTCCTAGACTCGTTTATTGGTGTATAGACGAAGAACACAAACACGTACATGATCAAATACACAAACAAATACTAGAACGGGATAAACAAATCTGCAGATTCATATATAAAATAATCACGTTACATACCGTAACATAAACAGAAACACGACTGACCCGAGGTGAGCTCTACCTCGGGTCGTCTCACACGACTCTAGTCTCTTACTCTCTCTCAATAAACAAGCTGCTCAAACACACACTAATTTCTGGATTCCTAAAACTAAACAAGACACAACTATATATAGACAAACATTCACGGGCCTGGGCTTCAGTAGGCGAAGTTGTGCTAACTTCGCCGTTGGCGAAGTTGTGATAACTTCGCCTAAGGCAGAAGTTGTTACAACTTCGCCGTTGGCGAAGTTGTTCTAACTTCGCCTAAGGCGAAGTTGTGCTAACTTCGCCTGTGGCGTTCGCTGGTCAGAATTGCATAGCGACGGTCACAAAATGCACCAACAGTCTCCCCTTTGACCGTTGCTCTCAATTCTAACAAACACGAAAGATCATCTGTTACAAAACATGCACCAACAGACTCCCTCTTAACTGATGATCTTCCTGTTTGCAGTCAACCAGCCGTGTCTGAAACTGTCCTGTAGCTTCACAAATCTACCAATCACCCAGCGTCTTCCATATCAGATCTCCCCTTCAGTGTAGCTTCTCCGACTATAACGATTGAGGTCTTTGAAATGCATGCATCCTCGTGCCAATAGATCATCTCAACCAATCACGTGAGTCCATCTGACTTCACCAACACATGAAGTTGGGCTTCCTCCACAACTTCACCAACTCGTCGGCATACGATAAGGTTTAATCTTCAACTACTCAACATCAGGTGATCAATTTCATCACAAAACCACCTTGACAGAATCTAACACATGACCATTAATTAATCCGAAGCATCTTCAATCACCAGGGATAACAATCAAGAACATAGACACTTTAATTCCCGGTTAAATCCAACTTGTTCCAGAATCTTCACTCGTATAAATAGCATCACCGTTTCAGGATCAATTCTCGAACGCCTTGAAAATAACATAAATAATATGCTCTGACCGCAATCCAGTAATGACGAAAACCTTCAGTTCAATTTGACTTTCTTCGGTTGGTCAACCACGAACAACAACAATTTCATTGCCCACAAACACCCGAATATGTGTCAATATCCAGTTTCAAACAATATCCCATTCACAACCTCAACTCCAAATCCAGAGTTGACACGTATTTGTTCACACGTAAGACCAAGAGATAACAAGATCACTCGTTGACGGAACAACATCTCTGGTCTCACAATAATCGTGTACACCTGGCCATACAGACGAAAACTCCAAACAATTTTTTTTTTTTTTTTTTTTTTTTTTTTTTTTTTTTTTTTTTTTTTTTTTTTTTTTTTTTAACTTCACCTGGCTATAACTTCGCCTGGCCATAAACTTCGCCCTGGCTGCTAACTTCGTCTGGCCATAACTTCGCCTGGCCATAACTTCGCCTGGCCATAACTTCGCCTGGCTGCTAACTTCGCCTGGCCATAACTTCGCCTGTTCATAACTTCGCCTGTTCATAACTTCGCCTGTTCATAACTTCGCTGAAACCCTACGAACAGTGACGGCAACTTCGCCTGATGAACAATAACTTCGCCTGAATGAACAATAACTTCGCCTGCGGCGCTGTTCGGCCAGAAACGCACAGAAACGTGCAGAAACACCAAAACGCAGATCTCGAACCATAGCATAAGAGCCTAGGCTCTGATACCACTTGTTAGTCCCCCGGGGGCGTCGGCGATCGATACGAGATCCGCACGAGGTCTAGGAGTGCGGAATCCTCCTAGACTCGTTTATTGGTGTATAGACGAAGAACACAAACACGTACATGATCAAATACACAAACAAATACTAGAACGGGATAAACAAATCTGCATGATTGCTTTTGCTTAAGGTATGCAAGTGGTACCATGATGTTGGAATCCAATCATTATATCTGCAATTGGTACCATGATGTTTTATTGAACTATCTATGAACTAAACCTTAAATATTGACACTAGTTATCATAGTTGATATTTTAATTGATTTTAAGTTTTTATATACATTAACCTAGGCAAAAGTTATATATATTGGTGGTGTCTGCATCAAATAAAATAATCAAAACTAAAACTCTTTCTTATCTAAGAGTGACTTGTAAATGATAAAGCTAGCCATACTCCAGTTTATCCTTACTTTGTATATTTGTATAGTTTTATCATGTGTTCTTTATAGTTATTACATGTTGTCCCGGTCTTAGAACCCGATTGGTAAAGAAAAAATTTTCGGTGCCGAAGGAGGCGGGCTAGTTTTTCCGTCAGTACCACCTACTTGCCATAAAGGCCGTTAATGGAAAGAACGAAACATGTAAACTTTTTTAAAACATAAAGGACGTGTCTTGCTATTTTTTTAGTTTAAGGATAACACCCGAACTTTCTATATGCTTGAAAAACAAAAAGTGCAATTTACTCTGTGTGCGCATGTGTGTGTGTTTGCTACACAAAAAGCAAATCTTGTAAAGAAATTGAATTGTATTTAACGACAAACTGTACAAATATACTCAGAAAAAGATACTTAAATTTTTATACAAATACTCCTATATATGTTAAGCTTGGATAGCCTGAGTGTAAGCTGAAACAATGAATGAATATTCATTCATCACCGTGAACAATTCGATCACCGTCAATTTATCTTTCATCTTGCCCCATCTTCTTCATTCGCCCCTGTGTCAAAGTGTAGAACTTCCCTAAAACAGCAAAACAAACAAAAATCAGCCACAGCAAAGTTTGGAAATTTAGAAGTCGCGCAACTTTGACTGGTCTGACCAGAAATGGGTTGACTCGGGCTGTATCTTATTGACATCATGACAAATGAGTAACCTCTTTAAACTTGGTTAAAATGTAAATTATTCATATAATTTCTAAAGGACAAAAACAAGTTGATGGTCAGGCTCAGTCAGGCCCGACCCATTTGAGCGTGGTTTGTACCGTTGCCAATGGTGATTGTACTGAGAGCATGGCGAGTAAAGTTGGGAGCTTGAGCAACAAATTCAAAGGTGTAATAAGCTTTCCCATCAACATCATGCTGCGAAATAGAAAGGCAAATTATACTTCAATTTTTCTCAAGCAAATAAGGAGAATTAAAAGGAAAACATCTTTTGTGTAGAAAAATCGATAACTATGTTGGCCTATATAAGACGACTAAAACATAAATATACCATATATAAACAAAACAAACGACTATACCATACGTTTAAGTTCGTTCGGTTAAAGTAAACTATAGTAGCTACAGAAAAAATGCCATGTATATAAAGCTAAAAAAGTATGTCAAATTTAGGAAGTCGGTAATGGAGGAATGTTGCATATGTAGATATATTTAAGAATCTAACCTCAGCTGCAGTGAGTAGTTTTGTCTTCTGTGTCGGGGAAGAAAGAACCTTTTTAATTAATGCTTCCGCGACCTGAGAATAATCATTGCATTATTCTAGCATTTCTGAGGGTCATAACACATGTTAACAAACGAGTTTCAAAAAGTGAAACACAAAACATACTTTTAGAACCGAGTGTTATTATAAGATGCATGAAACAATAAAAATAAATGCACATGATTTTTAAATGTGCATTTTATATATATTCTGAAAATTTTTGATACATATTAAGCAAACCTCTTGTGGGGAACCAAGATCTCGAACGTTCTCTTTGTTTGTAGGGAACACATTAACGCTAACGTTTTCTAAAGGTTCAATAACGTCTTTGAAAACCTTGTCTTGCCCTTCAACAACAACTTCCTGACTCAAAAAATAATAATAAAAATAATAAAATAAATAGATCTAAAAAGGAAAGAAATTATTCCCACTGTTCATGAAAATTGGAAGATGATCAAACTCTATGCCTAAATATAGTATAGTTTCCATAAAATAGAGGAATTAAAAGAAAACGAAACATAAATTATACCTGCCATCCAAAGGGATATATAAACGAATATCCATCTTTCTTATCCGTGACTGGTAAAAATCCCTTCACGTTTTCTGCAGCAACTGAGTCATATCAAAAGTTTACTCTTAGAAAACCGTGATTATTAAATGAGTTAATCAATCACACAACATGAAAGTCAAATCTTAATAAGGCCATAAAGGAAATGTAAGCCTGAAAATATAAATAGGTAAAATTATTTATACAGTATCTATAAATTAGGCCTATAAATGGACCGAACGAACAAACAAAGCATGTTTGTGTTTGCTTGTTAACTTCAACCGAAGAAGCAAGCAAACACCAACAATTAAACTGACAAGGTTTTCTTGCCCGTGTTCGTTCGTAATAATGAGTGTGTTTATGTTCGTTCGTTAACAGTGTAAACGGCCAGTTCACAAACGTAAACGAACAAACATTATTGTGCATGAATGAACAAACATAACCGAGCTAAAAGTCTAAAACCAATTAAAGTAAATGTGAATAACATTGCGCGGGGCCTAAAGAGCTATTAAAACCAGACTAAATTATAATGGGCCTAAAAAATCGAGATTATTAAACGAACATAAACTAATTTAAATGAATGTTCATGAACAAAAATGAACGAATGAGACATGTATTCATGTTCATTCGTTTGACTAAATGACCAAAAATTTTGTTCATGTTCGTTCGTTTATTAAATAAACGAACTTCCCGCTGAATGATTCACTCATCATTCGGTTCGTTTACAAGCTACTATAACTTATATATAATGGGCCGATTTTAGTTATGTTTCATCTCCAACAGATATAAAAAAGTAGCTAAAAGGGAATTGGGTCAAACATGTTAAAAGTCAACTATATTGTGTTTTTACTGTATAAACCTCCTGATTACTACTAATAAATTGCATATTTGTGATAACGTACAAAACAAAATCTTGCAAAAAAGAGTGTACATGTTAATATGACCCGTTATTATGGGTACAAAATACACATCTGGGCACGACCCATTTTGACGAATTACCTAACTTGCCCAATCCGCCCATTTTACCTTGTGTAAATTTAAGTAAAATAATTATCAATCAGCAGGGAAAGTTACATACACACGGTTGATTTTTGTTGTGACAAAAGCAACCAATGAGCAATTGTTACACCAGTGGCAAGCATTTGACGCCTCCCAGCTTTATCTGTACAAAACAAACTCTGATTATCATATACTGAAATGTAAAAAACAATGGGATATTCCAAATGAAAATTTAGATACTTACCTTCCACACTTTTTGAAGCTGCTCCTGATATTTGCTCTGCTTTTACAATAAAGGGCACACCTTTTCGAAACCGACCATTGGTACATATCCCTAGCTGACACAAGCGGGTCAAAACGAAATGATGTTGACTTTTGTTTACCGAAAACCGGCCAAAAGGATAGAGAAGAGATTAACCTGAGTACAAGGTAATTGCTGCAGAGACATTGTTTCGGTTGGCTGGATAACGCAATGCCTAACTGCAATCACTCTGACCGAATTGTTATAATCGTAAACAATGATCAGACTGTTAAATTTGCACAGTTTAGTCGCTAAGATTATTAAGTTAATTTCATTGAGGACTTTCATCAAACAACATGTGGGCAGTTAATAAATAACAAGCACCATTAGAATACAATAAAGTTAACTTCAGGTGATTCCTATACATAAATTGCAAATTGCATTTCACTCAAATCATATAACCCACCATTCTTAACAAATCTGGAGTGAAATTAAATAATTTAGAATACCCTGTTGTATGAATAATATTAACATACAAGAACACATACATACATACATACATACATGAATCAATCAATATAATGAAAATAATAAAAAAGATAAGATTATAAGTGTACCTTGTTGGATTTTGGCCAATAGAAGCAAGAATTGTGGCCAAAATATGAAGCAGAAGTTGGATTTTTCAGTTTTATTTTTGATTTTATGGCAACCACATCATCATACAAATATATATTTTATATCTCATTCTATCCAATATCCACTTATATGCCTCTCATATTCCTTTAACCTAAAAAGACTGTTATACCCTTCGAAAATATTAGAAACAAGTATACAAGTTGGGTAAAGTAGTCTTTTTACAGATTCAGATTTGAGAATCCGGATCTAATCCGGGTCGTCATTAATCTTGAAATCTTGAATTGAAGCTCTCATCTTGTCTTACAAAAAAAAAATTATATATATTAGGCCGGCTGTTGTGAAGGGGTTTAAATATCAAATTAAAGCGTCACGTCATCTAAAAATCCTACCCTTTTAACATCATGTTGTGGTTTAAAGCCCCAACGCTTTAGCATTTGGGTCCCACCATGTGTTCGCCTGTTAATGTGTTGAAGCACGTCCCTTACCGCCCTAGTGTGTCGGGCGTTGAAGTCGGACCACATTGGGCTTTGCATCCCATAACAACAAGCCTTATTCCCTCAAAACAAATTGGGTGAAGTAGTCTTTTTATATTATCCGGACTGAAAATTCGGATCTAACCCGAGTCCGTCATTTTATTTTAGGCTTAGCGGACAATCTTGACATCTTGAACTAAAGCTCTCATCTTGTTTGCTTTGCCAATAAAGAATTATACCCTAATAAAATATGGGCAAAAGGTAAATCCGTAAATAAATTGAGCAAAGTGGTCTTTTTAGAGGGGTCCACATAAACCGCCTAACCAACCCAACTGAAAAACCGTACCGGTTTATAATCGATTGTGTAGGAATCGTTAGAATCAATTGAAACCATAGGTTCAGGACTAGTTTATAATCCTTTTTACCGAAACCAGTTAACTGAACCAAAAACCGGCCGACCACAAACCAATCAAGAAACCGATCATAAACCGGTTTTGACTTTTATTAACCAACCAGAAATGGTTTATTTTACACTATCCGGATTGAGAATTCGATCTTATCCGGGTCAAGTCATTTTAGGTTTTAGAAGAACAACAAACAATCTTGAAACCTTGAATTAAACCCCTCATCTTGTTTCAATCCATCACCAAACCAAATATGCACAGGCCACCTCCGTCGTTGACGGCGGCTCATCTCCGGACACTCCTCCGCCGCCGTTACTTCTCCACACCACCACCACCACCACCACCAACCCATTACCATCATCTCCACCCAAAACCCTACTCATTCTCCACACCCATTTCACTCACTTTCCCCAAATTCTTTTCCTCACAAACCCTAATCCAAGACTCACAAGAAATTGCTCAATCAATCTCACACGAACTTGTTAAACACCCAGATGACCAATCTCTTCCATTACCCAACCGTCTTGATTTAAGCTTATCCCATATTACCTTAACTAATAATATTATCCACACCGCGCTTAATCTATCCCCAGATGCAGGACGCACGGCTCTTGATTTCCACAAATGGGTTTCAACAAGATCCGATTTTGAGCTCACAGACGAATCTTTAGCGTATTTCATCGATTATTTTGGCCGGAGGAAAGATTTCAAGGCGACCCATGAAGTTCTTGTTGCAAGTAAGCAAATTTCGGGTGCGAAAGCTTTTGAGTCTGTTGTTGATCGGCTGGTTCGGGCTGGTAGGCCGACACAAGTGGTGGCATTGTTTGAGAAAATGGAAATTGATTATGGGTTTGTGAGGAATTTGGATTCTTTGAAGGTTATTGTGTCGAGGTTGTGCGATTATGGGTTTGCGAGTTACGCGGAAAAATTGGTTACTAATGTTGCGAATGAGTTTTTCCCGGATGAGTTTATTTGTGATACGTTGATTAAAGGGTGGTGTGTTGATGGGAAACTTGATGAAGCGAGGAGGTTAACGCAGGAAATGTATCGGGGCAGGTTTGAGATTGGGGCGGTTGCGTATAACGCTATTCTTGATTGTGTGTGTAAGCTTTGTAGGAAGAAGGATCCGTTTAGGCTTCAGTCGGAAGTGGAGAAAGTTTTGATTGATATGGATGTTGCAGGGGTTCCGAGAAATGTGGAAACTTTTAATATTTTGATTAGTAATTTGTGTAAGATTCGTAAGACTGAAGACGCGATGGGTTTGTTTGATCGGATGGGGGAGTGGGGGTGTCATCCGAATGAGGAAACGTTTCTTGTTTTGATCAAGAGTTTGTATCAAGCTGCGAGAATCGGTGAGGGGGATGAAATGATTGTTAAAATGAAGTCGGCTGGATTTGGGGATAATCTTGATAAAAAGGCGTACTTTGAGTTTCTCAAGATTTTGTGTGGAATTGAGAGGATTGATCACGCGTTGAATGTGTTTGCGAAGATGAAGAAAGATTGTGAGCCCGGGGTCAAGACTTATGATCTTTTGATGGGGAAGTTGTGTGCACACGGGCGTGTGGAAAAGGCGAATGCTTTATTTAAAGAAGCTGAAAATAAGGGGTTACCGGTCGTAGTAAAAGCTTATAAGTTGGATCCAAGATTCTTTAAGAAGCCTAAATTGGTTAAGGAGAAGAAACGAGAGACGCTGCCAGAAAAGATGGCGAGAAAGAGGAGAACGCTTAAGAAGATCAGGTTGAGTTTCGTGAAGAAGCCGAAGAAAGCGCAAAGGCGGGCGTATTAAGCGCGATTAAAGAATTAAAGAATCGTTGTCGGTACGATGATTTTATTATCATTGAGCTTGTTATGTTTTGCTTCTTGTTTACAAATAAACTTTGAAATAGGTTTGAGATGTTATGAACTCAGGATAGAGTGTTCTTAAGTTGATTTTTAGACATTTGTTTTTAAAAGAACTTTGGAGTTATTGCTTCAATAGTTTAATGAGAAAGGTCTTGCCTCTTGGTGATGTTTGTTTCAGTTTTTATGCCGCAATAATATGTTGTTATGGGTAAGACTGTAATGAGAAAAAGGATCTTGAAGGTCATTTTGTTGACTAAACTTGTGATATGTCTGGACATTATTCAGTCCAATAGCTCATGGTTTGTAGTTTGTTTGAAACTTGCTGAGCCTTGAAATTAGCTTGTATTCATCATGATCATATTAAATGGCTGATTAATTAAGGGGGTTAAAGTTGCATGCAGGTTCATTTGGGTCTTCTTAAACTAGATAGCATGCCAAAAAGGGCCATGTTATAGAACTTGTTAATCTACATGGGTCCAAATAGATTAGCACCGTCTGTGTCGAAACCATTTTGACACCGCCGTCTCCACCTGGACCACCTCTACCACCTTCACTACCTTAGTATCCATCCCTGCCACAATCATTATCGCCTCCCACTACCGACACCACCATCATCTGGTCGTGGTAGCCACAACTGTAGACACTACCCCAACCCGTTGCTGGTAGCTCAATAAATACAATATACTCGGTGAATATGTGTTTATATATATATATATATATAGGGAGAGGATCAAAAGAAACTCATCTTTAGAGAGAAACTTAAAAACTTCTAAAGAATTATTTTTAATTAAAAATAAAAAAAATATTTTTAAATTTCTGTTTTTGCCATTATTCTTATATTTTCTTACTCTTTGCTCGAAAAAAATAAAAAAACTAAAAAAAAAAAAATAATAAAAAAAAAACCCCGCTGTAATGCACATATGTATTACTGTGCGATACAATTGTATTACACATGTGTATTACTATGTACTTTTGAGTTTAATAGTGTTTAATTGCATATATTCAATATTTATATATTGTATATGTGTAGTAGTGTTGTATTATATGTGAAAAAATAATAAAAAAAATAAAATTCGATGTGTTGCACATGTGCGTTAATGTTGTATTACACATACGTACTAATGTGTATTCGATGTGTGTATTAGTCTTACATTGCATATATACAATAGTGTGTATCAAATATGTGCAATAGTGTTGTATTCTATACAATACAAACATTTTTGCATATATATATGCAATGCACCCTATTACACATACGCACTATACCGACGAGGTTACTGACAAGGGTTTTTTATTTGGAACCAATAACAACATATGAGAATAATGGAAAAAAAAGAAACTTAAATTTTTTTTTTTAAAAAGTTAAAAATAGTTTTTTAGTAGTTTTTAAGTTTTCTCTTTAAGATGAGTTTTCACTATATTCCACCCATATATAGGGGTGGGATCAAAAGAATACTCCTGTTATAGAGAAAACTTAAAAACTCATACAATCACCCTTAAACATAGCAAAAAATACAAGGAAGTATACCAAAAAAAAAAGAGGTGGGTTTTTTAATGGCCAAGGGTATTTTTGGAATTAGAACAAAACAAAAATAAGATGAACGCCTGATTAAACTTCACCATTCTATTTGTTCCCTCATATCCGACCTCTGTTACACTCATACTGCACTGGAAACTAGGGTTTTGAGCAAATCGAGGGCAAAATCCAGCACTAAACAGAGATTAAACAACAGGTAAACATCACGATAGATAACCTAACATGTTACAACCACCAATTAGTTGTATTTCGCGTGTATTACCAAAGTTTTTGTACTCATATAGTCGATTAGGCACACTATAATTAACGATTCCGTCCAATTTGCATATAGAACGTCAATTACGCATGTCACAAGTGTCGATTAATTGTATAAATCGCGATTAGGTGTATAAGCGATGACATCAGTTAATTGTTGCTCGATTTCGCATGATTAGGCAATTAGTGCACATATGCAGTACATGGATACTGCATTTTGGTTGCATAATTGTTAGATATGTTCATTGAATAGAACAATTTAAACATATGTTTGATTATCCAATTATAATGCACATGTGTATTATACTATAAACTTAGGTGTGCTTATATGTCTATTTGAATCTATTGATTATTATGCGCAATTGCACTTGTCTGGATGCATATACTGTTAGATACGTTAACTAAACAAAACATTGTCATTATATGTTCGAATATTCAATTATAATGCACACGTGTATTACCTTATATATTTGTTATAATGATGAATACAAATTGAGTATTGCACATATGCAGTACACGGAACGCGTGTTTGGATGCAGATGTATTATATACACGCGGACATCTGGTTTTATTACATGTGTGTATCATGATGTAACACAGACATGTAGATGATGTGCGTTAGAACGTATGCGTGTTTATAAAACATATATGCAATGCCGGCTAAGGGAGTTAATGTTAAAGTGTGTTAAAGTTTGTTTGTATGAAATATGCAATTGCATTGTATGTAAGGTTGTAAAATTTTCGGAAGGTAAGCGAAACCTAAACAAATGATTGTTGTTTTTCATAATTTAGGTAACCAAAAATGAAAAGATGAAATCAAGTTTTTGTTGTCTGCAGATATGGTGTAATACGTACATGCATTACAGACGTATTACACGTACGTATTGCGGATGTATTCTTCTTACATGCATTGATTTTGTATCACATATGTATTTTTCCTACACGTATTACACTTGTTTAGGGCGTGTGTGTACAATCACAATAATATATATATATTTTTTGCTGAAAACTGCAGGTAGGAAAACGCGTAGACAAGAAAAAAAAGCAGGGTGTGAAACAGAGGAGGATATTAGATGATGAAGCGCATGTTAATACAGATAAATATAACATACATGCGTATCACGTATGTGTAAAGTCACGATAATATACTCGTTTTATTGAAATTTTGCAGTCGATAGAACGTGCGGGCAGGAAAGAAGCAGGATGCAAAACAGGGGATAACACCATATGTCAGAGCAGGTAAACATAGCACAGATCTGTAGTATTGTGATAACACAATATTGTATAAAAAATGACATTGCATGTAGTTCCAACAGGTATTATGAACACGAGTATATTGGCGCGCACGCCTAAACTGAAACGTTTAACATTGGCAGAGGAGAGAAACATTGAAGGTGAGGATGCCGAAGCAACTGGTACGAGTTGAATAAATCATGCTTGATATATTTTTTATTACATACACATACTACCGACATCCTAATACATATACCAATGATGTGTTACATGTATACGCATCAGTATCGTATCACGAATGCACTAAATAAAAACGTGTTAAAACATCGTAATGCAGATACAAATCAGTAATGTTGATGCGATACGTGTGTGTAATATGAAAGATATGAATGCCGAGCTTCAGCCTCGGTATTAGTTCTCGAGAATCAGGCGGCGCGCAACATAGCCTGAATGTCACTGAAAGCACAGTTAATAGTCAAATGGTGGACGTAGACCAAATGATGAGTGATGATGAGATACTGGTGTGTAAATATCTGACGGGGATTGCAGATTATAAAAAGAAGTCGAAAAAAAGGGGAGCAGTGACAAATACCAGGCAGCAAGCGTTGGAAGAAGAGGATATTAAGAGAACATACGGGTAATCGTCTTATTATTATTTTATATAATATTATATATCGTAATTACACGTGAAAGATAAACTAGCAGGTACATGTAACAATGAGCAAATACAGTAATGCGTACACGTATCGCGTGCAGATAGTAATGCGTATATGTACATAGACATGAAATGTTAAATCGAGTAGGCAATGAATTAACACAAATATACATAAAAAATAACATTTATTATTACATGACATATCTGTATATGTGATGCGTGTTTACTAAATATTATTATTATTGTATTTTTTAATTATATTCATTTTCTGGTTATATTAATACGTATGCGTGTCGGTACGCATATCAACATAATGCACATGTGAAGTAACGTTTAAAACTATCGATGTTACTGTTGCGTCGCGTATATGCACTATTGGTATACGTATCGGTATGTGTAACAATGCACGCATACAGTAACGCGTAGGCGTGTCACGTGCAGATCATAATGCATGCGTGTACATACACGTGAAATGGTAAATCAAGTAGGCAATGAATTAACACAAATATACATAAATCGAGTAGGTAATGAATTGACGCATATATACATAAAAATAACATTTATTATGACATGAAAAAACTTTACACATTATTATTATTATTATTATTATTATTATTATTATTATTATTATTGTCTTTTTTAATTATATATATTTTGTTTGTTATATTAATACGTATACATATCGGTACACACACCAACATAATGCATATGTGAAGTAACGTTTAAAATTACCGATGTTGCTGTTACGACGCGTATATGCACCTTTTGTATACGTATCGATACGCGTAACAATGCGCGCATATAGTAATGCATATGTGTATCGCATGCAAATAGTAATGCATATGTGTACATACACGTGAAGGGAATGGTGAAATCGAGTAGGCAATGAATTAACACAAAATGTACATAAAAAAATAACATTTATTATGGCATGACAAAACTGTATATGTGATGTGTGTTTAATATTATTATTATTATCATTGTATTTTTTAATTATATTTATTTTTATTTGGTTATATTAATACGTATATGTATCAGTATACATACCAAGTCTGTACGATTGTAGATATAGTCATAACTATGCGGACAAGAACACTCCATACAAAGTGTTAAGTCGGGCATAATTTAAGATAATCGGTGTTGCGAGCATGCAGTTCATATGTGTATTTATTAATAATGCATATATGTAACGGAATGCCAGCATGTGTTATAATGATACGCGTTTGTTAAAAAATGACTTTTTTGTTGTTTTTTTCGTAAACACAGAGAGAATCATTTTGCAATTATCTGAGCTTGGTCGGACACCCGAAGGATGAAGAGATGGCAATAACATTGCGGGCGACCAGACCAAAAAATATTGATTTGACATGGGCAATTACAGAAACTTTACCTAATGTGGAATTTTCGTGATACGACACATTGAGCGTTATGTAGGAGGCAGCAAAGTTGTTGATTGCGATTTCAGCACCGATGAGGTTAGAATGACCGAGCAGATTAAGATTCTTCGAATGAAGTATGCAGCCCGCATATTATTATCAGAAGGCTTGGTTAAGAAGGTTTCGTTCAAGGGAGTTTGATCTGTTATAACTATTTTGTTTTTTATTGAAAAAAAAAACATGTACTTGGTTTCGTTAAAATATGTTGTGAATGGTAGCATACGTTAACTGTCAATTGTGATAGAAAAATATGATTCTTGAATATTATGAAAAATCTGATGTTTGAATATTATGAATGGTAGTACGCGTTAACTGTCTACTATGGTAGAAACATATGCATATTATGTTTGAATCATGTATGTGAATATAACGGGCCAAAATCAGGAACACACACATGCATTAACTATTTCATTAACTGATAGTGCATTATAACGTGAGGTACACGGGCAACTACAAAAGTCGCGCATGCCATGTCGATGGGGGTTGTAACAGCTTACATGTTTTACAAATATGTTAAGAAAAGCATGTAAAATACATGTAACACATGTGTAATATACGAATGCTGGGTTCGGCCCAGGATTTTATAACTATGATGTTTTAAAAGAAACATAAAATATGATTTAGGATTGACACATATTTACATTCCGAACAGTGTATGGACGAGCACGCTTATGATGCTATGCACTATAAGGACACACGTAAAATGTACACCGCCTAAGTGTAACACGAAGTATTAAAGGATGTATGGGAGTTTCACAACACGCATAGGTAACACAACACGTCTGTGAAAAACGAAAAATATGCGCGCACATAAACAACCTGTATAGATGTCAGACTACACGCGTGTAACACATGTATAAATCCGAACAACACGAATGTACATGTCAAGGCGTAAATGTTATACATCACATGCACATTACGGACACATAAAACGAGCGGAGCATGTCTATGTATGTAAACAAATGTGCAGATGTCGGACTACACGCGTGTAACACGCATATAAAACCGAACGACACAATGTATATGTCAAATTGTGTGTAAATGTTATACATCGTATACACATTAGAAACATACGATAAACAGCGAAGCATATTTATGTATGTAATGCACATGCACAATCTTCAAAACATAAAATGCAACACCAAAATAACACACGCGTGTATTACATTAGTTTAGTTTTTTTTTTCCAAATGGTCAATGTACATGTATTAATAACAAAATGTTATAAAGTATAATACGCAACCAAATGCACTATGCGCTTATTGAGTATATGTAATGATGTAACGCGCATACAAAAAAACAAGCACAAAGTCAGGAAGAAGCCAAACGGGCTGACCGCCTGACATGACATTTAACCCCATGATCAGACGTTAACCCTATCGCAGAGGTATCAGGAGCAGACATATCAATAGTGGGAGCCTAAACGAGTTGAAACTCCAGATTTATCAGCATGTGTGTTATACATGGTTCAACATCTTCCCATGTTTCAAACTCTGCATGCATAACAAGTATGAATTCTTTATACACGTCAGGTTTCCAATATGTTGTGCCATTTGGCGTCAAGTAAACAAAGATCGACATGCCTCCTGCAATAGTAAACATTAAAAAAATGAGTTTAAAATATGTATACATTATCAAAAAATATAAATAATTACAAAACACATGGAGTACGTGTTATATGTTAGTATGCACGTTATACGTGCTGCACACTTATCAGATCGCTAAAAAGCGATTAGAACACGCATAGCAAAATTAGTGTTTAATACATGCACATTATTATAATACATAATGTGTGCGCAGCAGTGCCACACGTATCAAATCGTCAAAAGCGTGTAGAGCATGTGTAACGGGATCGTGTTAAATGCATACAAGATATTAGAATGTACAGCCGCACACATAATTTATAAACATTATTAGAATGTGTGTATTGATATACATTATTATAAACTATTATTCACAGAGTATGTGCATCACACGTATCAGACGCGCTAATGGACATCACGATAAATACACGTAACAGATAATTAGCCGGTATATTTAACATGCTTACATGTAGCAGAAGCATTATCATATAGTATGCACAGTGTACGTGCAGCACACGTATAAGAACAGTTAGCATGAGTAGGATATATAATAGGACAATCAGCAGGTATATGAATTATCATTAAGTATGCACATGTATCAGAGCGTTAACAATTATCACGAGCATTAAAAATAACATAACACTTAACAGGTATGTTCGGCATAATAGTAAACGTTATAGTACATGTGCGCAGTACATGATATGAAAATGTTCCATTATATAATATATAATCATATAACAAATACACAATACATTTATCAATAGACGTTACCTCACTGTTCAACACGAGCATATTGCAATGTATCTTTGATATATACACTAGAACGCGAAGAGATGTCGGTTTATGACGTTGTAAGTGAGTTGTTGTATTGATTGATATCAGTTTCATCAGCGGATTCAATTAATTCATTGTTTACTGAGATAGTCATTGCAATATCATGCGTATTTGACCTAGAATCACACGATTGAGCATGTGTATCATCAATCGCTGCATTATTGTTGGTGGATCCTTCATACAAAACTATTTCTGATCAAACAATAGTGAAAACAAGCCTAATTAACACAACATTCATGAACGATTTAACGATTTTAACCTAAAATTCGCAACATCATACCTTCAATCGCCATGCTTTTGTGTCAGAATCAGGATGTAGATGTGTAATGTCGAATAGGATTATATGCAGGAATCGATTACGTGATTGATTTGGATAATCATGGATATGATTTGAATGAATAGTAATAAATATATGTTTCAATTCTTGATCGCCGGTGATGGATTTGGGGAAAATTGGTTTTAGGTCAACTGGGGATGGATTTGGGGGAAATTTGGTTTTAGGTCAATTTTACATATCTACCCTTAGTAATTAGGAGTTTTTAAGTTTTCTCTTGATCCTCTCCCTATATATATATATATGTATATATATATATAGGGGAGATTTCAAATGAGAATCCTTTTAAATTTTAAGAACTTGAAAGAACTCAACGTAATGATTTTTTTTTCGAATTTTTTTTACACATGTATAATATATGTAGGTTACATATACGTAAAAAAATTACATAATTTTTTACGCACCGAGTCGACTTTTTACACATGTGTAACGGACGTAAAAGTTTGTGTAATCACTTACATATTTATTCTCTCTGCTACTTTGACTTTTTGATCAAGTTTAACCTTAACCACATATTCCAATCAATTTAATTAAATGTGTGGCCAAGAATTGAGTTCTTAAGTTCTTAAAACTCAACATGGTTCTCAAAATATCCCTCCCATATATATATATATATATATATATATATATATATAGGGTTAGGTTATAATAGGAAGTATAGTTTTTGTAGGAAGGAAAGAAGTAATCTTGTCCATTGATTTTGAGCATGGAGGGTTGAGATTAGTTTAGGGGGAAATCAAGTATGAAAGAAAGGGGAGGGCATAAAAGGAATAACACATTTGTTGACTTTCTCTCTACACATGCAAGGCATATGCCAAATTCTCCCATCATTTTAAAACGTCAATAACTTTTTTTTATGACGTTTTTATTGAAAAACAAATTCACCATAATAACGAGTGTCTTTTTATATTTTATATGAGTACCATATTGTAATATAAAATTAAAAAAAAATTAGTGGGTTTTTTACAAATTGTGTTTTACAAAATTGTGTTATACAATAGTATTTTTCATTGTGTTTTTTTCATTGTATTTTTTACATTGTGTCATTTGTGTTTTTTATTGTGTTTTTATTATTGTGTTTTTTTAATAGTGTTTTTTTCCAAAGAATCCAGTCAAATTTTTATTTTACTTACATAAAAGCATCCATATATCGTATATACGGGTGTCTAGATAACATTTATATGGATTCAGTTTGTGTTTTTTACATTGTGTTTTTCATAGTGTTTTCCATTGTGTTTTTTCGGACTTTTCCAGCGAGGTGGTGGCGGTGGGTGACGGTTGTGGTGGCGGTGGGCGGTGGGGTGGTGGTGGTTGTAGGATATAAGTGAAGATGTAAGTGGGTCTTTGAAATGAATGTTAGTGGGTTTTGAGATTAAAGTAAGTGGCTTTTGATAAAAATACCCTCCTTCCTAGCCTTCTTAGGAAAATCAAACTTCTTATTTGAACCTAACCCTATATATATATTCTAAAACGACTTACTGGTAGCTCAATAAATAAAATATGCTCGGTGAATATGTTTATATATATATATATATATATATATGTTTTTTCTAAAATGACTTATTTGAACTGGAGTCCATTTTTATCAAAACCTGTTGTGACTAGACCAAATTGTTACCTGAAAAACCAAACCGCTTGTTTTAGCTTGGACTTGGTTTTCTTAAAACCAGTTGAAACTCGAACCAAATCTGTACTTTTTTAGAAAACTTGCTTTGAATCGGACTAAGAACCCGTATTGACCCGAACCCATTTTGACATGTCGGCCTAACCCATCTGACTTGCCCAGTTTGCCATGCTTATATATACTTTTTAAGCCTAGCTCGGTTGGATTGTATAAATCTGGCGAAGCTTGCATACCATTCAAAACCCCGCCTAAGTAAAAGCACACAAAACCACACAAGAAAGACGGCATTCAAGAAAAAACTTGGGGTCTTTTAATAGGGGATGGCTTGTGAGCTAACGCGTAACAAGACCTGAAAACTATTGGAAGACGAGGTAACCTAGAACTAGATCATACTAAATGATCATAACGAGGTTAAGTTCAAAAAAATAAGTCCCCCCAAAAAAATAAGTCAAATAGATGGTTTTTGTTGCGTCCTCACACGAAGTTACGAACCAATATCCTTGCTTTTCTATCAATTACTAAGTCTTTCGCATATGAGTAGTGAGTTGAACATCCTTTAGTACTTACTACTATATTAATAGGACGTAATATCTGTATTATTTTTAAAATGATAGCATAAATGTTTTCTGGTAAAGGGCTGTGATGTCAAAGGTTTGTGATCAAACACTTCAAGTAGCAGTTAAGCACGGAGACAATTTGCAAAACCAGAAAGGTTCGCACCAGTTTAATTTGTGGGTCACATAGGTTTGGTCTTCAAACAGATGGTTCAAACGACGATTTGCAGTGACCTGTCCAAGCGCGTGCATAGGTTCCATATGACGATATGACAACACACAAATTGATTACCGATTTTAATAACGGATGCCATGGATGATGGACCGAATAAAGTAGACTTGAAGAGAAAGGAAACTCGAGAATATAACTTTTTTTAAGAACATCCAACTCACATGCCATTTAAACCTCCTCCTAAATCTACACGAATATTCACCATGGGACTAGACCCGTGAACCACTTGGGGAGAAACACCTTCTACACACCTGGATGCCACTAGGCTTCAAGCCCAGAATGTAAATTACTTACACATTTATTGCAACTTGTATAAACATACTATCTTCTGTTCTGGAAAATAGTAACACATATAAATTTAACCTCCTCAAGTCACACCTGTCTGTCTATGTATTCATTCCAAACCCCACGCTTGCTTATTAATCTACTTGCTTATGTATTGAAGCATCCAGTATGGGATGACGGTCAACGGTTGACTTTGTCTCTGTGGTTCTTCTATTTCTCCATAGCCTCCTGCAGCCTGGTGTGTCTCACTGCGTTCAGATTAACGCAGGTTATATTTGATCTCAAACGGGTCAAATAAAAGAAGATACATCCAAAAGAGGAGAGGGTCAACAAGCCGAACGGGTTAAAAGTTATGTTAAGTATATTTTAATGCATGTGACCTCCTAAATAAAATTGCTAGTTTATTTTTATTTGTAAGTATTTAACAAAATAAAAAAATGGAAGAGAAAAAAAAGGCGTAGGCAGGTCAACCTAAACCCGCTTCTCAATGTATATTAATAATGGCTCGTTTCAACCGAACCCATTATCGAACCAACTCATCTCTCGTTTAAGAAACGGGTTGTGTTCGAGTTCCCTGTAGCCTGTTTAGGTTTCAAAATTTTAATCTTTTTTAACTGTCTTTTCAAAAGTAACTCCGATAATTTTTCTTTTTTGTTTTTTCATTTTCATTTTTAGACTCCTTAATTACTACCACAAATGAAATGATTTATTATCAAAGTTTTTTTATTGTTTCTCATTTCCGAAGTTCTTGCACACATTGTTTTGTTACAATAAAATATGGGCGTGTTTGGTCCACAATTCAACCCGCCAACCCAACACAATTAAAACCCCTGAACACTATTAAAATCTACAGTTAATATATTCCAATATAATGAATAAATATTTCTTTCAAAATAAAAAAGGTGAAGTAAGAAGCTAACCCAAGGTTCAACTGAGTTGATGCCACATTCTCGCGAGTTTGCTGGTCCACAAGAGGCGGTTCGGCTAGCTCTTTTTCCTTTCCTTTAATCTGCGCAGTAAGAATAAGATTTTAAACAAGTAGCTAATGAGCATACATATAGATCAATATCTTCAAGAGCAAGTTATGTTACCTCCTTCAAGAGCAAGCTATTTTGATCCTGCAAGGCCTTGTCCTGCATGGTATTTCCTTATTTTGATCAACTTTTGAAAATTACTAAAATGCCCTTTATTTCGCGCATAGTTAGATTCCATTAAACATGTTAATTACTCCTTGGTCTTTTTGTTATGTCTATGGAAAATCGGAATACCTTCTTTTCGAGCTTTGAAATCGATTCAAACATCAAATGGTTCTGCAGATAACATGAAACTAAGATGTCTTGGGGGGTGATTAGTTAAGAAATCATAACCACTCTCAAAAGTCAAAACATGTGTACCTTTTTCAATCTAAGACGTCGAAGAGCCATTTCAAGCTGCTGCTCCAAACTCTGAAGTTCCTTGAGACTCAAGGAATCAATGTCTTCTCCCATAAAATTCCTGTGATCTCCAAACATCATGGTATCATCATTGCTTTAACATATCCAAAACTAGACATGTTTCTAGTCATTTTTATTGACGGCTGGAGGGTGGCGCCGGTTGGACCGTCGGCCGGGGCACGTAATTTTTAGGGGCCAAAATTTTTTGTATCTATATTTTTTATACATACATTTAAAAATATAAAACTTATAAAATATGAATTGTTCTTTACCATCTTATAATTATTGGGCCCGAAATTATTTTTTATCCATAATCCATTTAATTAAGTTTAAATTATTGGGCCCAAACTAAAACTAAAAACTAAAAAAATTAAATAAAAACCCAATGCAAAATAAAAGAATTAGCGGTTCGATTGAAATTTCTCTTGGGTTCCTTCATTTTTTGCGAATGCTGAACAACGACCAACCCAGCCGACCACCACTGTTGGTTCGTTGTTAACCACCAGGCTCCTCCACGGTTGACCAAGCTAGCCACCAAGGACCAAGCTATTTCTTTTCCAGTGTTATGACTTAGAAGAGTTTCACGAATCATTGATTAATCGTTAATTATTACGGTATTTGATTATAATAAAATATTTTTCTATGTTTATTGTTATAACATTAAGCCTCGTTTAAAAAAATTAGCTTATATATTTCGTTACTCGTTAAGGCTATGGGCCTTTTTTTTCCAGCTCGGCCGAGGTATTTAAATTCTCGGAGACAGCCCTGATTTTTAAGTACGATCCAAAATGGGCCTAGTTAGCCTAAACACTTTATTAACCCTTTTCGATACTTCTATAAATAATCAATGCATTGATTATGATTAGAAAAACAATATTATTAGGTGAATAATCAAAACTTTTATGCTGCTTTCGAACCGTGTTTGACACGTTCCCTTACTTTATTATTTGACCCGTCTAACTCGTTGTCACCTTTAAAATACGACAAAATATGATGAGTTTTTGTATATACCTTTGGTTTTTCTGCAAGATGTCAATTTTACCCTTCAGTTTTGCAAGTCCCAAACTCCAGTTTTCCTGAAATCATTTCGAGGTTCGGTTTCAAACAGTAGAACTTATAAGTTGTGTAAAGTTGGTAGAAAAATATGGGGCAATAATCAAGTGACTGAAAATAAAAACCATGGCTTACTTCAGATTGATGACAGGTCCCATTAAGCTCCCTTTCTGTGTATGTGTGTTGTTCATACCTTTCAAGGATCCTTACCATTCTTTTTGTCAACATAAGGTATAAAACATTGTCAGAGATACACTTACACACATGTTATCTCAAACTAGTTGAATATATAATTATAATTTGGCGAAAAGTGGCTTTGTTATGCCAAGATAACAAGTCAAGGACTAAAGATGTCAAATAATGAACACATGTTGTTTAGGGTTTTGCACTATCTTCATACCTTTCGATTTTTTTTTACCTTTCTTCGAAAACTCTCATTTAATGGTTCATTCACTACTGGAGTCTTTATATATCAAGAATCTCACGTGTAAAGATATAGGGAGATGAAGCGGGATTTGCGTATGGTGTTCATCGACCTTGAAAAAGACTATTAGCTCGTTGTGTGATTTGGGATGGTCAGGGAAGAGGGATTCCTTAGAGGAACATGGAGATAATTATGGATGCTTATGACACTCTTAAGACAAGCGTTTGTGCGCCAGTTAGGACATAGACTTTTTCCCTGGGGAGTTGGTCTTCACCAATGTTTTACGTTGAGTCCGTTTCTTTTTGCAGTAGTCTTAGATGATTTGCCGAAGTCAATCCATGAGGCCATCTCATAATGCATGCTTTTCGCAGATAATATTGTGTAGGCAGCGGGGAGTAAGCAAGACCGCCTACACGAGAGGCTAGAAGCCTAGAAGAGTGACAAGTAGCCTTAGAGCGCAAAGAGTTATAGACAAATTGTTCTAAAACCCAATGCCTTTACAGTAGCCTAAGTACTGCAGCAAGACTAAGAAGAGCACATAAATAACTATTTAAGGAGTTTGTCTAGTGTGATTGGGCAGTAATAGTAATTACCCCTTGTATTAAGGCAGGTTTGTGCAAGTGGAGGCATTGGTGTTAGAGGTTCTGAACAAGATTAAAGAGGAAATTCTATATGGTTACAATTTGCTCAGCTATGTCACACATTATCAACTGCTTGGAATAAAAAAATACTCAAGTGCAAAAGTTGAAGCTAGCAGAGATGAAGATGATAAGGTGGATACGTGAGCACAAAAGTTTGGATCGATTAAACATGTAGTTTTGGGGGACAGTTGGGGGGGGGGGGTGGCACGCATTTCAGATAAGATAGGGAGGAGAGATTGAAATGGTTTGAACTTATACGTAGGAGAAAGATGACATCACAAGTAAGAATCGTGAAAACCCTCACGGTCAGGCCCAAACTGACATGGGATAAACATACTAGACATGTTTTGTTAGACTTACACATCTCCAAATACATGATCATCCCATTTTCAGCTTGAAGATGTATGGTAAAGGTTACAAACTTTTTAAAGGGTGCATAGATTTGTTTTAGTGTTTTCTTAGCGTTGGTTGCAGGGGTGTTCAGAGTTTTATTCGAATTCAAAAATTCGAGATTCGACTTAGTCGAATTCAATAATCAAGGTTCGAATTCAGTTTCAAAAATTTGAATTTGTTTCGATTCGATTCAAATTCTATTTCATTTTTTGAATTCAAAACAAATACAAATTTATGACTTTTATATCGGATTCGAAAGTTGAATTTAAATTATACATACAATATATATCGATACTCTAATAAAAACCAATAAGTTTTTTCACTTGTTACTTAAACATTAAACCTCACTTTTTTAATAAATTCATAATAAAATAATATTTACCATTAAAAAATTTTATGCTTCAAAAATTGTTATTTTTAAATTTAGTTCCTATTTTTCTCTTAATATTTGAAATTTATAATCTTTTATATTATTTAAAAATTGTTAGTCAAAACATATATACATATATAGAAACTTAAATTTGTTTGTATGTGCATCAAATTTTGTTATATATAAAAATAAGCATAATATTGCTTCGTATCTCCTATATCGGTTAGTACCCATAATAATTCAAATTGAAAAGATTTTTACTCTAGGAAGATTTAATTGACAAATAGTAATTAATAGTTACCACTTACCACAAAAAGAAAATTGTTCACTTGACTAACATGCCCTTATAATTAATAATTAAATAAATAAGAAGAAAAATTATGATTGGTTCTGATCACTTCTCGTCCTAAAAATACTTCTGAAAAGAACCAAATCCTATATATATATATATATATATATATATATATATATACAATTTCTTTAATTTTCAATGCTAGCATTCAACACGTTTAGGTTTTTGAAGGTCTAATTAAATCAATGGAAAGCTGGTGTAATTTCAATTTAAGCTCTCTTACAATGCATTTTTGAGTTTTTTATTTAAGGGTTTGGAAAAGAAAAGATGAGAAAATTTTTCTTTTTTCATTCTTGAGTTTGTTTTTTAAAGAAAAGAAAGAGAATGGAAAGAAAAGTTAGGGTTTTTTTCCTCCAAAACTTTCCAGCCAAATATGGCTTGATTGTGAAGGAAAAATTTATAGTCATGTACAATATTACTAATTTACCATATCTTTTCCTTTCAATCTAACTCAAGAATGAGGACATAATTGTAAAGTTACAATTTTTTTCCTATCTTTTCATTCCTATCTAACTCAATAATGTAACTAACACTTTCTTTTCTTTTAACTCGAGAATGTCTTTTAAGTAAATAATTTCTTTTCCTTTCTTCCCCTATCCAATCTTATCATTTCTTTTCCTTGTATTTTAAACCCGAGAATACAGTGTTATGATGGATTCAAATAAGAAAGTATATTACTACGAACTAAAACATTCGTTATTTATAACTTTCTAATTAAGGGTATTTTCTTGATTTTTGTTTTGTTTAATTTGTGTTTAAAACAACCCTTCAGAAAATAAAAGTGTATTGTTTTTTATAAAGTGTTAAAAAAGATTATTATACAACTACTATGTATTAAAAATTTTTAATAGGTTTATTGTTTATTATATATTGGTTATTTATTAAACATCGTATTTAATGAATTCCCAGTGTAGTACACGCCTTTCGAACTAGTATACACGCGCGCACACACACATATATTATAGGGGATGGATCGTGCGAGAAGTGCGAGAAAATTAATACTAGCCATTGATTATGTATAATAAAGGTTTGTATTGAAAAATAACAAATTGTAATTAGTAATATTGTAACTTAAATGATTTTTACTAACAAAAAGGTAGTTTGAGAACATTTATCTCATAATTAAAATCTTTTATTTAATCCTAAAACCACTCAAAATCATTAATATCGTTTTGGTTGTGTGTTGTGGAATAACTAGCAAAACCTAGTTATCGTGACGCGTCATTGTCACGTAAGCAGTGAGGCAATAACTTGTTTCTTGCATTATGGATAACTAGCCTCTACCCCATTAAAATAATAATTAAACTATATAAAAATTAAATAAAAAAAAGAAAATGGTTTTTGGTGTGATGTGGATTTTATTGATTGGTCCATTACAAATAAGTTAATACTATGATTCGTATATGTGATATCATGAACTAGTTTTGTTTGTGTAAGTTAATATTGTGATTTGCGAAGGTAAATAGAATTGTTCTATGTGTAGGTTAATATTGTGATCTGGGTAAGTTAAAACGTACTGGTTTTGTGTATGCTTGTTAATATTGTGACATGTGTACTTGATAACATGAACTAGTTTTGTATGTGTAGGTTAATATTGTAATTTGTGTATGTATTTTTTTATGATGGTTTAGTTTAATGAATGTAGTTTTTATAATATGTGTATGATGATTTTGTTTTATGTATTTTTTGGAGACAGAATCTAGTAAAAAATAAAAGTATAAACGTTTGTAACTTAACATTAATTTGTGTTAGTTACCAAAAAAAATCTAGCTTGAATTAAATAATCAGAAATTAATAAAAACGTTTGTGATTGGTTAGTCTTTTCTCGCACTAAGCATGACTTCTCGAAAGGGGTAAGGATCCTAAGAGAATCATTAGCAAATTGAGAACTTTGAGAACCATTTTGGATCACTAAAAAAACCCTCTGAAAAAATATTAAAAAAATTATAAAACAAACAAAACCGAAAATTTTAAAAAAGTAAAAAAACCAAAATTCTTATATTTCATTCCGGTTTCATTAAAAAAAAACCGAATTTTTTTTTTCTTTTTAATTCGTATTATACCTGTATACATATGTATACTTTCATTTAATCTCTAGTTACGTAATATACACATATGTACATTATCATTTACCTTAAATTATACATATGTGTATAGGAAAAAACATGTGTGTACATATTATACATATATGTATAATAAAAAAAACCGATTTTTTTTCTTTTAAATTCGTATTATACCTATACACATATGTATACTTTCATTTAATCTCTGGTTATGTAATGTACACATATGTACATTATCATTTACCTTAAATTATACATATGTGTATAAGAAAAAAACATGTGTGTACATATATGTACATATTATACATATATGTATATGTATAATTTAGCTAAACCAAGAATATTTTCTTTACGTTTTTTTTAGAAACCGGAATGATAAATAAGAACTTTGGTTTTTTTACTTTTTTTTATTTTTGTGTTTTTTTTTGTTTTATGATTTTTTTTATTTTTGGGTTTTTTTGTGGTCCAAAATGGTTCTCATAGTTCTCAATTTCCAAAAAGTTCTCACATGATCCTGATCCTCTCGAAAGAATCTATAACTCTATATATATATCTCTCTCTCTCTCTATATATATATATAAATGATCCAATACAATAATCCATTATCGTACATTACGTACACGACACCCTTAACCCTTGATTTCAAAAACACGCTAACCCTAAAATCGTAACTACACGATCTGTTTGTTGTCCACCACCTCCGCCATCCCGCCAAAGTCCACCGTCACGACCATCGTCTACCGTTGTGAGCACCGTCCTCTTCCATCACAGTCATATCGTTGTTCACAGGTTAGTTGATCAAATTGACCAATTGAAATTGAAATTGCTGAACCTAATTGATCAATTACCTTGATATTGATCGAATTAATCATTAATTTGAAGCTTCAATCGATCAACTTTTGACTTTAAATGATGGGTTTTAACCTTGAAAGTATCAAGTTTTAAGCCTGAATGATTTAGGTTTTTAGCCTGAACGTTTTAGATTTTTAAGCCTGAACGTTTTAAGGTTTAACCTTGAACGTTTTAGGGTTGGGAATTTGGCTTGAACGTTTTTGGTTTTTTAACCTTGAACGTATTTCGCGTACCTAATGTACGTTAAGCAATTATTGTACGTTAACGCACCCTTACACACACACACACTAATATGTATATATACATGGACAAAATATTCTAAATACGGGCCAAATCTAATAGGCCGTAACTGTTAATACTATAAATTTTTGAATATCATACAATTCATATTACATTTTGAACTTTTTATCATGTGGTATTGTGGCTACTTTAAACTTCAAGAAAAGTCGATAAGTCATTGATAATTTCCCATTTCTCATTTGAAAAGGGGATTGCCAAATCATTCTCGGCAAGACTAGAATGAAACATTTGTAAAGTTTCTCTTTGTTTCAAAGCACTTTGAAACATTATGCAAGTGGAATTCTATCGATGAGGTACATCCCAATTAGCTCCCAAAGCTTTTCTTCCCGTATCTTTACAAAATTTTCTATATTCCATTTGTCTTTTTTACTTTTCTTAAAAACTTCATGTATCATTAGTCTAAAATCGTTTATAACCGATGTAACCTCATCCGAAGCAAGTCCGTCTTGCACGATTAAATTAATGATATGTGCAACACACCTTGAGTGAAAAAATACACCATTGCAAATCGGTGTATATTTTAATTTTAATTTATCAACCGCCGATGTATTATTCGACGCGTTATCAAATGCCATTGAAAATATTTTATTTTCTAGTTTATAAGTTTTTATAACATAATCTAAAATTTCAAACAAATTATCTCCCGTATGTGGATACTCAAAGAGTTCGAAAGCAATGGTGCGTTTCATCATTTCCCACGATGACGGGTCTACCCAATGAGCGGTGACACAAAGATAAGATTCGGGTAGACCATGTGGAACCGACCAAACATCACTAGTTAAGTTTATTCCCGTATTTATATTTTCAAAATATGCAATTAGTACCTCTTTGGCCTTCTTCCACAATTTTAAACAATAACGTTTAAGAGTATGACGACTTACGTGAGTGTATTGTGGTTGAAGCGTATCTCGAATCATGGCGGTTAAGCGAGGGTTGTCGAAGTGGCTAAACGGCAAAGCTTCTTGAATCACAAACTTCGCCATACGATCTTGAACTCGATCAATTTGGTATGTAAATATTCCGCCTTCACTATCCATTTGCGTTTGTTGCGAATCGACGTTCTTTTTCAACGCCTTGCAATACGGTTTTTCGATGTGTTTCTTCAAATTTGAATTCGAAAGTGGGTTTAAATAAATCCCACAAAACTTGCACCGAGCCTTCAATGAATGCTCACTCAACTCAACCAAATCCCAATTGCACCAAATCTCTTGATTACGATTATGAGGTACAATACGAACGAAACTTGGTTCGGCGTTGGAACATTGACCAACCGATGATTGTGAGGCAGCCATAACAACAAATATGAATATAGAAGAAGAGAAAACAAGAGATTAGAGAACTCAAAACGTTGTAATAGCGTTTTTTTGTATTTTTTTGCGTTCGGGTTTGCGTTTTGAGTGTTGTGATGAACCCATGACACCAAATACAGTGGGGTGCTTGGGGGAGCCAAAAAACGGCTATTTTTGACCCCAACGGTCAAAAAACGGTCAAAAAACGATTTCCAACGGCTATATTCAATCCAACGGCTAGAACCGGTTAGGAACCGGTTCCGGTTCGGTTCCGGTTCCTACCCGCCCCCACTCAGAAATGTAAGAACCGGTCACGGATCATCGGGTTGAATCAGATAGGGGCCCGGTTCCTACAAAAAACGGGTAGGAACCGGTTCGGGTCCGATTCGGGTCCACCGGTTCAGTTCCAGGAACCGGTTTCGTTGAACATCTCTAAGTACAACTATTGTTCTATGGCTGTTTTACTTTAAGAGATCATGACGAAGTCGTTTTAAAGTACCCGTTATTACATGCCTAAGCCAAATCTAACTCGGTCTTCTTGTTTGTTCAAACCTTATAATTAAAAATACCTGTTTGATAAGTTTATATATATATATATATATATATATATATATATATATTACAAAATTTTTTACGCACCAAGTCGACTTTTTACACATGTGTAACGGACATAAAAGTTAGTGTAACCACTTACATCTTTATTCTCTCTCCTACTTTGACTTTTTTGGCAGATTTAATCTCAACCTCAAATTCCATTCTATTTAATTAAATGTTTGGCCTAGAATTGAATTCTTAAGTTATTAAAACTCAACATGGTTCTCAAAAAATTCTTCCTATATATATATATATATATATATTTTTTTTTTTTAATTATATTTGTTTTATTATACAAATGGTATTGTGAAATTATTTTTATTTACTTTATAAAGGAAAATATGTGTTTTTCCTTTTAGTGTTGTCTTAGCATCACTTAGTACTAGTTATGTTAGTTTAATATTCTTATAACTTTACGAGTTATTAGAGTCTAAGTTGAAAAAAATAAATTAAATAAGAGTATAGCTAGGTTCCTATTATTTATAGCCTAGTTTGCGTAATTAATGTAAAACCAGCATCTTGTACGTACCTTTTAGATCATATCTTTTAAACCACCTTTTTGTCCATATTTCTTTTGGAACTTTATTTTCGTCATCCATATTGTTACTTGTCGGATTACGTGGCTCATGAAATAGTTCTAGTATATGAAACTCAGTCGCTTTAATAAAATAAAGTTACATAATTGGGTTTTGGTTGACAGTTGACATACGCTACACTATATTAACCCTAAAATAAAAACATAAATAACATGTACCTTTTATTAAAGTCAGCCATAGGCAAGAAAAAAAAAGGCATTGATGAATATCTTAAAATATGCATTAAATGTTAATTACAAAGAAAATTAGTTTATATCCAACACTTTAGGCTAAGGGGTGTGGGAGCTTTAATGAGGGCTCCAACCAATAATATTATGACGTGTGGCAGAGAGAGAAACTGGATAAAGGGGGTGCTGGAGCCCCCGTTGGAGCCCCTGGCCCTGGTGTGGAGGGGCTCCAGCAGGGCTCCAGCGAATTTTTTTTTTATTTTTTTATAAATATATTCAAACAACGTATTATTAAAAAATCTCATAAATTATTAAAAAAAACACACATTAATAAAAAAAACACATTAATATTTAAAAATAAAATAAAAATTAAAGTACTAAAAAAACATTCTTCTTATTCTTCGGCTTGGTCTTCTTCGATCAACCTCTTTCGGATACGTTCCTTTTGCTTTTCCATTAGCATTTGACCGACCGGATTTAGTTTACTGAAGTCTGTAGTAAGAAAGTCCAAATCTCTCATTCGACTTTTTTCCTTTTTGTCATAAGAGACCACCTCCATGGTTTTGTTGAATTTATTGAGGGATACAACAAGATTGGCGATGTTTACGACTTCCCCCTCAGCCGGTTTTTTCCCCTTGGTGTCCCTTCCCAATGGCCGCCTCCTCGGCGGTGAAGACGTTTCCTCCTCCGCAATGTTTAGGTCGAATCCAACGCGGCAATCTGACCCGGTTGAAGTGCTATACGCTCCAGACGAACTAGTTTTAGTCCGTTTCGGCCCTACTTCCGCATCAAAGTCCGGCGCCACCAGCTCAACCCACTTGGACACCTTTTCAACCTCTCCCACAACTTTAAATCGTCCCACGTCTTCACCATCCCATACCTCCGCAAACACTCCTGCTTCCACTCTTCGACCGTGAAATTGTAAACCGCCAAATCATCACTGCCACTTGGTCTCATACGACCGCTGTTCCTGTTGAAAAGATTAGTAAACAAGCCGACAAATTTTCTGATTTCGGACCACCGACCCGAAATCATATCGGCGTTCCGCTCTGTACTCCCAACGAGCATGTAGAACGTCTCCCTAACCTTTGTCCAATAAATCTTGCTCTTTTGGTAGTCGGCTGCAAAATGAATAAATAAATTAGATTTCCATTTAACTTTTTTATTAAAAATCATTTTTAAAAACGTTAAAACAATTACCGCAACGCCGATCCTCAGAAATGACTATCCAAGCCCGACACAAGGCTTCCTTCTCATCCGATGACCACGGAGTGGCTTTCCGTTTCGTCCTCGGAGTCGAAGCCGGTCCCGACCCATCCGTTGCAACTTGTTTTTTCCGGTGGACGCGTCTTTTTGGTCTCGTAGCTTCACCGTGTGATTCTTGTGTCTCCGGAACAACAAAGTTAGGAGACGGTTGTGTGTTGGATGGTTGAAAGCCGGATGATTCTTGCGGCTCCGAATAAAACATCGGTTGGTGCGGTGACGACCATAAATCGTCGTCAAGATAATCTGAATCAAGGTTTGGGAACCAATTTCCAGCCATTTTTTTTAAAAAAAGTTGAGAAGATGAATTGATTTTGGATGAAGGTTTGAAGTTTTAGTATAAAAATAGGTGAAATGGAGTATAATTATATAAGAAAATATTTTTTTTTTAATATTTAAGAGCCCAACGGCTCTTTTCTAAACCCAATGCAAGATTCTCTCTCTCTTCAGCCGCTAACCAGCTCACGCCTCTCTTTTTTTTCCGTTAGCGCCCCGGTGGTGTGGTGTTAGCGCCTGGGGGCGCGAGCGGAGGGGCTCTAGCGCCCCCGTTGAAGCCCCACACCCCTCAGCCTTATATGTATATATATGCGGTGCATATATAAATATACATATAGAGAGAGAGAGTGAAACATGAAAATATATTAGGCTGAGGGGTGTGGAGCGCTAGAAAGGGCGCAAGAGGCCAGCCGCTCGAGCCCCGGGGCGCGAGCACCACACCACCGAGGCGCGAGAGGGGCGCGAGCGCGGAAAAAGAGGCAGGCGCAAGGGGGTTCGCGGGACCTGTGGGGCGTAAATGGGCTTGGGAATGGTGAAAAGAGCCGTTGGAGTCTTAAAAATGAGCCGTTGGCTCTTTATTTAATAAAAAAAAAAAAAAAATTTTTCTCTATATATATCTATATCAAATACAAACCAACAACAATATAAAACATACAATTTTCTCTCTATTAAACCTATATCAAACCCAAACCAACACCAATATCACATACCAATATCACATACCAATATCACATACCACACCCAAAACCCAAAATCACCCCATCTTCCAAACCTTTTTTTAAAAACATGGCTGGAAATTGGTACCCAAACCTAGATTCAGATTACAGTTACGACGATTTATGGTCGGCACCGGACCAAGCGATGTTTTATTCGGGGTCGCAACAACACATTAGATATTAATGTGTTTTTTTAATTAATGTGTGTTTTTTTAAATAATTTATGAGTTTTTTTAATAATACGTTTTTTTAATACATTTATAAAAAAATAAAAAAAAAAACCGCTCGCGCCCCCTCTCGCGCCCCTCCACACCATGTCCCGGGGCGCGAGCACCACAACCAATACCCATCTTATCAAGTTTCTCTCTCTGCCACACGTCACAATATTATTGGCTGGCGCCCCCACTCGCGCCCCCTTTCGCGCCCCCCACACCCCTCAGCCTTATAGATATTATATATCAAAGAAGGTACCAATGACTAATTAAACTAAATTTATTAAAATGGTAACATGCTACCTATTTAAAAATTTGAATTATAAGACTGTTAGTTTCTGTAAAACCAAATAAAAATGAATATCTCTTGTTAGTAAGTATATATGTCTGCTACTGTATGAGCACAGCAAGCACTATAAGTTAAAAACAGCAGTCATGCACCCAGTGCTCCAAGCTATGTCAAAGTTACTAAAGCTAATATATATCATGAAAATACACACTTAATGTACTGTAACAGATAAAGTTTTGGTTAATTATATTAATTCATTGTTTTCCAAGAATTTATTAAACAACAATTTTCAGCTCCATGATCATCAATAATATGGTCTGTGATGTTATCACATGTGTTAAGTTAAAATAACAACAAACACTTCTAACTTATAGTTAAACGCACATATAGGAATTAAAATCAACCGAAACGAAAGGCTAAAATAGCCGTATTTAAGAAATAAACTAGACCGAGTTGACCACGAGCTACCAAAAACCCTAAATCGCGATTCGAATAACCTAAGTTCACAATTTTTTGCATGAAATAACTATAAATCCGAATAAACGCTAATTATATCAAATCGGTGACGCACTCTAGTACTTTTTTATCAGTCGATTAGTATTGATGTATCGTCCTGTCTAGTTGCTTACGATTATTTAATATATAATATATAATATAGAATAAGAAGCAATTAGGGCAAAATAAGAGAGTGAGAAATGGAAATCGTACGAAGAATCAGTAGCGTACTCAGCAAGCTTTCCTTTGGTGGAGAAGACGATGAGAGCCACGTCAACATCACACAGTACGGAGATCTCGTGAGCTTTCTTTAGCAATCCGGATCTCCGTTTGGAGAAGGTTACTTGACGGTTGATTTTGTTTTCGATCCGCTTCAACGTCACCTTTCCTCGACCCATCTGTCGCCGGTGGTGGGAGAATATTTCGCCCAATTTGGAATATTATTATTACTTGCTTCAATAGTTACTTGTGTATATGTTTCATGTAAACGTACCCTTTCTATTTTTGATTGATGATTCTACTCCACATATTAGTCCGGGGAGTGTGTACGAATATGTTGCACACTATTTCACTTTATTTTGAATTTTTAAATTTAATTATATTTTTTGGTTTTAAAAGTGTATTTTAGTGATGACAATGGCACGGGTATATTATTGGTTGTCTCATAACCAGTTGAAAGCCTGCTACTCGTTACTTATCGCGTTTGCGGATGTCCGTAAGGGGAGGATACAAAGTTTTTAACCGGCTCTGCTCTATTTTTATTGGTTTCTTTTTTTTCGTTTAAAACCGTTTTACATGTTTATATTATGTAGTCCGTTAGGTTATAACGAAACTGATGGTACAAACGGTTTATGCATATGATTTTCAGAGTGTGAGATATAGTTTATGTTCGAAGAAATATTACAGTCAACAAGTGGTTTATCGTAATCATGTATTCTAACTTTTAATAGTTAATATATAAAAACATATTTATTTAAACTTAATGTGATTTTCTATCAAAATAATTAATTTAGAGTTTATAAATGTGAAGTTAGCTCACTTGGTAAAGCTTGAGAGGTTATATGTTTAAACTTAGGCAACATGTAATTTAGATATATTAGTACCATAGTGAAGTAATATTTGCTGTTAAAAAAAATTGTAGTGTGTGGTGTAAAACTAATTTAAATATAGATTTTGACGTTTTTATTAAAAAAGAAAATACAATATGTATTTATATTTACTCAGTATAGAGTAGCAAGTATAGGTTTTTTTAGGAAAAAGGAAAGAAAAGCCATGTACAAAAAAGGAGAGGTTTGAGATGACTGAAACCGGTATTGCAGCTTTGGTTGGTGGTATTTTAAAACCACAGTGGTATTTTGAAAAATGCTGTCTGAAGCTTATTGGTGGAAGGACAATTTAGATGCTGAGGTTGTCTGTTCATGGCTGGCCACATCGTACGCGTGCGTGTCAACGTCGGCTTGCTTAGGGCTCCACTATTCCTTGTCGTTGTCCATTTATACTTTTGGAAGAAAAGAAAATCCAAAATATATAGATTCTGTTCAAGTGTGTGTTTATTGTTTAAACATGCGAAGATCAATAAACATGAGAGAACAAAAGAGAGATCATAAAATAAAGAACAAGTCGCAAGAGATGTAACTATTCGATGTTTAAAAATGGAGCTTCATGTGTTATATTATTCGTGTATATTAATACCGCCACCATCACTTTGGAATCGGGCTTCGGCTTGGTGAAACCGAATGGAATTGAGGATGGTAAAGGTGTAACCTATTTCGTATTTATTCAGATGTCACCCTGTATGGGCTCGGTTTGGTTATTCGGTTTCTGTATTTATTCATCAGGTTACAATCGAAGAAGGTTGGGTACTTCGACATGTGCCCCGAGTACCTTAGGGTGGATCTAGCATAGGTTAAGCGGTAGCCTCGGCTACCCCTCATTTTTCTTGGTGAAGTATTGTTGAAATTATTCATAATTTATGTCATTTCTAATTCCATTTACTTATTTTGTTATGAGGTTTTAATAAAAGAACGTTGAAGGATGATTATTGTTTCAAAGGAAAGTGTGTGCTGTCATTCCTGATTTCATGGATCTAAAAGGGTTGGACATGGATCTAAAAATATTTATAGCACAACTCTATGCTTATCAAAATATACAAAAAAAAAAAAGATACAGAACACGAAGATCATCTTCTTCATTATCGGATTCTATCAAGCATTCGACTCAGAATCATTCGTGTTACTTCTTTTTGTTCTTAATCTGTAATAGTTAGGATTCATTGTACTACTAGCTAGTTTGATTGATTCAGTTCTGTAACCCGCGATTCTGGTTATTCAAGCTTTCAACCTATTTATTTAATTATAAAATCAAGAATTTTTACATGGTATCAGAGCTTAGGCAAGCTCTATATTGTGGTTAATTCCTTGATTCGACCTCTCAATCGAACCACTTAACCATTGTTCGTCAGCTCCGATTTAGGGTTCTTTGTGATTAACCGGCATACTAACTTGGTAATCCCACGTACCCAAATCTAAAGTAGGTTCCTCTCTTATCTCATATATAACAACAAATCAAAGAAACCCTAATTTTTAGGGATACTGGGATTCGCTAATAGCAGCAGAAGATCTAGGGTTTTTTTAAGTTTAGAAATTGGATCTGGAAATCAATCACCCACCAATAGTTGCTGGACTTTTATTTTGTATCTTAGGATTAACCTCATTGGATATAAATTCAACCTAGAAAAGGTGTTGCCACTACACTTGGTAAATTATTAATTGAGAAGGAAAAAAACGAAACAAAGGAGGTGCTTAAATTTACTTATAGTTGATATCTTTTTTTGGGGATTCAATCACCCAAATTAGTATCAAGTGTCATCCTTGTATCCCCAATCAAAGGATACAAAATTTACCGATAAAATCCCATTGTAAGTGTTCTTTTTAATATCTTGTTTTATTTTATTTGTGTGTTTTTAGGTTAAAGATCCTATTAATTCTAAATTTTTGGATCATAACTACCTTTTGCTCCACTACTCCTTTTTTTTACAAGTTCTAAATTTTTTGGGCTATATTTGTCTTATCTATTTGTGTGCTTATCTGTTATTTACTTGTTCAGACAAACAAATTGTAACACCCCGACCGATGGCGGATTATACATCGGGGCGCCACGTATTGTTTCATTACTCGTGACACTATTTGGGTGTCAATATTTAATAAATACATTTTCATTGCGCACGCGCAGAACATAAAAATCGTAAAGTAACATAAATCATATCATAACTCAAAATATTCAAATAACATAATTTGACTTGTTACATTTTAATCTAGGTCCAAAGAAAAAGAAAACATCCTACGTGTCCTTGAGATTCCCAAAAGCAGTTACAGCAAACCTGAACATGTGTTAAAATAAAACGTCAACACTTGCGTGTCGGTGAGAAATCAAGTTTAATAGATATAAATAGATAATAACAAACACTGTGCGCAACATGTGCTTAACTGGGGTTTAACATAGGGTGTAATCAGATTGTGATCAAGCCTAAATAGATCGAAGCTCATAGTTCAATCCGTGCTCCCAATCGAGCACAAAAACAAATAATCATACGTGCATGTGTAAACAAAAACAAGAAAACCGTAAACGATAGGTCTCCCGTGTTCATCTAATGGATCCATGAAAACTTCGGAATAGGCCGAACAAAGCGGTTAATGATTCACACATACAAATAAACAGCCAAGTAAACGTCCATAACACATGGGGTTTTGCGCACATAAATTTCATAAACAAGTTTAAGACTCAAGTTGTACGAACACATGAACATCCCAAAATGTTAAAAATAAAAGGGGATTAAGTACGAGATTACTCACCTGTAAACGGTGCGTTGAAAGATAATGCAAGAATCCAATTTTTAAACAAGCACAAGTTAACCTATAAATAAGAGGTTATTGGTTTAACGATTGGTTTCTATGTCTTGAATATATGCAGTAAGTATCGATTTTTGTTAGTTAAACAAATTGAAACAAAATATATATATTTATATTTACCGAGATTCTGGGCAGAACAGAAGAGAAGACGGAGGCAAAGAGAGGAGTGGCATTGCTGAGGAACTACGGCAGAGAGCAAAGGGAGAGAGATTTGGGGAGTGCTTAAGTGTAGTGTGTGTAGTGTTAATAAACAAGAAATTAGCTTAATTTATAGGAAAAACCCTAGGGAACACAATCCCTTGAAAGGGGAAAAGATCTTATCAAATCAAGCAAAAGATATTAAAAAGCACAAGAAAACAAAAGCAAAAGATATTAAAAGATATGCCGGCAGCTGCAGGGGATAGGGAAAAGCTGACAGGTTACAGATCAAAGCATGGGAGGTGTCAGATAAAGCACTGTTCAAGACATGCAAAAGAAGATTTCAAAAGATTATGTCAGTCACTTTTTCTGTCAACCAATAGGATTGGTGCGCATGCTGCGCCGAAAGTGGCTTTTCGGACAGATGTCGGAACTGACCTACAGTGCTCATACAAAAGATAAGATATTTCAAAAGTATACAGGCTGACTTAAACTGAAGAAAAGACTTAAGGTCTAGCGCGAGAAAACTCGAGCGCGCGCGAGGGCGAAGGCAGACAGAGAACAATCCTTAGCGCGCCGCGGGAAGAACTACAATCCTTAGCGCGTCGCGGGAAGAACTACAATCCTTAGCGCGTCGCGGGAAGAACTACAATCCTTAGCGCGCCGCGGGAAGAACTATAATCCTTAGCGCGCCGCGGGAAGAACTACCATTCTTAGCGCGCTGCGGGAACAGTTCGCCTCGCGTATCGCAGGAACAATTGGTCTTCGCGCAGGCTTCCTTGTAAGGAGTCTGGCGCGTGGAGCTGCGCAGACATCCTTAGGCGGGAAGAACCAAAGGACAAGCAAAGAGTTAAGGGGGGGGGGGGGTTCAAGGCTTAAGGGTTAAGCAGAGGGGCGGGACGGCGACAAGAGAGAAAAAGGGGCGGGACGGCGACAAGAGAGAAAAGGGGCGAGACGGCGACAAGAGAGAAAAGGGGCGGGAAGGCGACAAGAGAGGAAAAGGGGCGGGAAGGAATTATTATTATTAGTATAAATATATATATATATATATATATATATATATATATATATATATATAATTTATTTAATGTTAAATTTACAAAGATTAATAATCAAATTTTAAATTATAAAAAGAATCGGATTCAAAAACGGGTACCTGGGTCGGGTCGGATTGGGCAGTTGTCACAGTCTCCCCTACTTTAAGAAATTTCGTCCCGAAATTTATCTCGAAGTAGGTTGCGCAGAGAAAAGGTGCGGGTACTTGATCTTCAACTGATCTTCCCTTTCCCAAGTGAACTCGGCTCCGCGCTTGGACTGCCAACGAACTTTGACAATAGGGATGCGACTGCGCTTGGTTTGCTTTACCTCGCGATCCATAATCTCAACAGGCTTCTCAACGAAATGCATAGACTCATCAACTTGAACTTCATCATGTGGTATGTGGAGGTTCTCGTCAGCTAAACATTTCTTGAGATTGGATACATGGAAAGTTGGATGCACATTGCTGAGCGCGGGCGGCAGGTCCAGTTTGTAGGCAACTTTTCCCACCCTCGCAAGAATCTTGAACGGACCAACATAACGAGGTGCAAGCTTACCTTTCTTCCCAAAGCGGACAACACCCTTCCAGGGCAACACTTTGAGGAGAACAAGATCACCAACTAGAAATTCGAGAGGCTTCCGCCTGCGATCTGCGTAACTCTTCTGTCGGCTTCTGGCAGTCAGCAGATGATCACGGATCTTGGCGATTTTATCGGTTGTCTCTTGAACTAGTTCGGGTCCTGTGATTTGAACTTCACCCACTTCGCTCCAACAAATCGGTGAGCGGCACTTTCAACCGTAAAGTGCTTCAAATGGGGCCATACCGATGCTGGAATGATAGCTGTTATTATAAGAGAACTCGATCAGAGGTAGGTGTGAATCCCAATTACCTCCAAAATCAAGAACACAAGATCGAAGCATATCCTCAAGGGTTTGGATGGTTCGCTCAGACTGTCCGTCAGTCTGAGGATGATATGCAGTACTCATGTCCAAACGAGTTCCTAACGCAGTTTGGAGAGATTTCCAAAAGCGAGATATAAAACGGCCATCGCGATCGGATATGATGCTCAAGGGAGTACCATGACGGCAGACAATTTCTTTGACATAAAGATGCGCAAGTTGTTCAACACGGTAGGTTTCACGAATGGGCAGAAAGTGGGCAGACTTGGTCAATCGATCCACTATTACCCAAATGCTATCATGTTTGCTTGCGGTCAAGGGTAACTTGGTGATAAAGTCCATTGCTATACTTTCCCATTTCCACGTAGGAATTTCAGGTTGTTCGAGCAAACCAGATGGGCGTTGATGTTCAGCTTTTACCTTAGAACAAGTTAGGCATTTAGCTACGAACACAGCAATATCCTTTTTCATACCAGGCCACCAATAAGAAAGGCGCAAATCTTTGTACATTTTGTCAGCACCAGGATGAACGGAATACCGAGTTTTGTGCGCTTCACTCAGTATGACAGAGCGAAGATTCTCATCATTGGGGATCCAGATGCGATTGAGATAACAGAGAATTCCATTCAGGTTAGGGACTAGATGCGCTTCTGCACCACACGCTAACTCGGCGCGTAGGTTGCCTTTGCTGATCGATGCGCGCTGCGCGTCGCGAATGCGCGATTCAAGATCGTTTTGGATCGGCGCGAAATGAAGCTGCGTGCGCGGCAAGATACAGTTGAGTTGACTGGGTTTGCGGCTGAGCGCATCGGCTACCACATTAGCCTTTCCAGGGTGATATCGGATCTCAAATCGTAATCGCTGATGAGTTCGTTCCATCGGCGTTGTCTCATGTTAAGTTCCTTTTGATCAAAAATGTGCTGAAGGCTTTTATGGTCGGTGTAAATGATGCACTTAGTACCATAGAGGTAGTGTCTCCAGATTTTTAAGGCAAATACAACTGCACCAAGTTCGAGGTCGTGAGTCGTATAATTCTTTTCATGAATTTTGAGTTGCCTAGACGCGTAAGCGATAACCTTGCCTCGTTGCATAAGTACACAACCGAGACCTTGGTTGGAGGCATCACAATAAACGACAAAGTCGTCAGTACCCTCAGGTAACGTTAGAACAGGAGCTTCGCACAACAATTGCTTGAGCGTTTGAAAGGCTTCTTCTTGCTTCGAGCCCCAAATATATGGTTTGCCTTTGTGCGTTAATGCTGTTAAAGGCAAGGCGATTTTTGAGAAGTTCGAAATGAATCGCCGGTAGTAACCAGCTAAGCCCAAAAAGGAACGGATTTCGGTAGGAGTGGTCGGTGCAATCCAGTTCTTGATTGCTTCAATTTTGGATGGGTCGACATGAATACCCATCTTGTTTACAACATGACCAAGAAACTGTACTTCGTCCGACCAAAACTCACACTTGGAGAGTTTGGCATAGAGTTGTTCGGTTCGAAGCTTTTGCAACACCAACTGAAGATGTTGTTCATGCTCGGCCTTGGTTTTGGAATATACCAGAACGTCATCGATAAACACGATCACGAATCGGTCCAAGAAAGATCTACACACCCGGTTCATTAGATCCATGAAAACAGCGGGTGCGTTGGTTAAACCGAAGGGCATGACCAAGAATTCAAAATGACCGTAGCGGGTTCGAAAGACAGTCTTGGGAATATCTTCTTCGCGGATACGCAACTGGTGATAGCCAGAACGGAGATCGATTTTGGAGAAACAAGAGGCACCTTGGAGTTGATCAAAGAGGTCGTCAATACGCGGTAAGGGATACCGGTTCTTAATGGTGAGCTTGTTCAGCTCGCGGTAATCGATACACATGCGAAACGAACCGTCTTTCTTTTTAACGAACAACACCGGAGCACCCCACGGCGAAGAGCTAGGGCGAATGAATCCTTTATCGGTCAACTCTTGAAGTTGACTTGCTAATTCTTGCATTTCAGCGGGTGCAAGTCGATAAGGAGATTTGGCTACGGGGGATGCACCAGGGACAAGATCAACACGAAACTCGACTTCCCGAGCGGGAGGTAAACCAGAAAGATCATCGGGGAAGACTTCAGGAAAGTCACGCATGATGGGAAGTTCAGAAAGTTTCTTCTTTCCTTCATCGGGTTTGACCACATGAGCTAAGAACGCGACACATTTCTTCCGCAAAAGTCTTCGGGCTTCAGAGAATGACATAAGTTTAAGACCGTTAGATGGTTTCTCGCCGTAGATATGAAGATCTTGACCATTTTCCCGAGGAATGCGAATCAACTTCTTGGCGCAGATTACTTCGGCGCGATTTTGCGAGAGCCAGTCCATTCCAATAATCACATCAAAACTTCCAAGAGGCATGGGAATGAGGTCGATTAGAAAATCGTGTTCATTAAGGTTAAGCGTGCAATCTTTGATCACGGAGTTTATTAAAATAGTTTCACCATTAGCCAATTCAACTGAAAAGTTTTCGTTTAAGTTTACTCGCGGTCGCAAGTTTTTGTTCAAATGCGCGAGAAATAAAACTTCTATCGGCGCCAGTATCAAAAAATATAGATGCATATTGTCCGTTAAGTAAAAATGTACCATTAACCACGTCATTATTCGCTTGCGCTTGGTGCGCGGTTATATTAAAGGCTCGTCCGCGTGTCACTTGGTTTGAAATTTGGTTAACCGGATTAGCTTGTGTAATTTGTACTTGCAGTCTCGGGCACGCGTTCCGGAAATGACTGGGGTCACCGCAGTTATAGTACGACCTGGGTCGTGGATTAGGGTATGTTGGTTGTGGGTTTAGCGGGTAAGTTGGTGGTGTTTGCGCGATTGGGTTGGCGGGAAGGACTCTACAGTTCTCAGTAGTGTGACCAGTACGGCCACATCGGTTACATTGTCGACACGGGACTTGAGTTGGGTGATGAAGTTTACAGGTTGGGCAAAAGGGTTGGTTTCCTGTGTAAGGTTTCTTAGTTGACGGGGCAGGGAGTGCGGGATTGGTTAAGGCATAGTTATGGACTACAGGGGGTGTTGGGTAGGTTGACAGTGGGTTAGGAGCGTATACTGGAGGTTGGTAGGCGGGTTGCTGGACAACGAGCGGGTTGGTAAGCGCGTAGGCTTGATGATTGGGTTTGCGCCTGCGTTTGAGGTTGTTACGGTTTGAGGGTTCTGGCTTGGTTTCTGTTGGTTCTGGGACAGTCTTGGTGAGTTTGGTCTTCTTGGCTCCCCGCAGGAACAGGGTTCCTGCCCTGACATGGTTGTCGCTGAGCACAGCGGCCAACTCGATGGCGTCAGAGAGGGTTGCTGGGTTCCTGGCCCATACAGAATCTTGAATTTCCATGGGGACACCCCCAAGAAACTTCTCGATGGCTCGGCGGGAAGGGGTAACTAGGTGCGGGACAAGCAAACTTAGTTCGTGGAAGCGCGTAGCGTACTCGCGCGCTTCGCCACTGTACTGCTTCAAGTTCCAAAATTCCTCCTCAAGGCGCTTTATTTCGTTGGGAGGGCAGAATTCTCTAGTCAAAAGTTCCTTGAATTCCTCCCAGAGCATGCTAGAAGCAGCCTCTGCGCCACGCGCGTGAGCTACTTTGTTCCACCAAGTAAGCGCCCTTGATTCTAGGACACTTGAGGCGTATAAGGTTCGTCGGTCTGGAGGGCATTGGGTATGGAGGAAGGTGTTCTCAATTTTCTCGAGCCATTGGAGCATTACGGTGGCTCCTTCGAGCCCTGTGAATTTCGTAGGGTTACCCGCATTAAAGGATTTAATATTGTATCCGGAGGGGTTGGTATTATTTTGGTTTAAGGCTTGGGCTATTGCGGCGGCCATTTCCTGGGAACGTTGCTGCCTACGTCTGCGCGAGGCTTCTCTCCTCTGATGACGGCGAGCTGATAGCGGAGGCATTCTATAAAAGTTTTAGTTTTTGTTAATATCTTGGTATGGGAAATCGTTTTAGCGCAAAGTATATCATTGTAAAGCTTGTTTCGCGGAGTTAAATGCTATCAAATTTTGAAGTAAAATATGAATTTAAATGCAAACTTAATACAGGTAATGAATTCGAATTGAAAATCGACAATTCATGCATCACCATGACTTTCCGAATTCTCAATTTAAAATATCGAGTAAATGAATATTGGAGATTGACAATTCATGTATCACCATGACTTTTCAAATCTTCAATTTAAAACATAAAGTTAATGGGGATTGAAAATCAACTATTCATGTATCACTATGACTTTTCGGATTTTCAATGCTAAATCCCAACAACAAACGAATATGTAAGTAAAGAAATAAATTGAAATTTAACAATAAAAATCGAAAGATCGCGGATAAAACACGAAATCATGTGCTGCGTATGCGCAAGCATATTTTATAAATATCGAGTAATTAACAATTAGCGCGCAAACATGAGATATTTCTCATGCGCGAGAAGGGACTCTTAGGTATTCTAGGTCGTTACGTCTAACCACCTATCCTAAAGTCACGGAGCTCTGATACCAATCTGTAACACCCCGACCGATGGCGGATTATACATCGGGGCGCCACGTATTGTTTCATTACTCGTGACACTATTTGGGTGTCAATATTTAATAAATACATTTTCATTGCGCACGCGCAGAACACAAAAATCGTAAAGTAACATAAATCATATCATAACTCAAAATATTCAAATAACATAATTTGTCTTGTTACATTTTAATCTAGGTCCAAAGAAAAAGAAAACATCATACGTGTCCTTGAGATTCCCAAAAGCAGCTACAGCAAACCTGAACATGTGTTAAAATAAAACGTCAACACTTGCGTGTCGGTGAGAAATCAAGTTTAATAGATATAAATAGATAATAACAAACACTGCGCGCAACATGTGCTTAACTGGGGTTTAACATAGGGTGTAATCAGATTGTGATCAAGCCTAAATAGATCATAGCTCATAGTTCAATCCGTGCTCCCAATCGAGCACAAAAACAAATAATCATACGTGCATGTGTAAACAAAAACAAGAAAACCGTAAACGATAGGTCTCCCGTGTTCATCTAATGGATCCATGAAAACTTCGGAATAGGCCGAACAAAGCGGTTAATGATTCACACATACAAATAAACAGCCAAGTAAACGTCCATAACACATGGGGTTTTGCGCACATAAATTTCATAAACAAGTTTAAGACTCAAGTTGTACGAACACATGAACATCCCAAAATGTTAAAAATAAAAGGGGATTAAGTACGAGATTACTCACCTGTAAACGGTGCGTTGAAAGATAATGCAAGAATCCAATTTTTAAACAAGCACAAGTTAACCTATAAATAAGAGGTTATTGGTTTAACGATTGGTTTCTATGTCTTGAATATATGCAGTAAGTATCGATTTTTGTTAGTTACACAAATTGAAACAAAATATATATATTTATATTTACCGAGATTCTGGGCAGAACAGAAGAGAAGACGGAGGCAAAGAGAGGAGTGGCGTTGCTGAGGAACTACGGCAGAGAGCAACGGGAGAGAGATTTGGGGAGTGCTTAAGTGTAGTGTGTGTAGTGTTAATAAACAAGAAATTAGCTTAATTTATAGGAAAAACCCTAGGGAACACAATCCCTTGAAAGGGGAAAAGATCTTATCAAATCAAGCAAAAGATATTAAAAAGCACAAGAAAACAAAAGCAAAAGATATTAAAAGATATGCCGGCAGCTGCAGGGGATGGGGAAAAGCTGACAGGTTACAGATCAAAGCATGGGAGGTGTCAGATAAAGCACTGTTCAAGACATGCAAAAGAAGATTTCAAAAGATTATGTCAGTCACTTTTTCTGTCAACCAATAGGATTGGTGCGCATGCTGCGCCGAAAGTGGCTTTTCGGACTGATGTCGGAACTGACCTACAGTGCTCATACAAAAGATAAGATATTTCAAAAGCATACAGGCTGACTTAAACTGAAGAAAAGACTTAAGGTCTAGCGCGAGAAGACTCGAGCGCGCGCGAGGGCGAAGGCAGACAGAGAACAATCCTTAGCGCGCCGCGGGAAGAACTACAATCCTTAGCGCGTCGCGGGAAGAACTACAATCCTTAGCGCGTCGCGGGAAGAACTACAATCCTTAGCGCGCCGCGGGAAGAACTATAATCCTTAGCGCGCCGCGGGAAGAACTACCATTCTTAGCGCGCTGCGGGAACAGTTCGCCTCGCGTATCGCAGGAACAGTTGGTCTTCGCGCAGGCTTCCTTGTAAGGAGTCTGGCGCGTGGAGCTGCGCAGACATCCTTAGGCGGGAAGAACCAAAGGACAAGCAAAGAGTTAAGGGGGGGGGGGGGTTCAAGGCTTAAGGGTTAAGCAGAGGGGCGGGACGGCGACAAGAGAGAAAAGGGGCGGGACGGCGACAAGAGAGAAAAGGGGCGGGAAGGAATTATTATTATTAGTATAAAAATATATATATATATATATATATATATATTTATTTAATGTTAAATTTACAAAGATTAATAATCAAATTTTAAATTATAAAAAGAATCGGATTCGAAAACGGGTACCTGGGTCGGGTCGGATTGGGCAGTTGTCACACAAATTAGTAACTATAATTTTATGAGTAACTTAGATTTTGGAGGCCCCCTTTATCTTCATGCTTCAGACACCAATAATTTGACCATTGTTAATATTAAGCTAAAGGGGACAGAAAATTATAGTGTGTGTGCCAACTCTATGGAACTATCTTTAAATGTAAAAAAACAAAATCGGGTTTATTGACAAAACATGTAACAGGCCCACCACAAATGAGCAACTTGGTAAACAATAAGGGGGTGTTTGGTAAAGGGAATTGAGGGGTGAGAAATGGAATTGGAAAGAATTCTCTTGTTTGTTTAGGAAAGAAAGAGGTGAGAAATGGAAATAAACCATTTCCATTTCTCTGATTTTGTTTCTCTAAAAAAATCGGAGAATTGGATTTCTAGGGTTTCATTTCTCAGTCCCATCCCAGGGTTTCCTCAATCGATCTGCTAGGTATTATTCTTCCATCCTCTCCTTCTTCTTTAACAACATATCTTTGATTTTTGAAACCCTACTTTACGATTTTGCTTGCTTCTGCTCCTTCACTCTTCCGTCACATTAACATGTTCTTTATAACTACGATTTCTTCATCTTCGTATCAGTTTCTCTGTATATCTATTTGAACCAAGGATGAAAGCCATTTTATATATGGGGTTTCAGTATATTACCCATGACCCAGGTACTTTTCATTCTTACTTGATACATAAAGTTGTAACATGAGTAAATGATACAAATTATGTTTGTAAAATGATTTTAGGTAATTGGTTTTGGGTACATATAAACCTGAAAATTTGAATTGTCTTCTTTCTGCAGGTTAAAATTGAAGCCTTTTTATCTCACCTAATCACACCACTGTCTTTCAAACATAATTCTCATTTCTTGTATGTGTGTATTAATTTGTTAGTTTCATCATTTAATTTATCAATTCGATTTGTAAAAATACAAGAAGTTCTTTTTTGAAAGATTTTAAAGTTGTATTCACATGCTGTCCTGCTTGCCCATATTCGGTATGATCAAATATTTGAAATAGGCCTGCAAATGAACTGAACGTTCAGTCATTTGTTCGGCAGGAAGTTCGTTTCATTAGTAAACACACGAACACGGACAACTCTTTTTTTTCCATTTAGCAAACGACAGGTTATTGTTAGCATTTACTTTTAATTGGTGTTTGCTCAATTATATTCGTCCATCTATGTACAGTTATGTCCGTTTACGTTCGTGAACCAGCCGTGAACCGTTCATTTATACTATATATGAACGAACTTGAACACTCGTGTGCTCGACCGTCTGTTTGTTTAAAGTTTAACGAACGAAGATGAACATACATGGACAGCGTAATTCATGTTCGTTTGGTTCACTTACAGGCCTAATTTGAAAACACAACCATAACTGTACAATTGTATTATATAATAAAGTTTTTTACTCACATGTGCCAGGGAGTACTTTTATCAGGACCTCCGGGAACAGGAAAAACACTATTTGCAAGAACACTAGCAAAGGAGAGCGGGATGCCATTTGTTTTTGCTTCAGGTGCAGAGTTCACAGATAGTGAAAAAAGTGGCGCTGCGAGAATTAATCAAATGTTTTCGGTTGCAAGACGAAATGTAAAATGTTTTATAGATTTTTAATTTTACTAATCATTTTATGATGAGTTAGGGTAATACTAAGTTTTTTATTTTATTTGCAGGCCCTGCTTTTATATTTGTAGATGAGATTGATGCGATTGCTGGCAGACACGCAAGAAAAGATCCAAGAAGGAAATCAACATTTGATGCATTAATCTCTCAGCTTGATGGAGAGTTAGTTTCTTAAATTTAATGATTACCTTTTATTTTTTTTGGATTTGTTTTGATATATGCTATTTTGTATGAATTTCAGAAAGGTGAAAACTGGGGTTGATAGATTTTCATTAAGACAAGCAGTTATATTCATCTGTGCTACAAATAGACCTGATGAATTGGATCTAAAATTCGTTCGTGCTGGACGTATCGATCGCCGATTGTACATAGGTTTACCCGATGCAAATCAAAGAGTTCAAATTTTTGGTGTTCATAGTACAGGGAAACAGCTTGCTGAAGATGTTGATTTTGGAGAGGTAATTGCTTGGAATTTTTTTAATTTTTTTTTATTTTAGGTTTAAGTTTTGTAAGTTTATTTTATATACAGTTGGTTTTTCGCACTGTTGGGTACTCTGGGGCAGATATAAGAAATCTTGTCAATGAAGCTGGAATAATGGCTGTAAGTGTTACTTTTTATATAATTTACTTAATATTGTTCATATGAATTAATTGGTTAAATGATAAAATTTATGAAGGTGAGAAAAGGACATACAAAAATATACCAGCAAGATATTGTTGATGTGTTAGATAAGCACGCGCAAAAGAGGTAGAAGCACGGATGCAGATGAGATATATCGAGAGTCTTGCAAAGATATCAAGGAAGTTTTGCTTCGATTTGGGGAGATGGTGGGTGAACAACTTAGCAAAGAAGGTATGGAGGCTCGTGAAATCTATGAAAAGGTTAGTGATGAGTTGAAAGCTTTACCAGGTATCACTACGAAAAAACGGTTCAAAGCAGCTCATTTGATTGGTAAAGATGTGGATCTAGGACGTTCTTTTCTTGCGTTGACAATAGAAGAGAAAATTGAGATGGTCGAGTTGTATACCGATGGTTCAATGGAATAGTTGTGTATGGTTGAAGTATGTTTTGTATGTGAATTGGTTTTAACTATGGTTGATGTTTTTTGCTTAAAAACTATGTTTTGTATGTGAATTGGTTTGATCAATGCATATTTTGGTTGGAATTTATGCATCTTTTTATATGTTTTTTATTTTTTAATAAATATTTGTTATGAAAAAAATACTTGTGCTAATGATAAAGTTGATATAATTCTCTGTTTACTTCCTATGTACCAAACAAGAGAAATGATTCTCAGCTATATTTCTCTACTGAAATCTCTGTACTACCAAACAGAACAGTCAATTCTCATTTTCCAGACCAATTTCCTTTCTCTGCAATTCTATTTCTCTATTCCATTTCTCTACAATTCCATTCTCTGTACCAAACACCCCCTAAGATAGATGCAATGCAGTTGTGTTGTCTTGGATTTTAAACTATATATCTGAAGACCTATTTATGGGTCAAGTTTTCTCTAAAATTACTTCAATTGTTTGGGAGGAACTAAAAGAAACCTATTCAAAAGTTGACGGGTCTATCATGTATAACCTTCATAAAAAAATTTCTATGTTTAAACAAGATGGTTGTCCTAATTCTGAATATTATCATAAACTTACATCTATGTGGAGACAGTTTGACTCACTTTCTGAACTGTCATTTACATGTAATGCTGCTAATGAAACCAACAAGTTTAATCAAATTATGAGATTAATGCAATTTTTAATGGGATTAGATGATGTTTATCAACCTGTGAGAACCTCTATTTTGACCAAGGATCCTTTACCTACGGTAAAGGGTGCCTTAAACATTATATCTAGTGAGGAATCTCATAGTATAATAACATCATCTAATAAATCTCAACCTACTACATTTGCATCTAAAAATTCTAATTTAAAAAACCTAGTAGTCCCCTAAAGTGCACCCATTGTAACAAAAATGGTCATGTTGTTGAAAAGTGTTATGAACTGGTTGGATATCCAACAAATTATAAATCTAAATTGAAAAACACAACAAGCAACAAAGTTGTGTCCGAAACAAAGAAAGTCGATGAAGTCTCATGCCAGTTGACTCCTAGACAATATTCGAAACTCATGCCCATGCTAAATGGATCGGCAACTTTGGATCAAAATACTTCACATATGGCAGGTAACTTTCGGTCTGCTTGTTCTACCCCTTTTTTCACATAAAGAGGCAAATTGTAGGGGTTGGGTGGATTCAGGTGCTAACCAGCATATGGTATTGTCTAGCAAAAACATGCATGTCTGACTTGGTCATTGTGTCAAGCTATAACATGACTGTTAGTCATCCAAATGGGACTGATGCAAAAATAACATTAACTGGGAAACTTAATATTGGCAAAAATGTTGTTCTTGTTGACGTCTTAGTTGTTCCAGAGTATTGTGTCAACCTTATGTCTGTCCACAAACTTGCAAAAGACAAAAAACTTGGTTGCTAGTTTAATGAATTGAATGTTTAATTCAGGACCTAAATCGCACGACGACAATTCTGACTGGTAAACAAGTCAACGAGTTGTATTATTGGGAAGGTCCCTTCAGGTGTGTTCGTTTGTGACAATGTTGTTGGGCTTATTAAGGATAACTTGAAATTATGGCATTCTAGACTTGGTCATCCCTCACATCAAGTTTTATTCATTTTAAAGCCAGACCTTAATCTTAAAACTCATGAATTAAATGGTCCTTGTGAAATATGTCATCAGGCAAAACAAACTAGAAACCCCTTTCCTCTAAGTGAACATAAAACCCAAACAGTAGGTGAAATTGTTCACCTCGACTTACGGGGACCTTTTAAAATAACAAGTAAAGATGGTTTTAGATTTTTCTTAACAGTGGTGGATGATTATTCTAGAGCCGCGTGGGTATACCTTCTCAATAAGTTTTTCAAAACATCATTAACATTCTAATGTTAATTAAAACTTAATTTGACAAACATGTCAAATGTTTTAGAACCGACAATGGAACTGAATTTGTTAATAATAAATTTGAGACGAATCTTAAAACTAATGGCATTCTTCATCAAACGACTTGTGTGTATACCCCACAACAAACAACAAAACGGGATAGCATAGAGAAAGCACCGACACCTCTTAAATATTGCTAGATCTCTACTATTTCAAAGCGGTATTCCCTTATACATGTGGTCAGAGTGTATTCTAACGGCTACCTACTTGATTAACAGGACTCCGTCTTCCGTGTTAAATGGAAAGTCCCCTTATGAGTTGCTAATAAATAAAAAAACCCTCTCTATTACATTTCATATCATTCGGTTGTTATGTTTTGAAACAAATCTAAACCCAAAAACTAAATTTGACAGTAGAGCCTTAAAATGTGTTTTGATCGGATACTCTTTTGATAAAAAAAGGCTACAAACTGTATTCTTTAGATGACAAAACTGTGTTTTATTCACGTGATGTAAAATTCTATGAAAACTGTTTCCCTTAAAAGATAAAATAGAAACTTTACCTAAAGAAAATGGGGGTAAATCATTTGAATTTTTTTGACTTCTATTATGAACCGAAAAACTTGGATGGTTCGAGTGAGAATGAGTCTAGCCAAAAGAACAATTCTGGGAACCAACAAAGGTTTGCCAATAATGAGCTTGGCAGCAGCCCAGTGGCTGTTACCCTAGATATTGATGCAGACCCGTTGGAAGCCGATGTTCATATTGACAACAATCATCCCACTCAAGCCACTAGATGAGGATGAAATGCTTAATGAGGAAATAGCTGATGTTAACTTCCCTGAGGGCACTTCCATTGACCCTAATAAAAGCACTTGTAAGTCAAGTAGAGTTAGCAATGTTCCAAAGGATACACTGACTTTGTGCTTGACGAGAGAGTTAAATATGGGATAGAAAATTTGTTAATTACTCTAATCTATCATATAACCATAAATGTTTTGTTTCCCTACCTGACAAAAGCATCGAACACAAAACTTATTCCGAAGCATCTAAGGATATTAACGGGGTAAATGCTATAAATCAAGAAATAGAAGCCTTAAATAGAAATAAAACTTGAATCATCAATGACTTACCTCCTAATAGAAAAACAATAGGGTGTAAATGGATTTGTAAAATAAAATATAAGTCTAATGGGGAAATTGAGAGATATAAGGCAAGGCTGGTTGCTAAAGGGTACAATCAACGTGAGGGTCTTGACTTTCATGAAACGTTTTCTCCCGTTGTTAAAATGGTAGCCATGCGCTCCTTACTTGCCATCTCCCATTGTTAAAATGGTAACCATACATTCCTTACTTGCCATGTCTGTTCAAAATAATTGGAATGTTTTCCAACTTGATGTTAATAATGCTTTCCTCCATGGGGATCTAGATGAAGATGTTTACATGTGCATACTCGAAGGATATAGTAATGGTTCAGATGCCACATACGACAAAGTGTGCAAGCTGGTAAAGTACTTATATGGACTAGAACAAGCCCAAGAAAGTGGAACGAAAAACTTACCTCAACTTTAATGAACACTGGTTTTATACATAGTAAAAAAACTGAAAAAACGCATGTTAATACAGGTAAATATAACATACATGCGTATCACGTATGTGTAAAGTCACGATAATATACTCGTTTTATTGAAATTTTGCAGTCGATAGAACGTGCGTGCAGGAAAGAAGCAGGATGCAAAACAGGGGATAACACCATATGTCAGAGCAGGTAAACATAGCACAGATCTGTAGTATTGTGATAACACAATATTGTATAAAAATGACATTGCATGTAGTTCCAACAGGTATTATGAACACGAGTATATTGGCGCGCACGCCTAAACTGAAATGTTTAACATTGGCAGAGGACAGAAACATTGAAGGTGAGGATGCCGAAGCAACTGGTACGAGTTGAATAAATCATGCTTGATATATTTTTTATTACATACACATACTACCGACATCCTAATACATATACCAATGATGTGTTACATGTATACGCATCAGTATCGTATCACGAATGCACTAAATAAAAACGTGTTAAAAGATCGTAATGTAGATACAAATCAGTAATGTTGATGCGATACGTGTGTGCAATATGAAAGATATGAATGCCGAGCTTCAGCCTCGGTATTAGTTCTCGAGAATCAGGCGGCGCGCAACATAGCCTGAATGTCACTGAAAGCACAGTTAATAGTCAAATGGTGGACGTAGACCAAATGATGAGTGATGATGAGATACTGGTGTGTAAATATCTGACGGGTATTGCAGATTATAAAAAGAAGTCGAAAAAAAGGGGAGCGGTGACAAATACCAGGCAGCAAGCGTTGGAAGAAGAGGATATTAAGAGAACTACGGGTAATCGTCTTATTATTTTTTATATAATATTATATATCGTAATTACACGTGAAAGATAAACTAGCAGGTACATGTAACAATGAGCAAATACAGTAATGCGTACACGTATCGCGTGCAGATAGTAATGCGTATATGTACATAGACATGAAATGTTAAATCGAGTAGGCAATGAATTAACACAAATATACATAAAAAATAACATTTATTATTACATGACATATCTGTATATGTGATGCGTGTTTACTAAATATTATTATTATTGTATTTTTTAATTATATTCATTTTCTGGTTATATTAATACGTATGCGTGTCGGTACGTATATCAACATAATGCACATGTGAAGTAACGTTTAAAACTATCGATGTTACTGTTGCGTCGCGTATATGCACTATTGGTATACGTATCGGTATGTGTAACAATGCACGCATACAGTAACGCGTAGGCGTGTCACGTGCAGATCATAATGCATGCGTGTACATACACGTGAAATGGTAAATCAAGTAGGCAATGAATTAACACAAATATACATAAATCGAGTAGGTAATGAATTGATGCATATATACATAAAAATAACATTTATTATGACATGAAAAAACTTTACACATGATGTGTTTATTATTATTATTATTATTATTTTCTTTTTTAATTATATATATTTTGTTTGTTATATTAATACGTATACATATCGGTACACACACCAACATAATGCATATGTGAAGTAACGTTTAAAATTACCGATGTTGCTGTTACGACGCGTATATGCACCTTTTGTATACGTATCGATACCACTTTTTGTATACGTATCGATACGCGTAACAATGCGCGCATATAGTAATGCATATGTGTATCGCAAGCAAATAGTAATGCATATGTGTACATACACGTGAAGGGAATGGTGAAATCGAGTAGGCAATGAATTAACACAAAATGTACATAAAAAAATAACATTTATTATGGCATGACAAAACTGTAAATGTGATGTGTGTTTAATATTATTATTATTATTATCATTGTATTTTTTAATTATATTTATTTTTATTTGGTTATATTAATACGTATATGTATCAGTATACATACCAAGTCTGTACGATTGTAGATATAGTCATAACTATGCGGACAAGAACACTCCATACAAAGTGTTAAGTCGGGCATAATTTAAGATAATCGGTGTTGCGAGCATGCAGTTCATATGGGTATTTATTAATAATGCATATATATAACGGAATGCCAGCATGTGTTATAATGATACACGTTTGTTAAAAAATGACTTTTTTGTTGTTTTTTTCGTAAACACAGAGAGAATCATTTTGCAATTATCTGAGCTTGGTCGGACACCCGAAGGATGAAGAGATGGCAATAACATTGCGGGCGACCAGACCGAAAAAAATTGATTTGACATGGGCAATTACAGAAACTTTACCTAATGTGGAATTTTCGTGATACGACACATTGAGCGTTATGTAGGAGGCAGCAAAGTTGTTGATTGCGATTTCAGCACCGATGAGGTTAGAATGACCGAGCAGATTAAGATTCTTCGAATGAAGTATGCAGCCCGCATATTATTATCAGAAGGCTTGGTTAAGAAGGTTTCGTTCAAGGGAGTTTGATCTGTTATAGCTATTTTGTTTTTTATTGAAAAAAAACATGTACTTGGTTTCGTTAAAATATGTTGTGAATGGTAGCATACGTTAACTGTCAATTGTGGTAGAAAAATATGATGCTTGAATATTATGAAAAATCTGATGTTTGAATATTATGAATGGTAGTACGCGTTAACTGTCTACTATGGTAGAAACATATGCATATTATGTTTGAATCATGTATGTGAATATAACGGGCCAAAATCAGGAACACACACATGCATTAACTATTTCATTAACTGATAGTGCATTATAACGTGAGGTACACGGGCAACTACAAAAGTCGCGCATGCCATGTCGATGGGGGTTGTAACAGCTTACATGTTTTACAAATATGTTAAGAAAAGCATGTAAAATACATGTAACACATGTGTAATATACGAATGCTGGGTTCGGCCCAGGATTTTATAACTATGATGTTTTAAAAGAAACATAAAATATGATTTAGGATTGACACATATTTACATTCCGAACAGTGTATGGACGAGCACGCTTATGATGCTATGCACTATAAGGACGCACGTAAAATGTACACCGCCTAAGTGTAACACGAAGTATTAAAGGATGTATGGGAGTTTCACAACACGCATAGGTAACACAACATGTCTGTGAAAAACGAAAAATATGCGCGCACATAAACAACCTGTATAGATGTCAGACTACACGCGTGTAACACATGTATAAATCCGAACAACACGAATGTATATGTCAAGGCGTAAATGTTATACATCACATGCACATTACGGACACATAAAACGAGCGGAGCATGTCTATGTATGTAAACAAATGTGCAGATGTCGGACTACACGCGTGTAACACGCATATAAAACCGAACGACACAATGTATATGTCAAATTGTGTGTAAATGTTATACATCGTATACACATTAGAAACATACGATAAACAGCGAAGCATATTTATGTATGTAATGCACATGCACAATCTTCAAAACATGAAATGCAACACCAAAATAACACGCGCGTGTATTACATTAGTTTAGTTTTTTTTTTCCAAATGGTCAATGTACATGTATTAATAACAAAATGTTATAAAGTATAATACGCAACCAAATGCACTATGCGCTTATTGAGTATATGTAATGATGTAACGCGCATACAAAAAAACAAGCACAAAGTCAGGAAGAAGCCAAACGGGCTGACCGCGTGACATGACATTTAACCCCATGATCAGACGTTAACCCTGTCGCAGAGGTATCAGGAGCAGACATATCAATAATGGGAGCCTAAACGAGTTGAAACTCCAAATTTATCAGCATGTGTGTTATACATGGTTCAACATCTTCCCATGTTTCAAACTCTGCATGCATAACAAGTATGAATTCTTTATACACGTCAGGTTTCTAATATGTTGTGCCATTTGGCGTCAAGTAAACAAAGATCGACATGCCTCCTGCAATAGTAAACATTAAAAAAATGAGTTTAAAATATGTATACATTATCAAAAAATATAAATAATTACAAAACACATGGAGTACGTGTTATATGTTAGTATGCACGTTATACGTGCTGCACACTTATCAGATCGCTAAAAAGCGATTAGAACACGCATAGCAAACTTAGTGTTTAATACATGCACATTATTATAATACATAATGTGTGCGCAACAGTGCCACACGTATCAAATCGTCAAAAGCGTGTAGAGCATGTGTAACGGGATCGTGTTAAATGCATACAAGATATTAGAATGTACAGCCGCACACATAATTTATAAACATTATTAGAATGTGTGTATTGATATACATTATTATAAGCTATTATGCACAGAGTATGTGCATCACACGTATCAGACGCGCTAATGGACATCACGATAAATACACGTAACAGATAATTAGCCGGTATATTTAACATGCTTACATGTAACAGAAGCATTATCATATAGTATGCACAGTGTACGTGCAGCACACGTATAAGAACAGTTAGCACGAGTAGGATATATAATAGGACAATCAGCAGGTATATGAATTATCATTAAGTATGCACATGTATCAGAGCGTTAACAATTATCACGAGCATTAAAAATAACATAACACTTAACAGGTATGTTCGGCATAATAGTAAAAGTTATAGTACATGTGCGCAGTACATGATATGAAAATGTTCCATTATATAATATATAATCATATAACAAATACACAATACATTTATCAATAGACGTTACCTCACTGTTCAACACGAGCATATTGCAATGTATCTTTGATATATACACTAGAACGCGAAGAGATGTCGGTTTATGACGTTGTAAGTGAGTTGTTGTATTGATTGATATCAGTTTCATCAGCGGATTCAATTAATTCATTGTTTACTGAGATAGTCATTGCAATATCATGCGTATTTGACCTAGAATCACACGATTGAGCATGTGTATCATCAATCGCTGCATTATTGTTGGTGGATCCTTCATACAAAACTATTTCTGATCAAACAACAGTGAAAACGAGCCTAATTAACACAACATTCATGAACGATTTAACGATTTTAACCTAAAATTCGCAACATCATACCTTCAATCGCCATGCTTTTGTGTCAGAATCAGGATGTAGATGTGTAATGTCGAATTGGATTATATGCAGGAATCGATTACGTGATTGATTTGGATAATCATGGATATGATTTGAATGAATAGTAATAAATATCTGTTTCAATTCTTGATCGCCGGTGATGGATTTGGGGAAAATTGGTTTTAGGTCAACTGGGGATGGATTTGGGGGAAATTTGGTTTTAGGTCAATTTTACATATCTACCCTTAGTAATTAGGAGTTTTTAAGTTTTCTCTTGATCCTCTCCCTATATATATATATATATATATACATATATATATATATATATATGTATATATATATATAGGGGAGATTTCAAATGAGAACCCTTTTGAATTTTAAGAACTTGAAAGAACTCAACGTAATGATTTTTTTTTCGAATTTTTTTTACACATGTATAATATATGTAGGTTACATATACGTAAAAAAATTACATAATTTTTTACGCACCGAGTCGACTTTTTACACATGTGTAACGGACGTAAAAGTTTGTGTAATCACTTACATATTTATTCTCTCTGCTACTTTGACTTTTTGATCAGGTTTAATCTCAACCACATATTCCAATCAATTTAATTAAATGTGTGGCCAAGAATTGAGTTCTTAAGTTCTTAAAACTCAACATGGTTCTCAAAATATCCCTCCCATATATATATATATATATATATATATATATATATATATATATGGTTAGGTTATAATAGGAAGTATAGTTTTTGTAGGAAGGATAAGAAGTAATCTTGTCCATTGATTTTGAGCATGGAGGGTTGAGATTAGTTTAGGGGGGAAATCAAGTATGAAAGAAGGGGGAGGGCATAAAAGGAATAACACATTTGTTGACTTTCTCTCTACACATGCAAGGCATATGCCAAATTCCCCCATCATTTTAAAACGTCAATAACTTTTTTTATGACGTTTTTATTGAAAAACAAATTCACCATAATAACGAGTGTCTTTTTATATTTTATATGAGTACCATATTGTAATATAAAATTAAAAAAAAATTAGTGGGTTTTTTACAAATTGTGTTATACAAAATTGTGTTATACAATAGTATTTTTCATTTTGTTTTTTTCATTGTGTCATTTGTGTTTTTTATTGTGTTTTTATTATTGTGTTTTTTTAATAGTGTTTTTTTCCATTGTGTTTTTTACATTGTGTTTTCCATTGTGTTTTTTCGGACTTTTCCAGCGAGGTGGTGGCGGTGGGTGACGGTTGTGGTGGCGGTGGGCGGTGGGGTGGTGGTGGTTGTAGGATATAAGTGAAGATGTAAGCGGGTCTTTGAAATGAATGTTAGTGGGTTTTGAGATTAAAGTAAGTGGGTTTTGATAAAAATACCCTCCTTCCTAGCCTTCTTAGGAAAATCAAACTTCTTATTTGAACCTAATCCTATATATATATTCTAAAACGACTTACTGGTAGCTCAATAAATAAAATATGCTCGGTGAATATGTTTATATATATATATATATATATATGTTTTTTCTAAAATGACTTATTTGAACTAGAGTCCATTTTTATCAAAACCTGTTGTGACTGGACCAAATTGTTACCTGAAAAACCAAACCGCTTGTTTTAGCTTGGACTCGGTTTTCTTAAAACCAGTTGAAACTCGAACCAAATCTGTACTTTTTTAGAAAACTTGCTTTGAATCGGACTAAGAACCCGTATTGACCCGAACCCATTTTGACATGTCGGCCTAACCCATCTGACTTGCCCAGTTTGCCATGCTTATATATACTTTGTAAGCCTAGCTCGGTTGGATTGTATAAATCTGGCGAAGCTTACATACCATTCAAAACCCCGCCTAAGTAAAAGCACACAAAACCACACAAGAAAGACGGCATTCAAGAAAAAACTTGGGGTCTTTTAATAGGGGATGGCTTGTGAGCTAACGCGTAACAAGACCTGAAAACTATTGGAAGACGAGGTAACCTAGAACTAGATCATACTAAATGATCATAACGAGGTTAAGTTCAAAAAAATAAGTCCCCCCAAAAAAATAAGTCAAATAGATGGTTTTTGTTGCGTCCTCACACGAAGTTACGAACCAATATCCTTGCTTTTCTATCAATTACTAAGTCTTTCGCATATGAGTAGTGAGTTGAACATCCTTTAGTACTTACTACTATATTAATAGGACGTAATATCTGTATTATTTTTAAAATGATAGCATAAATGTTTTCTGGTAAAGGGCTGTGATGTCAAAGGTTTGTGATCAAACACTTCAAGTAGCAGTTAAGCACGGAGACAATTTGCAAAACCAGAAAGGTTCGCACCAGTTTAATTTGTGGGTCACATAGGTTTGGTCTTCAAACAGATGGTTCAAACGACGATTTGCAGTGACCTGTCCAAGCGCGTGCATAGGTTCCATATGACGATATGACAACACACAAATTGATTACCGATTTTAATAACGGATGCCATGGATGATGGACCGAATAAAGTAGACTTGAAGAGAAAGGAAACTCGAGAATATAACTTTTTTTAAGAACATCCAACTCACATGCCATTTAAACCTCCTCCTAAATCTACACGAATATTCACCATGGGACTAGACCCGTGAACCACTTGGGGAGAAACACCTTCTACACACCTGGATGCCACTAGGCTTCAAGCCCAGAATGTAAATTACTTACACATTTATTGCAACTTGTATAAACATACTATCTTCTGTTCTGGAAAATAGTAACACATATAAATTTAACCTCCTCAAGTCACACCTGTCTGTCTATGTATTCATTCCAAACCCCACGCTTGCTTATTAATCTACTTGCTTATGTATTGAAGCATCCAGTATGGGATGACGGTCAACGGTTGACTTTGTCTCTGTGGTTCTTCTATTTCTCCATAGCCTCCTGCAGCCTGGTGTGTCTCACTGCGTTCAGATTAACGCAGGTTATATTTGATCTCAAACGGGTCAAATAAAAGAAGATACATCCAAAAGAGGAGAGGGTCAACAAGCCGAACGGGTTAAAAGTTATGTTAAGTATATTTTAATGCATGTGACCTCCTAAATAATATTGCTAGTTTATTTTTATTTGTAAGTATTTAACAAAATAAAAAAATGGAAGAGAAAAAAAAGGCGTCGGCAGGTCAACCTAAACCCGCTTCTCAATGTATATTAATAATGGCTCGTTTCAACCGAACCCATTATCGAACCAACTCATCTCTCGTTTAAGAAACGGGTTGTGTTCGAGTTCCCTGTAGCCTGTTTAGGTTTCAAAATTTTAATCTTTTTTAACTGTCTTTTCAAAAGTAACTCCGATAATTTTTCTTTTTTGTTTTTTCATTTTCATTTTCATTTTTAGACTCCTTAATTACTACCACAAATGAAATGATTTATTATCAAAGTTTTTTTATTGTTTCTCATTTCCGAAGTTCTTGCACACATTTTTTTGTTACAATAAAATATGGGCGTGTTTGGTCCACAATTCAACCCGCCAACCCAACACAATTAAAACCCCTGAACACTATTAAAATCTACAGTTAATATATTCCAATATAATGAATAAATATTTCTTTCAAAATAAAAAAGGTGAAGTAAGAAGCTAACCCAAGGTTCAACTGAGTTGATGCCACATTCTCGCGAGTTTGCTGGTCCACAAGAGGCGGTTCGGCTAGCTCTTTTTCCTTTCCTTTAATCTGCGCGGTTAGAATAAGATTTTAAACAAGTAGCTAATGAGCATACATATAGATCAATATCTTCAAGAGCAAGTTATGTTACCTCCTTCAAGAGCAAGCTATTTTGATCCTGCAAGGCCTTGTCCTGCATGGTATTTCCTTATTTTGATCAACTTTTGAAAATTACTAAAATGCCCTTTATTTCGCGCATAATTAGATTCCATTAAACATGTTAATTACTCCTTGGTCTTTTTGTTATGTCTATGGAAAATCAGAATACCTTCTTTTCGAGCTTTGAAATCGATTCAAACATCAAATGGTTCTGCAGATAACATGAAACTAAGATGTCTTGGGGGGTGATTAGTTAAGAAATCATAACCACTCTCAAAAGTCAAAACATGTGTACCTTTTTCAATCTAAGACGTCGAAGAGCCATTTCAAGCTGCTGCTCCAAACTCTGAAGTTCCTTGAGACTCAAGGAATCAATGTCTTCTCCCATAAAATTCCTGTGATCTCCAAACATCATGGTATCATCATTGCTTTAACATATCCAAAACTAGACATGTTTCTAGTCATTTTTATTGACGGCTGGAGGGTGGCGCCGGTTGGACCGTCGGCCGGGGCACGTAATTTTTAGGGGCCAAAATTTTTTGTATCTATAATTTTTTATACATACATTTAAAAATATAAAACTTATAAAATATGAATTGCTCTTTACCATCTTATAATTATTGGGCCCGAAATTATTTTTTATCCATAATCCATTTAATTAAGTTTAAATTATTGGGCCCAAACTAAAACTAAAAACTAAAAAAATTAAATAAAAACCCAATGCAAAATAAAAGAAATAGCGGTTCGATTGAAATTTCTCTTGGGTTCCTTCATTTTTTGCGATGCTGAACAACGACCAACCCAGCCGACCACCACTGTTGGTTCGTTGTTAACCACCAGGCTCCTCCACGGTTGACCAAGCTAGCCACCAAGGACCAAGCTATTTCTTTTCCAGTGTTATGACTTAGAAGAGTTTCACGAATCATTGATTAATCGTTAATTATTACGGTATTTGATTATAATAAAATATTTTTCTATGTTTATTGTTATAACATTAAGCCTCGTTTAAAAAAATTAGCTTATATATTTCGTTACTCGTTAAGGCTATGGGCCTTTTTTTTCCAGCTCGGCCGAGGTATTTAAATTCTCGGAGACAGCCCTGATTTTTAAGTACGATCCAAAATGGGCCTAGTTAGCCTAAACACTTTATTAACCCTTTTCGATACTTCTATAAATAATCAATGCATTGATTATGATTAGAAAAACAATATTATTAGGTGAATAATCAAAACTTTTATGCTGCTTTCGAACCGTGTTTGACACGTTCCCTTTATTATTTGACCCGTCTAACTCGTTGTCACCTTTAAAATACGACAAAATATGATGAGTTTTTGTATATACCTTTGGTTTTTCTGCAAGATGTCAATTTTACCCTTCAGTTTTGCAAGTCCCAAACTCCAGTTTTCCTGAAATCATTTCGAGGTTCGGTTTCAAACAGTAGAACTTATAAGTTGTGTAAAGTTGGTAGAAAAATATGGGGCAATAATCAAGTGACTGAAAATAAAAACCATGGCCTGCTTCAGATTGATGACAGGTCCCATTAAGCTCCCTTTCTGTGTATGTGTGTTGTTCATACCTTTCAAGGATCCTTACCATTCTTTTTGTCAACATAAGGTATAAAACATTGTCAGAGATACACTTACACACATGTTATCTCAAACTAGTTGAATATATAATTATAATTTGGCGAAAAGTGGCTTTGTTATGCCAAGATAACAAGTCAAGGACTAAAGATGTCAAATAATGAACACATGTTGTTTAGGGTTTTGCACTATCTTCATACCTTTCGATTTTTTTTTACCTTTCTTCGAAAACTCTCATTTAATGGTTCATTCACTACTGGAGTCTTTATATATCAAGAATCTCACGTGTAAAGATATAGGGAGATGAAGCGGGATTTGCGTATGGTGTTCATCGACCTTGAAAAAGACTATTAGCTCGTTGTGTGATTTGGGATGGTCAGGGAAGAGGGATTCCTTAGAGGAACATGGAGATAATTATGGATGCTTATGACACTCTTAAGACAAGCGTTTGTGCGCCAGTTAGGACATAGACTTTTTCCCTGGGGAGTTGGTCTTCACCAATGTTTTACGTTGAGTCCGTTTCTTTTTGCAGTAGTCTTGGATGATTTGCCGAAGTCAATCCATGAGGCCATCTCATAATGCATGCTTTTCGCAGATAATATTGTGTAGGCAGCGGGGAGTAAGCAAGACCGCCTACACGAGAGGCTAGAAGCCTAGAAGAGTGACAAGTAGCCTTAGAGCGCAAAGAGTTATAGACAAATTGTTCTAAAACCCAATGCCTTTACAGTAGCCTAAGTACTGCAGCAAGACTAAGAAGAGCACATAAATAACTATTTAAGGAGTTTGTCTAGTGTGATTGGGCATTAATAGTAATTACCCCTTGTATTAAGGCAGGTTTGTGCAAGTGGAGGCATTGGTGTTAGAGGTTCTGAACAAGATTAAAGAGGAAATTCTATATGGTTACAATTTGCTCAGCTATGTCACACATTATCAACTGCTTGGAATAAAAAAATACTCAAGTGCAAAAGTTGAAGCTAGCAGAGGTGAAGATGATAAGGTGGATACGTGAGCACAAAAGTTTGGATCGATTAAACATGTAGTTTTGGGGGACAGTTGGGGGGGGGGGGGGTGGCACGCATTTCAGATAAGATAGGGAGGAGAGATTGAAATGGTTTGAACTTATACGTAGGAGAAAGATGACATCACAAGTAAGAATCGTGAAAACCCTCACGGTCAGGCCCAAACTGACATGGGATGAACATACTAGACATGTTTTGTTAGACTTACACATCTCCAAATACATGATCATCCCATTTTCAGCTTGAAGATGTATGGTAAAGGTTACAAACTTTTTAAAGGGTGCATAGATTTGTTTGTGTTTTCTTAGCGTTGGTTGCAGGGGTGTTCAGAGTTTTATTCGAATTCAAAAATTCGAGATTCGACTTAGTCGAATTCAATAATCAAGGTTCGAATTCAGTTTCAAAAATTTGAATTTGTTTCGATTCGATTCAAATTCTATTTCATTTTTTGAATTCAAAACAAATACAAATTTATGACTTTTATATCGGATTCGAAAGTTGAATTTAAATTATACATACAATATATATCGATGCTCTAATAAAAACCAATAAGTTTTTTCACTTGTTACTTAAACATTAAACCTCACTTTTTTAATAAATTCATAATAAAATAATATTTACCATTAAAAAATTTTATGCTTCAAAAATTGTTATTTTTAAATTTTGTTCCTATTTTTCTCTTAATATTTGAAATTTATAATCTTTTATATTATTTAAAAATTGTTAGTCAAAACATATATACATATATAGAAACTTAAATTTGTTTGTATGTGCATCAAATTTTGTTATATATAAAAAATAAGCATAATATTGCTTCGTATCTCCTATATCGGTTAGTACCCATAATAATTCAAATTGAAAAGATTTTTACTCTAGGAAGATTTAATTGACTAATAGTAATTAATAGTTACCACTTACCACAAAAAGAAAATTGTTCACTTGACTAACATGCCCTTATAATTAATAATTAAATAAATAAGAAGAAAAATTAAGATTGGTTCTGATCACTTCTCGTCCTAAAAATACTTCTGAAAAGAACCAAACCTATATATATATATATATACAATTTCTTTAATTTTCAATGCTAGCATTCAACACGTTTAGGTTTTTGAAGGTCTAATAAATCAATGGAAAGCTGGTGTAATTTCAATTTAAGCTCTCTTACAATGCATTTTTGAGTTTTTTATTTAATGGTTTGGAAAAGAAAAGATGAGAAAATTTTTCTTTTTTCATTCTTGAGTTTGTTTTTTAAAGAAAAGAAAGAGAATGGAAAGAAAAGTTAGGGTTTTTTTCCTCCAAAACTTTCCAGCCAAATATGGCTTGATTGTGAAGGAAAAATTTATAGTCATGTACAATATTACTAATTTACCATATCTTTTCCTTTCAATCTAACTCAAGAATGAGGACATAATTGTAAAGTTACAATTTTTTTCCTATCTTTTCATTCCTATCTAACTCAATAATGTAACTAACACTTTCTTTTCTTTTAACTCGAGAATGTCTTTTAAGTAAATAATTTCTTTTCCTTTCTTCCCCTATCCAATCTTATCATTTCTTTTCCTTGTATTTTAAACCCGAGAATACAGTGTTATGATGGATTCAAATAAGAAAGTATATTACTACGAACTAAAACATTCGTTATTTATAACTTTCTAATTAAGGGTATTTTCTTGATTTTCGTTTTGTTTAATTTGTGTTTAAAACAACCCTTCAGAAAATAAAAGTGTATTGTTTTTTATAAAGTGTTAAAAAAGATTATTATACAACTACTATGTATTAAAAATTTTTAATAGGTTTATTGTTTATTATATATTGGTTATTTATTAAACATCGTATTTAATGAATTCCCAGTGTAGTACACGTCTTTCGAACTAGTATACACGCGCGCACACACACATATATTATAGGGGATGGATCGTGCGAGAAGTGCGAGAAAATTAATACTAGCCATTGATTATGTATAATAAAGGTTTGTATTGAAAAATAACAAATTGTAATTAGTAATATTGTAACTTAAATGATTTTTACTAACAAAAAGGTAGTTTGAGAACATTTATCTCATAATTAAAATCTTTTATTTAATCCTAAAACCACTCAAAATCATTAATATTGTTTTGGTTGTGTGTTGTGGAATAACTAGCAAAACCTAGTTATCGTGACGCGTCATTGTCACGTAAGCAGTGAGGCAATAACTTGTTTCTTGCATTATGGATAACTAGCCTCTACCCCATTAAAATAATAATTAAACTATATAAAAATTAAATAAAAAAAAGAAAATGGTTTTTGGTGTGATGTGGATTTTATTGATTGGTCCATTACAAATAAGTTAATACTATGATTCGTATATGTGATATCATGAACTAGTTTTGTTTGTGTAAGTTAATATTGTGATTTGCGAAGGTAAATAGAATTGTTCTATGTGTAGGTTAATATTGTGATCTGGGTAAGTTAAAACGTACTGGTTTTGTGTATGTTTGTTAATATTGTGACATGTGTACTTGATAACATGAACTAGTTTTGTATGTGTAGGTATATATTGTAATTTGTGTATGTATTTTTTTATGATGGTTTAGTTTAATGAATGTAGTTTTTATAATATGTGTATGATGATTTTGTTTTATGTATTTTTTGGAGACAGAATCTAGTTAAAAATAAAAGTATAAACGTTTGTAACTTAACATTAATTTGTGTTAGTTACCAAAAAAAATCTAGCTTGAATTAAATAATCAGAAATTAATAAAAACGTTTGTGATTGGTTAGTCTTTTCTCGCACTAAGCATGACTTCTCGAAAGGGGTAAGGATCCTAAGAGAACCATTAGCAAATTGAGAACTTTGAGAACCATTTTGGACCACTAAAAAAACCCTCTGAAAAAATATTAAAAAAATTATAAAACAAACAAAACCGAAAATTTTAAAAAAGTAAAAAAACCAAAATTCTTATATTTCATTCCGGTTTCATTAAAAAAAAACCGAATTTTTTTTTCTTTTTAATTCGTATTATACCTATATACATATGTATACTTTCATTTAATCTCTAGTTACGTAATATACACATATGTACATTATCATTTACCCTAAATTATACATATGTGTATAGAAAAAAACATGTGTACATATTATACATATATGTATAATAAAAAAAACCGATTTTTTTTTCTTTTAAATTCGTATTATACCTATACACATATGTATACTTTCATTTAATCTCTGGTTATGTAATGTACACATATGTACATTATCATTTACCTTAAATTATACATATGTGTATAGGAAAAAAACATGTGTGTACATATATGTACATATTATACATATATATATGTATAATTTAGCTAAACCAAGAATATTTTCTTTACGTTTTTTTAGAAACCGGAATGATAAATAAGAACTTTGGTTTTTTTACTTTTTTTTATTTTTGTGTTTTTTTTTGTTTTATGATTTTTTTTATTTTTGGGTTTTTTTGTGGTCCAAAATGGTTCTCATAGTTCTCAATTTCCAAAAAGTTCTCACATGATCCTGATCCTCTCGAAAGAATCTATAACTCTATATCTCTCTCTCTCTCTATATATATATAAATGATCCAATACAATAATCCATTATCGTACATTACGTAAACGACACCCTTAACCCTTGATTTCAAAAACACGCTAACCCTAAAATCGTAACTACACGATCTGTTTGTTGTCCACCACCTCCGCCATCCCGCCAAAGTCCACCGTCACGACCATCGTCTACCGTTGTAAGCACCGTCCTCTTCCATCACAATCATATCGTTGTTCACAGGTTAGTTGATCAAATTGACCAATTGAAATTGAAATTGCTGAACCTAATTGATCAATTACCTTGATATTGATCGAATTAATCATTAATTTGAAGCTTCAATCGATCAACTTTTGACTTTGAATGATGGGTTTTAACCTTGACAGTATCAAGTTTTAAGCCTGAATGATTTAGGTTTTTAGCCTGAACGTTTTAGATTTTTAAGCCTGAACGTTTTAAGGTTTAACCTTGAACGTTTTAGGGTTGGGAATTTGGCTTGAACGTTTTTGGCTTTTTAACCTTGAACGTATTTCGCGTACCTAATGTACGTTAAGCAATTATTGTACGTTAACGCACCCTTACACACACACACACACTAATATGTATATATACATGGACAAAATATTCTAAATACGGGCCAAATCTAATAGGCCGTAACTGCTAATACTATAAATTTTTGAATATCATACAATTCATATTACATTTTGTAAGGCCCCGAACCCGGTGACCCTACTTTAACGTCGGATTTACTCATAAACACAGTTCTTCAAATCAGAGTTTATTAAAACTTTTCGCGGAATATAAAACATCAATCATTTGTTACAAACCATTAAATCTTTTCTTTGATACCATAACACAAAACTTTATATTTAAAACATCTTTACTTCTTTCTTCAGATGCCAGCCGTTCAATCCATGCCGTGTGTCATCCTCATGCTAACTCTATAATCAGCTCACCTGCGTGCATACTAAAAGTCAGCTACGCTGAGTGAGTTCTAGTTAATCGAACGCCATACAATACATACACATACACACATATCCGTAGATACATATCCATACTTCACTAGTTACCCTTCTGTTCTACATACATACTTGCTACCATACATACATACATATCTACAATCACTAACCTCAGTCTACCGAGAGTACGTTCATAGTTCACCGTCTATACCTGTACTCAAGGTCGTGAACACGTACAAGGTTCGCAGTCCTTACCTATGTTCACCATTTATGGTACGTACAAGGATCGCGGTCCTTCCCTATACCATAGTACATCCACAACACGTACAAGGTTCGCAGTCCTTCCCTATGTTGCAACCTAATTCATAGCACGTACGAGGTTCGCAGTCCTCCCCTATGCTACAAAATCAGCACGTATAAGGTTCACAGTCCTTTCCTATGCTGAAATATATCCACAACACGTACAAGGTTCGCAGTCCTTCCCTATGTTGCAACCTAATTCATAGCACGTACGAGGTTCGCAGTCCTCCCCTATGCTACAAAATCAGCACGTATAAGGTTCACAGTCCTTTCCTATGCTGAAATACATCCACAACACGTACAAGGTTCGCAGTCCTTCCCTATGTTGCAACCTAATTCATAGCACGTACGAGGTTCGCAATCCTCCCCTATGCTACAAATACAGCACGTATAAGGTTCACAGTCCTTTCCTATGCTGACGCCTATCTACATTACGTATAAGGTTCGCAGTCCTTATCTACGTTTACATATATCATCTACTTCACGTATAAGGCTCGCAGTCCTTAACTACGCCATTACCAGCCGAGTCTATGTCCGACAGAAGCTAGAGGGATTTGCCATCCTAACTTACTATGTCGAACGTAGAACTCACATGCCATTCGTGTACCTATATACACATACTTACATTATAACATAAGAACACTCTAGGCATTCTTTACCTCATTCATTTAACAACCATACCCCTTGTCGTTACGTGCAATATCCGAAGATCGTTCATGCCCCGACAAGTATTCATTTGAAATATTCATACATCTTCGATATATAATATTCGTACCTTTATTTTTAACCTGACAGTACGCGCAATATCGAAGATCGTTCGCCTACCGACAAACAATCATTCATATCTATCACACATATCACATATGACATACACTTATCACTTAGGATAAATGTATTAACAACACATCGAGTATGCACACAGCCCCGAAAACATAACAAGGAATGGGGCTAGAAACTCACCTGAACACGGTTACGTTCACCGTTAATCGTAATCCCTTTCTTCAGCTGTGCACGGCTGACTGTATAACAAGTACACGTATCAAACAACTATCACTACTCATATCATCTTTCCAGTCTTAACTACTACCCACAACGAACGGGGGTCCGGGGGCAGCGCCCCTGGCAGCGGGGTCTAGGGGCGGCAGCCCCAGAAGGGTCCAAGGGGCAGAGTCCCTGGCTGCGGTCGAGCTGCCAGGTCAGCTTGGAAAAATTTTATTTCCATTAACTGTCTTAACACATTTTTCATTAGATTTTTAATTTATTTTCTAAACGAACTTGACTTTAGGCGAAGTTAACCCTCGGGCGAACTTAGCTCTAGGCGAAGTTAACCTTAGGCGAACTTAGCTTTAGGCGAAGTTACCAGCTAGGCGAACTTAGCTTTACAGCGAAGTTGCCATCAGGCGAACTTGGCTTCAGGCAAAATTGTCATCAGGCGAACTTGGCCTCAGGCGAAGTTACCAGTTAGGCGAACTTAACTTTACAGCGAAGTTGCCATCAGGCGAACTTAGCTTGCAGGCGAAGTTCATCAGGCGAACTTAGCTTGCAGGCGAAGTTCATCGCTTTGAAGGCGAAGTTGCCCAGTTGCAGGCGAAGTTGTCCAGATCAGCCGCTGTTCGGTTTCTGTCCAGCATTTTGAGCGATTTTAGCACCCTTGCTATGGTTCAATATCACCCACTACGCTTCCCGACCATTTTCGGTCGCTTATACACTAAAAAGCTTGGATCTTTAAACTTCAAAGATCAAGAATCATACCTTTTTGAGCTTGTTTGGATCTCGTTTAACTTGTTAACACACTAATCGCTCTCTCTCTCTCTCGGATCTGCCCGTTCCTCTCCTCGGTCCGGCGGCGGTGTAGATGGTGTGTGTGTTTTTGGAGTGTGTGTGTAGAAAGTAAGGAAATGAAGATATTTTTGGGTTTAGGGGATATTTATATCCCTGAAATCCCATGGACCTAAGGCCCATTCTCATTTAACCCGTCTCCATTAATCCAACACTGGCCCGACTCATACCAACTCCTACTCTATTATTTATTTCCTGACAACCCGAGTAAACTTTCCCTCTATTAGTAAGTAATATAATTAATATCACTTTGAAATTTCGGGATGTTACACATTTTGAACTTTTTATCATGTGGTATTGTGGCTACTTTAAATTTATATGTGTGTGTTACAATTATGATTTTGGACTTCTAACATATTGATGTTTATTAATTTGGTAGATTAATATATATATATATTTTTTTTTATGTTTTATATTAAAAGGGGGGGATGGGGTGGCCGGGAATCTTAGGCGGTAGTGCAGCCTCTCTACCTCATGTAATAGAGGAAGTTTGCCCTTAAGGAGGTGTTACTATGTAGTTGTGGCGATGGTAGCCCGCCAAAGAGACGTGTCTCGACACCGGCAATGGCTAAATCAATAGGTGGTGGGATAGATTTTAATTCTTTTAAAAGTTGTTTGTCACCATAAGTCATTACAAGTTTAAGTCCCTTATTTCCAAATTCTTTTGTCATATTTCAGTTCCATATACAATTTCTTCAATTCCGATTAGCAAACGAGGGTGGTGTAGTGGGAGCTTTTTAGATATGAGAGAGTGGTCATTTAGCTACATAAACCATTGAGGGAAAAAAACAAACACTCTCTAGAATTTAGGTTTAAGGGATGAGGGAAAAAACATATCTTACTTCAAATCCACATTTAATTTTGTGATAAATTACTATCAACAAAAAGTATGAGCCAAAGGTATCGTAGCTAAGATATTCTTAAAAAAAAGTAGTTTATACAATGATACATAAGTCAAATCGGCAACAAGTTGCTTTGTTAGCCCTTTTTGAATAGCAATACTAAATGGTTTAAAAATAACATTCATAGAACATAAGGTCATAACATTACTAAAACATTCTAATTAACTTAGCTACATGTTGTCTCAGAAACAATGACATACCACTCAAGTTGAAATGCATGATCGTCATCAACTGAAAAATTAAACACTCAGAGATCATGTGTGTTCTTATCATCTTTAATTCTTTAAATGTTCTTACGGTGGTGGGAGTGGGCGGGAACATGGAAGCCGGTACTAATCGGTATGAACATGAACACCGCCCCACCTCATGTGGTACCAAGAGAAATGAAGCCACCGCAGGGAGTAGATGCCAGATAGAGTAGATGCCAGATGCGATGCCCAACAAAGAAGAAAATGGAGTAGAGGGAAGGAAGATCGAGATGGAGGTTGGATTTTTGGTCGGGAAGGAGGAGGAACACCACCCCCACCCATCTAGGTACCAAAGAAAGATGAGCGAGGTGGCGGGACGGTTGCCACCATCCTTTATCTCCAAACTCAACCACCCTCATATCTTCGGTGCCCACTTTTCACCACCATCTTCTATCATTAAAACCGCCATCAACCACCTCGGATTTCATGATGCATAACCCGTATAAAACACCTAAGTGCTAGTGTTATAACGATTAAATGAAATACCCATATAAAACGCCTAAGTGCTAGTGTTATAAGTTGTAACGATCATATGAAATAATAACTAAAGATTTAATGGTTATATGATATAATTTGTATCCATAGGAATCTATTGTTAAATTTAAGCACCTGGAACCACAAGATATAAATTTAAAATTTAAGTTTTTATGTTAATCAATTGCTCTTAATGCACCATACTCGGTAAATGATAAATTATATCACTCCATTAATTTATCTACAACTTTCTTATAAACACACAAATAATAAATTGTATAGAATCTATATGTTTCAAACGTAGGAACATTTTATATAGATTATTCTCTAATACGACTCTTGGAGGAACAAGAGAGATACGGATAGGAAAGTAAGCAGACTAGTTCTAAAGTTTTAGCAGTTGGCTTTCTGGTCTAATGGCTGGGGAGTGATTGTTAAGGTTTGAGATATGATCTTGAGATCTCAGGTTCAAAACATAACTTAATAGGGCTTTCCTACAATGGTGGGTTTCCTCCTTGGTGGTGTTCCTAGATGAGTCTGGTCTGAAGTGTCAAAATCAGTAGAGACGGTTGACATCTCATCTAATGAAGGCTAACTCAGGTGCTGGGTAGTTCCAAACGCTGTTAAAAAAAGGTTCTAACTTAAGAGGGTTTTCCTACAATGGTGGGTTTCCTCCTTGGTGGTGTTCCTGAGTGAGTCACCTGAAGCGTCAAAATCAGTATGGACGGTTGATATTTCGTCTAAGGAATGCTAACTCGGGTATTAGGGTAGTTCCAAACATTGTTAAAAAAGAGTTCTAAAGCTTTATTTTTTCTTTTAGTATTTTGTGTTCATCGGTCATATATTTTTATGTATATTGATTAGATAGTCGATACAAACCAACATGGCTGACTATAGAGAGGGGCAATGTGTACAACCCAAGACCCAGTCTTCCATAGGGGTCGAAAGATATATGCACGTTTTTTTCATTCTAAATCTAACTATATTAATAAAATAAAATAATAAGGATGATTTGCCAATCTCATATTTATTCTTGGTTTAATCCCTGTGTTCATTCACTATACTTAATCCATGGGCTATGGGGCAAAACAATTTTAACAAATGGGTTATAATTTTCTTCATAATCTTTCATTTCATTCATCCTATCTATCCACAGGTCATGGGTCAAAATAATGTTGACAAATGAGTTATAATTTTCTAATTCCTAATTTTATTTTCCTATATTTATGGGTCAAAACAATATTGTATATAAAGAGATTTTTTCTAATTTGTAAATTTGAGATTATAGACTTTTTTATTATTTCTATTATATATTTTATTTTTTTTTACCTTTAATTTGTATTTCTTTCAAATAACGGACCTTATTTATTTTTTTATTTGACAAATCCCGTAAAATACACGAGTTCAAAAGCTAGTTTTATATAAAATCAAATTTAACATGATAGTGGATCCACTTAGTGCATCCCCAGGTCAATGTGAAATCATTCATATAAACGATGGATTGAATTGATTTGATTGGAACATAAGTATAAAGTTACAACTTTACAAGAAAATTTGAAGAGATAATATTGGTCATTTAAAAGACGTTTTATTAAAGAAAAATTGGTTTTAAATAATCCTAATTGTGTCCTATTAGCAAATAACAGTTCTAACTTAACATTTAACTGTTTTAGGTCCCAACTAAAGGTGTATTTGTTTACAACGATCCGCGACTAACAGAACCCTAACGTCGTTAGGTGCAGGACGCGGGAAAACAGTTTTTGCCAGGAATAATCACATTTTCGGCCGGAAAACTCAATCTTTTCAACCGAAACCTCTTTGTAACCTTTAGACCATACCTTTATGAACATTTTTCTAGCAAAAGCCACAGTTATTGAGGTCGTCGGAACCCTAAAACCACTGTCGGAGTCAATTGGTTGATGGTGAGTCAGTTGATGGTGGTGGTGTTTAGGTTGAGTTTCCAATGGAAAATGTGAGTTTTCCAGCCAAAAACGTTTTTCCGGCGATCTGCAAGTATGCAACTAATGACTTCAGGATCCTGTTAGCCGCAGATTGTTTGTAAACAAATACAACTTTAGTTACGACCACCAGAAATGAAGATCTACCACAATTTAGAGTTATTATTGGTCGGTCGGTATAAAAAGAGATATTGTTAGTGTTGAAAAATATTGACTAGAGTCTCGATTGATAATCAAACACGAATTAAGTGAATAACTCTCATTTATATTAATCATAAAATATAACTCAAAAAACGGATTTCATCATGATCTTTTATTATAACTTGATTTGACTCTTGATGAACCCTAACTCGGTTGCATCTTATGTGTCTGTAATGTCTAACCATACATCGGTTTATATAAACTAACCCTAACTTGTTAGTCAAAATATTACCAATTATAATTACAAAACAATTAGGAAAAGTATTGTAATTAGGAAACATAACCAACTAACTTGTCAATGTTGGTCCCTCAAGTTCAACCGACTTGTGACTTGGAGTCGAAAATTACCAACAATGACTTGTTTACAACTAAAAGCAAAAGGCTATTATCCGTATGGAAAGATTCAACCACTTCGCATTATAATTTGGAAGTGAGAGCACATTACAATAAAATTGGTAGTGAAGTTACCCTAGACCGTTGAAGAGTTGATGCAATATGGGTGCTGGTTTGGATTAAAAAAGTGCGCCTGAGGCGAGCCGAGGCGAGAGGCGACCTAAGGCGCCGAGACTCTCATCGCTTTTGCCTACTCAAGGTGACAAATGCTAAAAAGGCGAGAGTGAGGCACTATTTTTAGGCAAAAAGCGGTAGAAGGATACATATAATTACATGTCATGGTGTCTATTGTCTCCGGGCACACGTCTTACAAGAATTTGTCATCCTCAAACTGACAACCAAAGCAAGAGGACTATTCATTCAAACTCTCAAAGCTAGCCTACGGGCATGTATTTTAGATTTCGGAGGAAGTTAGGATAATTACTTAACATTAATAGAATTTTCATATGATCAAAACATCTACCATTCGAAGTGTTGGAACACCACCTTTTAATATGCTATGTGATGCAAAGTGTCGGCCTATTGGGGTGAGATCGGTCAAAGGAACTCGGTAGGGATCCGACACCACCATGGGATTTGGAAGAAGAAATGATCGATAAAATTATACTCTTACTTTCTCCAAAGTCCAAAATCAAATTTTGGAACGAAACCTTAAATTAGAGGGGTAATTATAATGTCTCAAAAGCTAATTCATCATGAATGTATTGAGCTTTACTTATTATAATGAATCATTACTTAAATCATTTGTGTAAATGTGATGTATGGGAAGAAACTAAGATGAATCAAGTTGATACAAGCCACCTATATTGCATCGACAGGTAAAACCCGTACGCTCCTAGCTTGTTTGCGTGGGAGTATTCATCGATTACTTTCCAGAAAATTTAGGACTTATAATGATGGTTTCTAATTTAGAAACTTCACTTTTCACGACTACATACTAATAGAACTCATTTCTTTTGAGTACGTAGTTGAAACTAATTATTTGCGTTTGTGGATGTTCTTGAGGGAGTTTGAGTAATTTCTACCTAGATCGAATATATTAGTGGACAAAATGATGATTTAAAATAACTTATTTGTTGATACACCAGCCTCAATCATTAGGTAAATGAATTGAAATCAACTTTGGAAGTATAGAAAGTATACCTAGATATAAACATGTGGTTATTGTATGTTATGTGTAATGTGGAATTGAATTCACCAACTGTGTAATGTGGAATAAAGTGTAAAGGTTACATCACTTGCAGGATTTAAGAACACTAAAAGTTGAGACTACAAATCTGATGGGAACTGATTGGCACCAAATTGAGATTTCGAGTCTCAGAAGCATACAAGGTGCCACTTTCGATGGCACTAACCTCGAGTGATTATAAAGGATGATATGGCTCTAAATCTAAAGAGAATGGATCATTAAACTTGAATGGAGCTTGAAAAGACAAAGTGAAATAAGGAGTCAACATTCTTAGTAAGCTTTTTCGCTAATTAGGTTTCATTCTCATATTTATTCATGCACACAGGGTGCGAAATTCAGCCCAAATGGCTTGGAAAATCTGAAGTTGTGCATGCCCGCAACCTACGTACACGACGAATGTTAGACCAAAACTCTAAGACCCGCTGATTAGGAAGAGTCACACTGATCTGATGCGTTTCGCACTAACCAACTCGGAACCTTTGTTGTAATAGGTAGATATTCATTTTTAGTGACAAGACACAAGTGTGAGAAGTTTAGAAAAATACATGTATTCCAAGCTCTTATTCATTAACGAACATTTGCTCATTATTTTTTGTAAAAGATTGAACACTAATTAAATAACTTCGGTGCTACTTCGCACTAGCGAGTTCCTAACAGTATAGCTATTGTTATCTGATTATTGTACCCGGGAGACAAGTACAACTAGGCATGTTCAAAACGGTTTGGGACTAGGAACCGGAACCGGTTCCTAACCGGTTCCTATATTCAAAACCCCCTTTTAAACCGGTTCCAGGCTCGAACCGGTTAGGGAACCGAACCGGTTCTCCCACCCTCGGACCCCTAACCTATCTAACCGGTTCTTGCCGGTTCCTAACCCGGTTCCTGTACCGTAACCGGTTCCAACCGGTTACAGTGTAAAAATTTTTTATTTTTTTTTCGTTTTTCGTTTGCGATTTGGATTCTAAACTACGATTCGTATTTGTATAACATGAAAAATAAAAAAAAACAATTAACATAAAAATAAACAATTAACTGATGAAGAAAAGACAACTACTGAAGATGTTTGCCACTGAAGACAACTACTGAAGGTTGCCACTGAAGACAACTACTGAAGGTTGCCACTGATGACAACTACTGAAGGTTGCCACTGATGAGGAATACTCATCAGTGGGAACATTCATCAGTTGCAGAGTTTGTTGTCACTGATGCAAAATATGAATCAGTGACACATCAGTTGCAGAGTTTCATCAGTTGGAACATCATCAGTTAAATATGTAACCATTGTACAATGTAAACTTGTTCATTGGATTTACAATACAAGTGCATTTAGTTTTTTTTTCGTTTTTCGTTTGCGATTTGGATTCTAAACTACGATTCGTATTTGTATAGCATGAAAAATAAACAAAACAATTAACATAAAATTTATTTTATTTACTTTAAGAAGTTAAAAAAAAAGGTTACATGTTTTAAAATCTTCAAAAACAAACTAACAAAACATTAAACTTATAAATATAAAGTTGTGACATATTATTTCTAGAAAAACCTTCTTGTTCGTCGTAATTATTGAGCGACGACTTCTTCCTCGGAATTACTTGTAGAAATGCCTTCTTGTTCGTCGTGCACTCGAACATCAAGTGGTGTTTCATCTTCGAGAGTGGTTACGTGTTGAATAAGATCGATTGAGTCCAAGTGATCCTTTAAGCAAATGCACATCTCAACCGACTCCGAATTTAGTCTTGTTCTTCTCACCGATATTACCCTGCCACTAAGAGAAAAATCGGATTCCGAAGCTACCGTAGAAGCTTGGACGGTTAGTAAATCACGGGCCATGGTGGCAAGAATCGGAAACTCGGTTTCCTTTACCTTCCACCAAGCCAAAACATCAAAAGTGTCATATTCCTCTTCGGATAAACCGGTAGAGTATCATTTGCACTATACCTTCCTAGTTCGCTTGAAGGGGTGTTACCCCTTTGTTTTTTAGCCGTTACGTTGCGAACGGTGTTCATAAGGCTAATCATGGGATCTCGTACTCTAGTAGCACTTGAACTTGATGAAGACCCCCCCCGGCATAGGCATGTGTATGTTTGACCCATATTTATTTAAATAAAAGTCATACATAAATTTAAAATTCAAGTTAAAATCATTTTTTGCCTCTGTTGAAAAGTTTGGGTTAACTTCATGCATATCTAAGGCTGAAAAAATTTCGTCTATCACACATTCAACCCCCGTAACATTTAACATTGGGTTTAAAGCGGCGGCGCAAGTAAAAACCGGTGGCAATTCAAGAAAGTATTTTTTTAATTTAAACTTCATTGGTAATATGATGTTTGAAAACATTGGACTTTTATTTTCAAATTCTTTAAGATTGTTAACGATTAAAAATAACTCCGAAAGAACCAAGGGACTTGTCGGATAATACGTTCCCGATAGTTTCGTAGTTGATGTTTTAAAAACTTCAAGAAAAGTCGATAAGTCATTGATAATTTCTCATTTCTCATTTGAAAAGGGGATTGCCAAATCATTCTCGGCAAGACTAGAATGAAACATTTGTAAAGTTTCTCTTTGTTTCAAAGCACTTTGAAACATTATGCAAGTGGAATTCCATCGATGAGGTACATCCCAATTAGCTCCCAAAGCTTTTCTTCCCGTATCTTTACAAGATACAGAACACGAAGATCATCTTCTTCATTATCGGATTCTATCAAGCATTCGACTCAGAATCATTCGTGTTACTTCTTTTTGTTCTTAATCTGTAATAGTTAGGATTCATTGTACTACTAGCTAGTTTGATTGATTTAGTTCTGTAACCCACGATTCTTGTTATTCAAGCTTTCAACCTATTTATTTAATTATAAAATCAAGAATTTTTACATGGTATCAGAGCTTAGGCAAGCTCTATATTGTGGTTAATTCCTTGATTCGACCTCTCAATCGAAGCACTTAACCATTGTTCGTCAGCTCCGTTTAGGGTTCTTTGTGATTAACCGGCATACTAACTTGGTAATCCCACGTACCCAAATCTAAAGTAGGTTCCTCTCTTATCTCATCTATAACAACAAATCAAAGAAACCCTAATTTTTAGGGATACTGGGATTCGCTAATAGCAGCAGAAGATCTAGGGTTTTTTTAAGTTTAGAGATTGGATCTGGAAATCAATCACCCACCAATAGTTGCTGGACTTTTATTTTGTATCTTAGGATTAACCTCATTGGATATAAATTCAACCTAGAAAAGGTGTTGCCACTACACTTGGTAAATTATTAATTGAGAAGGAAAAAAACGAAACAAACGAGGTGCTTAAATTTACTTATAGTTGATATCTTTTTTTTGGGATTCAATCACCCAAATTAGTATCAAGTGTCATCCTTGTATCCCCAATCAAAGGATACAAAATTTACCGATAAAATCCCATTGTAAGTGTTCTATTTAATATCTTGTTTTATTTTATTTGTGTGTTTTTAGGCTAAAGATCCTATTAATTCTAAATTTTTGGATCATAACTACCTTTTGCTCCACTACTCCTTTTTTTACAAGTTCTAAATTTTTTGGGCTATATTTGTCTTATCTACTTGTGTGCTTATCTGTTATTTACTTGTTCAGACAAACAAATTAGTAACTATAATATGATGAGTAACTTAGATTTTGGAGACCCCCTTTATCTTCATGCTTCAGACATCAATAATTTGACCAATGTTAATATTAAGCTAAAGGGGACAGAAAATTATAGTGTGTGTGCCAACTCTATGGAACTATCTTTAAATGTAAAAAAACAAAATCGGGTTTATTGACAGAACATGTAACAGGCCCACCACAAATGAGCAACTTGGTAAACAATAAGATAGATGCAATGCAGTTGTGTTGTCTTGGATTTTAAACTATATATCTGAAGACCTATTTATGGGTCAAGTTTTCTCTAAAATTACTTCAATTGTTTGGGAGGAACTAAAAGAAACCTATTCAAAAGTTGACGGGTCTATCATGTATAACCTTCATAAAAAAATTTCTATGTTTAAACAAGATGGTTGTCCTAATTCTGAATATTATCATAAACTTACATCTATGTGGAGACAGTTTGACTCACTTTCTGAACTGTCATTTACATGTAATGTTGCTAATGAAACCAACAAGTTTAATCAAATTATGAGATTAATGCAATTTTTAATTGGATTAGATGATGTTTATCAACCTGCGAGAACCTCTATTTTGACCAAGGATCCTTTACCTACGGTAAAGGGTGCCTTAAACATTATATCTAGTGAGGAATCTCATAGTATAATAACATCATCTAATAAATCTCAACCTACTACATTTGCATCTAAAAATTCTAATTTAAAAAACCTAGTAGTCCCCTAAAGTGCACCCATTGTAACAAAAATGGTCATGTTGTTGAAAAGTGTTATGAACTGGTTGGATATCCAACAAATTATAAATCTAAATTGAAAAACACAACAAGCAACAAAGTTGTGTCCGAAACAAAGAAAGTCGATGAAGTCTCATGCCAGTTGACTCCTAGACAATATTCGAAACTCATGACCATGCTAAATGGATCGGCAACTTTGGATCAAAATACTTCACATATGGCAGGTAACTTTCGGTCTGCTTGTTCTACCCCTTTTTTCACATAAAGAGGCAAATTGTAGGGGTTGGGTGGATTCAGGTGCTAACCAGCATATGGTATTGTCTAGCAAAAACATGCATGTGTGACTTGGTCATTGTGTCAAGCTATAACATGACTGTTAGTCATCCAAATGGGACTGATGCAAAAATAACATTAATTGGGAAACTTAATATTGGCAAAAATGTTATTCTTGTTGACGTCTTAGTTGTTCCAGAGTATTGTGTCAACCTTATGTCTGTCCACAAACTTGCAAAAGACAAAAAACTTGGTGCTAGTTTAATGAATTGAATGTTTAATTCAGGACCTAAATCGCACGACGACACTTCTGACTGGTAAACAAGTCAACGAGTTGTATTATTGGGAAGGTCCCTTCAGGTGTGTTCGTTTGTGACAATGTTGTTGGGCTTATTAAGGATAACTTGAAATTATGGCATTCTAGACTTGGTCATCCCTCACATCAAGTTTTATTCATTTTAAAGCCAGACCTTAATCTTAAAACTCATGAATTAAATGGTCCTTGTGAAATATGTTATCAGGCAAAACAAACTAGAAACCCCTTTCCTCTAAGTGAACATAAAACCCAAACAGTAGGTGAAATTGTTCACCTCGACTTATGGGGACCTTTTAAAATAACAAGTAAAGATGGTTTTAGATTTTTCTTAACAGTGGTGGATGATTATTCTAGAGCCGCGTGGGTATACCTTCTCAAGTTAAAAGATAAAGTTTTTCAAAACATCATTAACATTCTAATGTTAATTAAAACTTAATTTGACAAACATGTCAAATGTTTTAGAACCGACAATGGAACTGAATTTGTTAATAATAAATTTGAAACGAATCTTAAAACTAATGGCATTCTTCATCAAACGACTTATGTGTATACCCCACAACAAACAACAAAACGGGATAGCATAGAGAAAGCACCGACACCTCTTAAATATTGCTAGATCTCTACTATTTCAAAGCGGTATTCCCTTATACATGTGGTCAGAGTGTATTCTAACGGCTACCTACTTGATTAACAGGACTCCGTATTCCGTGTTAAATGGAAAGTCCCCTTATGAGTTGCTAATAAATAAAGAAACCCTCTCTATTACATTTCATATCATTCGGTTGTTATGTTTTGAAACAAATCTAAACCCAAAAACTAAATTTGACAGTAGAGCCTTAAAATGTGTTTTGATTGGATACTCTTTTGATAAAAAAAGGCTACAAACTGTATTCTTTAGATGACAAAACTGTGTTTTATTCACGTGATGTAAAATTCTATGAAAACTGTTTCCCTTAAAAGATAAAATAGAAACTTTACCTAAAGAAAATGGGGTAAATTATTTGAATTTTTTTGACTTCTATTATGAACCGAAAAACTTGGATGGTTCGAGTGAGAATGAGTCTAGCCAAAAGAACAATTCTGGGAACCAACAAAGGTTTTCCAATAATGAGCTTGGCAGCAGCCCAGTGGCTGTTACCCTAGATATTGATGCAGACCCGTTGGAAGCCGATGTTCATATTGACAACAATCATCCCACTCAAGCCACTAGATGAGGATGAAATGCTTAATGAGGAAATAGCTGATGTTAACTTCCCTGAGGGCACTTCCATTGACCCTAATAAAAGCACTTGTAAGTCAAGTAGAGTTAGCAATGTTCCAAAGGATACACTGACTTTGTGCTTGACGAGAGAGTTAAATATGGGATAGAAAATTTTTTAATTACTCTAATCTATCATATAACCATAAATGTTTTGTTTCCCTTCCTGACAAAAGCATCGAACACAAAACTTATTCCGAAGCATCTAAGGATATTAACGGGGTAAATGCTATAAATCAAGAAATAGAAGCCTTAAATAGAAACAAAAATTGAATCATCACTGACTTACCTTCTATGAAAAACAATAGGGTGTAAATGGATTTGTAAAATAAAATATAAGTCTAATGGGGAAATTGAGAGATATAAGGCACGGCTGGTTGCTAAAGGGTACAATCAACGTGAGGGTCTTGACTTTCATGAAACTTTTTCTCCCGTTGTTAAAATGGTAGCCATGCGCTCCTTACTTGCCATCTCCCATTGTTAAAATGGTAACCATACATTCCTTACTTGCCATGTCTGTTCAAAATAATTGGAATGTTTTCCAACTTGATGTTAATAATGCTTTCCTCCATGGGGATCTAGATGAAGATGTTTACATGTGCATACTCGAAGGATATAGTAATGGTTCAGATGCCACATACGACAAAGTGTGCAAGCTGGTAAAGTACTTATATGGACTAGAACAAGCCCAAGAAAGTGGAACGAAAAACTTACCTCAACTTTAATGAACACTGGTTTTATACATAGTAAAAAAACTGAAAAAACCTTTGTCTTCTTACTTGTCTATGTAAATGACATAGTTATAACCGGTAACAATGATTTAGAAATAATCAAAGTTAAACAAGAACTAAGTCAGTGTTTTCAAATTAAGGACTTGGGAAAACTAAAATACTTTCTTGGGATTGAGGTTTATGAAATAGAGAATGAAATGTACCTATCTCAACGCAAGTACTATCTTGACCTAATTCATGAATTTGGTCTTCTTGCAAGTAAACCCGTTGGGAATCCCCTAGAACAAAATGTTGCTCTACATGACAGCACTAAAGCGGAAAAAACGATTTAGAGTTAAAAACATTACTCATTATCATATTCTGGTCGGAAAATTAATTTATTAACCCATACTAGACTGGACATCTCCTACACTGTGCAATGTCTAAGTCAATTCATGCACAAACCCTTAAATTCTCAGTTACAAGTTGCATTGAGGCTTCTTAGATACCTAAAAGGATCTCCTGGAAAAGGGTTAAGTTTTAAAAAGTCATCAAATCTTTGTCTAAAAGCCTACTTCTGACTTGGACTAGGGAAAATGCTTGGTTACTCGAAGATGTGCTACAGGCTATTGTCTATATCTTGGAGACAATCTAATTTCTTGGAAAAACAAGAAACAACCGTCTCCAAATCATCTGCTGAGGCAGAATACCGTGCTATGAATACAATTGGTGGAGAAGTAATTTGGGTCTTAAAGCTCCTAGAAGACTTAAAGGTCAGTTACACTCTCCCTATCCCAATACATTGTGATAACAACGCTACAATTCTGATTTCCGCTAACCCGGTTTTCCATGAACGCACTAAACACTTTGAAATTGACCTTTTCACCCTAAGAGAAAAGGCTATGGCAGGAGTTTTCAAAATTAAAAAAATTGACACCACTGAACGACCTGTTGACATATTTACTAAAGGTCTTGGTGTAGCAAAACACAACTTCTTGTGCGATAAACTGGGATTAAAAGATTATTTTGGGAATTTAACTGAGGGGGGATGTTGAAATTATTCATAATTTATGTCATTTCTAATTCCCATTTACTTATTTTGTTATGAGGTTTTAATAAAAGAAGGTTGAAGGATGATTATTGTTTCAAAGGAATGTGTGTGCTGTCATTGCTGATTTCATGGATCTAAAAGGGGGCTAGACATATGCTTGACACAATTATCTCCAAGTGTTTATAGTACAACTCTATTCTTATCAAAATATACAAAAAAAAATACGTAACACGAATATCATCTTCTTCATTATCGGATTCTATCAAGCATTCGACTCAGAATCATTCATGTTACTTCTTCTTGTTCTCAATCTGTAATAGCTAGGATTCATTGTACTACTAGCTAGTTTGATTGATTCAGTTCTGTAACCCACGATTCTGGTTATTCAAGCTTTCAAACTGTTTATTTGATTATGAAATCCAGAATATTTACAAGTACATCTATAAGGCAATTTTTTCTTCGTTTTATCTATCGACTGCTTCTAAACAAAATTTTTTTAGCGCGCTACCCCTCAACTTTTCTTTTAGATCCGTCACTGAGTTTCCTAAGACAATCTATAATTATAAAGTCTAAAACTACTCACAAATGCGATTAGTCACTTATCACATTTGAATCGTTTGACTTTCCCTTGTCTTTTAAAATACTTAATTTTTTTTACTTTTGTCACTTATTTTCGGCTTATGGCTATGGTGCAATATTATGCACCTGTGAAGGTGTTTGTGCACTTGACTCGAACACCTTCAATAGAAGTAATAGAAGTGCAACATGGAATTTCGAGTAGTCTTTAAGCATAAAACCACATTAACTCGTGTTGGAAAGCTCTGTTTTTGTGTTTGTTTTGTAACCTATATATACTCAACCTTTGTCTCACATAGGACTTCTTCATTGGATTGACCACTACGCCTATTGTTAGTTGTATTGTAGATGTCGTTGAATATGTTGGTCTTCATTTGCATGTCCTTCCACTTTGAATTTTTTATGGACGGCACGATCAATACCCAATAGCTCCTCCTTCGCGTTTGAAATGTTCAATAACCCACCTCCAAAATCTTTTATGATCTTTGTTGATTTCCGATCATCGGAATCTTCATATATACGGACCCAAGTTTTCACCAGCGCTATTCTTTGATATCGTTTCACAGTGGTTCGGTGTTCCACAATGGTGTCAACTTAGATAGCATTCATCATACCTCCACACCCACCCTTTTAGATAGAGCCTAAAGTTAAGGACTTAAAACTGAAGAATCAATACTTTAAAGGTCTTATTATTTACATGGTCAATTTTTTAAATTATAAGTAATCTAATATAGAGTGTAAATTATCGTTAATAAATGGAGAGCATCATTTGTTAACATATACATATTTGATGATATAAATTGTATATAGTTTCATATGTTAATTGTAGCCCGAGACAGATCTAGTATGTACGTTGCATGTTTACGAGAATCTATTAAGTTTCGAGCTTTTAAAAAAAGCCTATATAAAATATTGAAGTGAACCCGAACATAAAATGTTGAGTGAACCCACATATAAAGTGGACCATGATCTAGTGGATAAAGACCCCCTCTCTCCATACAATGAAAACCTAGGTTTTGATATTTTTTACTTATTTTTTTCTTTTTTTAAATGCTAACAAAGGTTAATTAGGGTATTGTAACATTCGTTATTTTTTTTTTCAAACCCAACCCGTTAAAAATTTTCTTTCATTTTATTACTCGGATGTTCGTTATTAATCGATGAGTTTATTATTTATAAATATTTTATATATATTAAAGTTATCGCGTTATATACCACTCTATTCCATTTATTCGTTAAATGAATTTTTAAAACTAACAATCTTGTACAGTTTCAACCCCTTAACTAGTTTTCTTTTACCTATTTTGAACCTAAACCAAACCTCAAGGACTAGATATGCTATTAACCCAAACCTTTTCTCCCTCTCTCTCCTCTTTCCCAACACCCCCTCTTCTTCTTCACAACAAACCATCATAACCCACCTATTACGCCTGATTTCTAAGGATTAGATCAAATAGGCAGTTTGTTATCCAACGCATAATCAATATATATGGTAATCCCGCGTAATTGACATCAAACATTGAACGAATTGATCAATTTAACATTTAACCCGACGTGGACCAACATTAGACTCATTACCCATAGATACTGAACCATAATTCAATTGAATTGACCTACACCACCCTCTTGTAATCGCTAAACAAACCCCTAACTTAATTGTATCTCAGCAGCTTTCTAAATCGATCTTTGATGTTGTGGTTCTAACCAGAACCTTATATCATCGTTCTCATACTATTCGAGTCATACAAGGTAATTAGATTAGGAATTAAGGTCGTTATGATATAATAAACGAAAGCCCTCTGTCAATTTGCATTAACAGAGAGCATTTTGATTGGATTAAGGATTTGGAAAGTTAGGGTTTATATGAGTTGGGATTTCCTTAACTTTCATTATAAATATAAGCTGTCTCATTCTCTTCACAGGTGAGATAGCAGCCCATGTGGCTGGTGCAATGTTGTTAAGACTCGTAACCAGGCAAGGGGCGCGGGTTCGAACCTCCTAGACCCGGTTTTTGTATATATTTTTTTATTTCTTTCATATTCTTTTTATATATCATAAAGCTATTAAAACTAGTAACAACTTTCACTCGTTAAAAGAACCGAACCCCGTAAAACTCCCAAAGATAGTTTTGTTATTTAAACGTTTATGTATATGTAAATACATATAACTTATAATATGCCTACAAGTCTATATATTTTCCAATTTAACCCAATATAATATTTTAAAAAAAAGTTTTACTCACCCAACAAACCAATCATCACTAAACTTTCAAATCAAGTTTTCGCTTAATGCATGATCTTTATACACACACAGATATATATATATATATATATATATATATATATATATTAAATTAATTTTTTTATCGATAAGGGATATTTAAACCATTTACGCTCTTAATTCAACTTTTGCAAAATTAATATAAAATATACATAGCACTTTATCGATCCCAAATCCTTTATTAATCTATTCTATCGTGTCTAGTTCCTTTATTTCGATTAGATATTTATTTATACTTTAAAAATTAGGACAAATTATCGGAAATCCTCGTTTGACACCGTCAGCTCGTTATCGCACTCCTTAATTCAGGTGAGTTTATATACCTCATTTTCCATCTTTCATATTTTGGGGATAGCATGTATATCTTATTCACTTTTACTCATGTTTTATTACCAAAGCTATTCAAAACACAATTCAATATGTGTTTATATGTGATTATTGCATGATCTATGATTATGCTCTATGTGCTTAAATGTTTATTTTATGTTTCGTGGTTGGTATCTCATCCTCATTTATTTACCCAAGTACATTGATTTTATATCAATAGAAACGGGTCCACATCTATTTAGTTGTTTACACTTTCATAAGAATTGTAATGCTCATCGTTTACATATAAATTGTGATTTACCTATAGATATATGTTTTGGTCAAAAATTAACAAAGGTGATTTCGTAACCAAATTAGTAAATGGGACTTGGTGCTTGCTTGAAATGAACGTAAAAACTGCTAGAACACAGAGATTTGTTGCGAGGAAAAAACCCGTATCCTGAGAATAACAAGAAAAAAACCCCGGATGGTGAAAACTATCATCACCAGTTTATTACTAACAAAAATCGATTACAAGTGATGGAGCTAATGGGATCGTGATTACAATGAGAGCGAGTACTAGTAAGTCTCGTGTGCTAAGTGTGTGTTATGATCTAGTGTTTAGCTCTATTTATACACATATACAGCTAATAATAATTCCTATAATTAAGGAAATAGAAGACTAAATCAATTAGCCGTTAATTCCCATGTTTAAGAACATATTCCTTTTTAAGCACGCCCTATTAACTGTAAGTCCGGGTCTTTAGGCAATCATGGTGACATCTCTTGACCAGGTAAACAAGGAAAGGCTGCGAACAAATTGTTAGTTATATAACATATTTAGGATATCTGTTACCTTGGAGGATACTGTATCCTGGAGTCATCCTGAACATACTGCTTGCTGAGGATACCGAAAATCCGAGCCCTAACAATTGTCCCCAAATTTAACAGCTGTTGATGTGGGTTACAGCTGTAAAATTTTTGAAATTTGAATTTCTACATGCGTGAAGGATCTCATTACACGTGTCACTCATCCCTGACCATATTAAACCCTTGGATATCTTTATATTTATCCAAGATAAATATTTCCCAAATCATTCGGTCATCTTCATAGGTAATCTCCTCAACCTCTCTGATCTTCATCTTCTATAATCATGAGTCCGAAACTTGTCCTTCCAGTATTGAGGATTTTGTGTCTCAAAATCTCCTTGCAAGTCCTGCGAGTGAGATATGTACTTTTGGCACCACCGATATTACGAATCTTCAGTCTCAAGGTCGTTTTCCGTTTTTAGACCATTCGATCTGTCGCCGTTTCTTCCGATCTTGTTTCAAGAACCTGGATCTGTTTTCCGTTTTTGCCGTTTAAAATCGGCTTTTCTTACCCATTTCCGGCCTTTACTATTGAGTTCTTCTTTATAACCGGTCTTAGTTTTGTCCAGACCATGCCCATGGTTTGGAGGACCCTGTTTATGTTGGAAAGATTAATCGCCGACCATGCCCTTGATTTCACCCCTTCTGAACTTGCTTCTGTGTATGACCTCCGCAGCCATGGTTCCTCAAGATACCTTCTCAAAACCAAATCCAGTCGTACCCCACTTGTCTTGAGAAACACCCAAAATAACAACCAATGGAAAAAACCTTTCTTTTTTGTTAGGAGAGATTCTCTTCCTCATCCTAACAATCTACCGTATCTTTGGATCACCAAAAGTAGGATACATTATCTTGAAGATGTATGTTGATATATTTGTAACTGATATGCTTTTGTCTTTGTTATTTGCAGCTTTGAAGTTCTTCGAGATTGCCCTTCCCACAAAAGAGACTGAGAGCAAGCTTAACTTATTATTTCTTATTGACGAGGAGGAAAGGACGTTTTACTTCCAGTCAAGCTTCCAAGAACCATCGCCGTCAGCAGGCTCTGTATGTCTGGTAAGAAGTTTCGATATGTTAGTAGAAAAATTTAGGGATTAGAGATACTAACCTGTATTTTGTAGGTAAATTTGCTTCCGTTTTCGTGCTTGAGGATATTGACAGTATGGTCTCCACCCGCAACAACAAGAAGAAGGAAGCCGCTCCCGTTCCCCAGCCAAAACCCGAAAGCAGTCGTGCCAAGGGTTAAAAAAACGAGGAAGACCCAGAAAGTTTCTGACTATTTTCTGACTTGCAACCTTGAATTCAATAAGGTATGTCTTCTTATCATATCCTCTTATTTTGAAGATAATGTGTGCTGAGGATAATTTGTTTTGAGCTGGGACTGGAGCAACTATCCTCCAGTTTTAACGACCTGCACTACGAACTCCTTGATGCCAATACCCGTATTACCGAAATGCTGAAGATCGGGAATGCCAAGTCCAACCTCCTTGACAAGAAGACGAACTAAATTGAGGATCTGAAGCAGGAACTCGTGTTGGCCAAGAAGGAACTCGTTCATCAAGAAGCAGATCATTTGGTGCAGATTCAAGAGGTCACTAAGTGGGAAAAAAGGTCCGCTACTATCTCTATCTTCTAGTCTCGACTCAAGATGGCGAAGGAGGCCAAAGATGCTGGTGTTGACATTTCCTTCTGGGATGTGGATGCTTGAGAGAGAGTTTTGGTTGAGCTCAATGGTGAAAGTTTGGAGGAGGCTGGTCCAAGTGGAGCGGAGAAGGTTGCAGAGGAGGCTGTGGAGGTAGCGATCAAGGATGCGGAGAAGGCGGTTGATGACGGGGCGCAATTGGGCGATGATAGTGGTAAAGAAAAGGCTTAAGCCCAAATCTTTTTTAAGGTTTATGTGTTTGTTGGTTGGTGGTTTTGATGTTGGGTTGTTTGTTGAACAATTTTTATTTTCCTGCCTTGAACAATTATGCTTAGAATAACTGACAATAAGGAAACATAGGTGGAGGGATGTTGAGTTTCAAGACGAAGTCTGTGTTTTCTCAAACATAACTGTGTGATGATGCCTAGATGGAGGGATCTTCCGTTTGTTGAAGACAAAATCCGGGCATTGTCTTTTTGTTTATCTACACTTATCGTTAGTAATGATATAATCTTTTGACTTTAAGCGTTGTGTTCTATATGTATGTTATGTTTAGATAACTTATCTTAATAAGTTTTGACTAGAATCTGTTTATGAAATATTTTCAACTTTTTGAAATAAGATATCTCGAGGATAATGTATCCTGAAAATATACTTGAATTTTTTGAAGGTTACATCTCCAGAAAATATATCTTTGAGACTTTTAATAAAACATCTTGAGGATAATATATCCTAACATAAAATATCTTAAAGATTATATATTTTTAGAAAATACATACTTAAGATTTATTATGTATGGAAATAATATCTTAAGGATAATATATCCTTATGTCTTGTGTGAGTTGTCACAATCAAACCAAAAGATCATATCTTGAAATATAAATTGAGTAATAAGACTGAGTGTCAAGAGTACTTCATAGGGAGCATTTATAACTCTAATAAGCTTACATATGATGTCCTCAATTTTCAATCTTGTTACATGCTATGATTTTGGAATTTTAAAACAACTTAGTAACATCTTTACACTTAGCGACCTGGCCGATCTCCGATCTGCTAAAACAAAGTGAGATAATTCTAGCGATAAAGCCCATTTACTGGCGATAAGGCCTTTTTACTGGCGATAAAACCTCTTTACTAGCGTCAAGGCCTTTACTTGAGAGACAAGGCCTTTACTTGAGAGACATGAAGATGTCTAAACCTTACATAAAACTGGGGAAAGTCCCAAGCGCGTGGACATGAAAATGCCGAAACTTTAGATAACATGAAAATGTTATAAATCATATGTGTGACACGTCTGCCACTTATCTTAAGGATAAGGTATATAGCCAACAAACGGATTATCAGCTGGTCTGGTCCGCCTGCCTTGAACTATATCCGAATCATCGTGCGCTCCAGGCGATGTTAGAAAGGTGAAAACCTTTAAACCTTAGGAGATATCAGGGATATCATGTTCGTGTGGGAGGTGATCAGCCTCTAACTATTGTCAAGATAGCGTATCCTTGGGATAATTGCAAAACATTAAACTCTTAATGAGGGATGGGTGTTAGCCTGGCTAACACCCCTCCGATGCTTAAGTCAGTAAACTTGATAAAGAGATAATAAAAATTTTTAAGTATGAAACGATGTAAAAGTAGATCAGGGAACATACCTTTATCCTAATATGCTGGGGATTCAAACATACCAGTTAAGGATACTAGCAAAAATATGCTTTAAGATGGATAACATTCCAAGCCCTTGGTATAGGAACACCCTCCATAGTAATCAATCTATAGGCCCCTTTGCCTGCTTCTAAATCGATCAAGTAAGGACCTTCCCACTTTGGAGCTAACTTTTGTCACACCCCGACTTAGGGCCTAGGAGTGTGACCAATAGTTGGTACCTATTTTGTAAATGTATTAGAGTTATGGGTTAATTTTAGCGAAAGACTTAAAGGTTTAATATAATATTAATTTACATTGAAAATTTACTTGGGAATTAAATACCCAAGTTGAAAGTTAACAAAATATTGTTATTAAATATTACAAGGATTTGTATATCAAAATTGAGCCATCAAGTAAGCAGACTTCTATCTCCGGGATGACTCTAATCCTTGTATCTAGTAATCATCAAACTTAGTTACCTACAAGTGGGATTAAAATATGTCAGCTATGTGCTGGTGAATCGTCATGGCTTCTAAAAATATTTAAATAACAATCATAATACAAATATCGTTTTCTTGACAAGCTCAGCAGATATATTGCTATATCTGGTATATGTAACACTGCCTTAGACACACACAAGTCTCTGAGCCACGTAGCCCATACCGGAGGAACTATATATAACCATTAGCCCACGGCCACGTAGCCTTTGATTGTTAGGCTTAACGGTTATGTTTGGATCCAGACACATGTGTATTCGGTCTGAGTTGCTTTATTCTCTACTTTGTATTATAAAGTTTTAGAGATCACTTAATCTCATGTAAATTTTTGACTGACTCTATAAGACAAACAACCCGTCTCTCTTATAGAGTATAAATATGTTTGACTGATTGTAAAGGTTTAACGTATTCACCTGTTTCGTTGGTGTGATTGATAAAAACCTTGCTTGATTGTGAATGATTGTTAACCTATAAGTAAATAGGTTTGAATGATTACCTTGATGGTGTTTCTTGATTAGACTGCAGACCATAAGTCTGGTTTTAACCTTGATTAGGTTTGTGAATGTATTTTGAAATCATGATTGTATTTGTGTGACGTTTGGTATAGCATGCTTTGGCCTAATAGGGTCAACCACGTTGGCAAACTTCTCCAGTTAAGTAAACGGGTCCCACGGTTGATTGGGATGTGTACAAATTACTTACCTTAAGCAAGAAGAGTCTACTAATGATATCCCCCTTCCAGTTACTACATGCCCGTCAAAATATAGTTTTGTATAACATTATATTTATAAAAATAATGTTTGACTGAAATTTGTTCACGAATGCTTTTGAAAATACTATCAAGGTTAAAGGCCATTGCCTTGACTGAGTCTAAGCTATCTATAATATGATTGAAATAGCTTAACTTAGATCCTACCTTAGTGAATGCTCGAGATACTTATGCTAAGGTAGAATGATTGCTTAGTTGGAAAACTTCATTTCTAACTCGCTTATCCTGATCAACGGAACGTCAGAGCTTCGTTTCTTGCACGTTTTACGAGAAAACTGGACCTTGGAACTTCACGACACTTGGGCACGAACTCCAATGCTAAGTGTGTGTTTGTGATGGTGAATGTGGGATGAATGAGATTCAAACCCGAAGCTGCCTATTTATAACCTCAACTTATGCATCTTCGCGTATCGCGAAGATGCATGCTATGGCGGTTCGCGATACGCGAACTTGCATAGTCGGCCCACAATTTTGCATGTCAACCCCGTGTCGCCACGTCATTGGATAAGTTTCGATATGTGTGCCAGCAACTTCACGATACGCGAAGATGTTCTTCTTTGCATCTTTGCGATACGCGAAGATGCATAAGTTTCAGAAATTTCATTTTCAGTCCTTCTACTTCCATATTTGGCATTTTTAGCCCTTTTACTTCTGAATTTGACATTTTTGGCCCAAAATTAGATGGTTATTCCCGAGATGTTACAACTTTCCATCTGCTGGGTTAGGGGTATTCTGGAACGCCTTTCTTAACACCATATCTCCTACTTGGAATGTTCGAATCCGAATGTTCTTGTTGTAGGACTTGGTTATTCTTTGTTGGTATGCTACCATTCTGACCTTAGCAAGATCTCAGAGTTCATCAATAGCGTCAAGGTCTTCAGTAAGGTTTTGGTTGTTGGACTCAGTATCTTGGATGCTGGTTCTTGCTGTGAGGATCACCATTTCCGTAGGGATAACAGCTTCGCCCCAAACACCAAAGAGAAAGGTGTTTGACCCATTGCATTTTTTGAAGTGGTTCTATCAGCCCAAAGAACGAATGGTAGTTCTTCAGCCCATTTTTCCTTCCTGGATCCCAATTTCTTTTTCAAATTGTTGATGATCATCTTGTTACTAGACTTCGCTTGACCATTAGCTTGAGGATGTACTAGAGTTGAAGTTACCATCTTGATTCCCCAACTTTCACAAAAGTTGGTTGTTCTACTACCAATGAACTATGAACCGTTATCATAAACGATCTCTGCCGGGATACCGAATCTTGTGAAGATATTGCGTTTGATAAATGAGATCACATCCTTCTCTTTAACTTGGACAAATTCTTCGGCTTCGATCCACTTGGAGAAGTAATATGTTATAGCCAGCATAAAAACTTTTCCACCAGGAGCCTTGGGCAGCTTTCCCACAATATCCATCCCCCATTTCATAAATGGCCACGGGGATATGATAGGATGTAGTGGTTCAAATGGCCACGGGGATATGATAGGATGTAGTGGTTCAGCTGGTTGATGCAATATCTTGCTATGTCTTTGACAAGCATCACATTTCCTGGAGAAGTTCATTGCATCCTTCTTCATTGTCGGCCAGAAGTAACCTGTCCTCAGTATCTTGGATACTGAGGCTCTGCCCCAGTGTTGTTTCCGCAATCACCTTCATGTATGTACTTGAGGACTTCTTGTGCTTCATAGTGTTCCAAGCACCTTCAGTATGGACCTGCAAGTGATTTTCTGTACAAAATGTCACACCTCAACCTAAGCGGAAATGCCGGGGCGTGATCTGGTTGCTATCAGAGCCCGAAGATACTATCATAAACATAAATGACAATATCTAATTAATTATTTTGTTCCAATAATACACACAATAATCAAATACAACTAAAGACTTCAAATAAATACAACAAATCTAAATCCATGTATGTCTTCATTATAATCCTAAGGTCTTTCTAAGTGTCCATCATTCAACTCAGGCAACCTGCATATGCGTAGAAAATGGAGTTTTGTCATCAACATGTTGAGTGAGATGATCACCAACTTTGACACAATAAATAGTTATATAATAAATAAATAATAAATGATAAGTGTTAAATGCGCAAACCAATCTATGTGGTAATAATCAATCAAACCTAAACAAACCAAATCCAAGTTGTACTCGTGTGCCAATGAATCGTTGCCAAGCGAATCGGGCATTGATTCCAATGACTAGATTGTCGGTTTACCTTCGCCAAGCGAATCGGGCTCCGGTTACTAAGACGGTCGTATGATCATACTAATGAGAACCCTCTATAAGGGGATATGTTGGACCTCTCCGAAAGTTATCAAGTAAACAATTAAACATGTAGCAATTAGCAAATAACATTCAACTGATATTCACACAATAATTATAATTGCGATTTTGAGTATATATATAGAATAGAAAATATGAGTAAGTACGCATATGTCCCCAAAACGTTAGAAAACAGTGTATAAAAAGGGGAATGATCAAACTCACCTTGGATGGAAGGCAAGTGATTAATAAATACGATAATCGAGTTAACGAATAAGCGAGTCGTCCAATACGCGTCAAACAAGATAACGATTCAGAACCTGAACTTTGTGATATGAAACTATAAATAAAAACGAACTTAATGCCGCTTGAATCAATCCAAAAGGATGAGTAGAACTCTAGTTATGTTGAATTTAAGATTTAAGCGAGCTGGTACTGACCAGAATCCAAACAGCGAGTCGGAAGTCGGGTTTTGGGCAATAGCCTTAAAATTTCATTACGAGAATAAAAGTCTTCTGGACTGATCGTTGAATCCGACCAGAAGTGTGAGAAAACGCAAAGTCAAACTTGTTGACTGTTTTACCCTTTATCGGGTTTTAAAGCAATTGACCAGTCAACACCCTTCAACCACCGAAATTGATTGAAGTTTATTGACTAACGAATATGTATGAATGATTTTACAATTTACAACTTACCCGGAAAGTGAAAGGATTGATGAGAAACGGAAGTCAAAGTTCCACACGTAAACAAAGTCAAACGGTATGAACGTGTCTTCAATAAAATAGCAAAAACCGAAGCATATGAAGAGGGGCAGAAGGTAGGACGGCTGAAGAAGCTCCTCTAGGGTTTGGGGTGAAGGTTTGTGCATAGATTATGAGTTGTTTATATAAGAAAAGCAATAACGAACTAAATATGGGCTTTTTGGCTCGTTTAGGAAACCGAATCGAGTTTTAATGATCAAATCAATAATAAAGTCAGTAGATTTCGTTCTTGTACAAGGGATTAAGTATGTGAACATGTATTTTAGTTATATTATGATTACTTGTTCTTTAATTCACTCAAACGTGCCTAAAATAAACAATTTAGTACCTTAAACAACGAGTCGGAAGTCGGATTTTGGGCAGTAGCCTTAAAATTTCATTACGAGAATAAAAGTCTTCTGGACTGAACGTGGACTCCGACCAGAAGTGTGAGAAAATGCAAAGTCAAACTTGTTGACTGTTTTACCCTTTATTGGGTTTTAAAGCAATTGACCAGTCAACACCCTTCAACCACCGAAATTATTTGAAGTTTATTAACTAGGGAATATGTATGAACGATTTTACAGTTTACAACATACCCGGAAAGTGAAAGGATTGATGAGAAACGGAAGTCAAAGTTCCACACGTAAACAAAGTCAAACGGTTATGAACGTGTCTTCAACAAAATAGCAAAAACCGAAGCATATGAAGAGAGGCAGAAGGTAGGACGGCTGAAGAAACTCCTCTAGGGTTTGGGGTGAAGGTTTGTGGCAGAGATTATAAGTTTTTTATATAGGAAAAGCAATAACGAACTAAATATGGGCTTTTTGGCCCGTTTAGGAAACTGAATCGAGTTTTAATGATCAAATCAATAATAAAGTCAGTAGATTTTGTTCTTGTACAAGGGATTAAGTATATGAACATGTATTTTAGTTATATTATGATTACTTATTCATTAATTCAGTCAAACGTGCCTAAAATAAATGACTTGGTACCTTAAACGAGTTAGGAAACAAGATTTCACGAACTGATATGCACAGACTCCCCGTCGCGTCGCGCGGCCACCAAGGGCGGTTCCCGTCGCGCATCGCCCCGGGCCACAAAGGGGAAAGTTTCATTTTTTACATAATTAGTCCCTGTAGTTTGATATTTGGACATTTATTGAACATTTTATGATTAAATCAACAAATAAACTACGTATGAAACCTAAAGGGTATAAAATGAATATTACAAACATAATTACTTATAAATACTTGATTTTGATTAATGTAAAGATCTAAAAAATGATTCGGGTCGGGTTAATCGTAAACGAATACGAGTTTCAAAAATCCGAGATGTTACAGTCTCCCCTACTTTAGGGAATTTCGTCCCGAAATTAGGGAAATCCAAAACATTATCGTTTTGAAAATAATTTACACTTTTAAGGAAAATATCCTTACATAGAACTTCTAATAACCAAAGCAACGCTTCAAATGGCAATCCGATAAAGGCACTTATATATAGAATGTACCAGCAACGTATCCACCATGTCCTTATCATCTCATCATTCATACCGTTACCCAAATTACTTTCAGTTCTAAATCATGACACACAATTGTGCGTATTATGATTTCCATGTGAGGACTTTGGTAATTACGTGTCGACCCATAATTACTTAGATCGTCGGATGGTCCGCATAATCCATTCCGTCATGTGGGTTATAAAACGTTTTAAATAAAATTTTTAAGAGAAAAAAATTGTTTTGATAATTCTAAATATAATTTCAAATTATAATTAATAAATGTTCTAGTTGAATTAATAAAATCATAAGATTTCAAAAACCTCTTTTGCTTTTAAAAGTAAAATTTAGAAAATTGAAGAAAATAGAATTGGTGAAACAGATGTTATTGTGATAATCGAGATTAAGGAAATGAGATGGAGATGCAAGATCCTAATAGATTAACTTCGATAAAGGAATTTTATTCAGTGGATGAATTACGCAAAGGTTTAATTTATAACAAATAGTTAATGGCATTCGGAGTCCTTAAAGATCGTATTCTTTAGGAATGAAGTTCTTAAGATCGAGAATATAAGTTTAAACATAGTTAACGAAAATTTTGGTGAGTCGAGTTTAGTTAATTTAAGTACTTATGAGTTTAAAGAGAAATTAATATAAGGTCTTCACTTTTCAAGTTGGTGATTTTTTTGAGATTTAGATTAATTCGATTAAGATATTCCAAAATATTATAATAGTTAGTAATTTAAATTAATGATAATGCGAAAATGTACATCGTTAATAGATTAAATTGAAAAACGGATATTCCCGAACCACCGAGATAGTCCTATTCCAATTAAATCGTTAAAATTTGATAAAATATAAAGTATGTAATTGAAGATATTAGATTAAATTGTGAGTTCGGGAATTCTTTCTTTTTCACAAAATCTTTATAAATATTAGGAAATATGTAAATTGAATTATTGATAATGGAAATTCAAGAGAATAAAAATTTTAAATTAATTGTGATATCAAAAATAAGTTGTGGAGTATATAATAAAATAAGATAAACGCGATGCTAGAAATGCATGAACCACCATGACTATTCTAACAACTACGACTTTATCATTTAAAACGTTAAAAATTTTCAAGGTGTATCAAAATCAAAGTAGGGAATTGAAATATTTATGATGAAGGTTCAATCGAAAAGTCAATTTAATAATAAAAGTTAAATTAATTAATGGAATTTTTTTTAAAATGGAAATTAAATTTTGAGAATACATAATTTAGTTTAATAATAATAAAATTTACAATAATTGAATTTTAATAATAAAGATTTATAAAATGAAAAGTAAATTGTGAAAACTAACATGAGGTTGAGGAAAGACAAATAGTAATAAAATATTTTATAGTTAAATTTGAGGGTACGGATTTAAGTGCACTTGGTAGTTTATAGTTTAAGGGAATAAATGAGAGTAGATAATTTATTATAACAAATATAATTAGTATAAGATTTCTTGTTCAAGGTATTTTAGTTTTGTCGAGGTTGGCGGTTGGTCAGTTAATGGCATACAGCAGCAACTCCTTGGCGATTCTAGTAGTCGTACGGTGATCGTGAGAAGCAGATGAACGAACATTGATTACGATGATGAACTCTTAGAGAAGACATTCTAGGAGGACCAAAGATGAAACTTTACGAGATGATGGGTAAGTTGTGTGGATAAGTTGATGCGGGATAATAGAGAAGTATACTTAAATAGAATTGTGCAACTGATGACTCAAGGACGAGTCGGGATTTAAAATATTGTGAATAATTTTTGGAGATATTTAATTTAATAAATTATGTTTACAAAATTTCAAAAATAAAATGTTATTGGGTTGGGCTTTCCATGGGCTTCCTATGGTAGCTCGAGATCCCAAATAAAAAAATAAAATATATTCAATGACTTGGCCTCCCATGAGATTTTCCATGGCAATTTGAATGGCCCAACTAAATAAAACAACATGAAGTTTGTGAATTGGCCTCCCATGAGCGTTCCATGGAATTTTGATGGCCCAATTCAAATAACGTGTAATAAACAATTGGGTTGTTCAGCCCATGAGCGTGTACATGGCATTTAACTGACCCAACTAATTAACGAATTATCAAATCAATGGAGTTGTTCGGACCATGAGCGTTACATGGCATTTAACCGACCCAACTAAATATCGAATCAACAAATCAAGTATAAGTAGTTGGTGTATCTCAAAACCACCCCGGACGATACGTTCCAACCCAAAAATCAAATCGAAAATGGTTTAAGAAATGAATAGTTAGAGTGCCCATGGAGTTCTATGTATTTTTCACCTAACTAAGCATTTCAAATAATTTAAAAACACAATTTAGAAGTATAACTGTTTAGCCGGTTATGTTTACCACGCAACAGTTTAGCCGATTACGGGTACCACTTAAAGTTATAGTTGTACGACATTGGTCATACCCCCATGCTTCAAGATGAATAAACAAAACAAAACACGGAAATTCTTAAGGAATTTCCCACATTAAAAGGCAATCTACTAAAATTAAGAGGATTTTAAAATATTTTGAAAGTGAGGCGTAACCTCGGAATTTGTGTGTGTCTGCAATAAATAAATAAAATACAATATAATAAAATAATTAATCTAATTAAGCTGTAAACAATTAAATAGCACATAAGGCAGTTTAGATAAGCACGTATAGGGTTCCTAACATATGTCTAGGACAATTTCTAACGACCTATCTTATAAACTTCGGCTCTGATACCAATCTTTCACACCCCAACCTAAGGCGGAAATACCGGGGCGTAATCCGATTGCTATCAGAGCCCGAAGATACTATCATTAATATAAATGACAATATCTAATTAATTATTTTGTTCCAATAATACACACAGTAATCAAATATAACCAAAGACTTCAAATAAATACAACAAATCTAAATCCATGTATGTCTTCACTATAATCCTAAGGTCTTTCTAAGTGTCCATCATTCAACTCAGGCAACTTGCATATGTGTAGATGTCACACCCTCAAAATCCACTAACGGAGTTTTACCGTCAGAGGGTGTGAACTAACAGGATCGGAATCATTAGTTATAATCAAACCATAAAAACGTTTAAATGAAAATAAGTGCGGAAGCGTAAAAACCAAAAGACAAAAGTTACGTCAAGCAGGACGACTTAAAACCCAAGTAATAATAGTTAAAAACATGTTTGCATATCAGAATGTTCAAAACCATGCATGATCCTATACCGCGCGCCCGCCTCGGCTACCTGAGAATAACATACTAAAAGTGTCAACACAAGGTTGGTGAGTTCACAAGTTTATATAAAATAAAGCGTTTTGCATTTTGCGTTTAGCGTTTTGCATTCAGCGTGTTGCGTTCAGCGTTTTGCGTTACCAGAGAGTTTTAAATCAATTATATATCGATAGGTAGCTAGCCTATACAACAAGTATTACTAAGTGTTCGACACCGAAGCTGACTGTTTATCAAGTGCCTTGTCACCAGGTCATCCAGACCATGGTACGTGTTAGCCAAAATTACACCTGCTCGACCTCCAGTCGTGTTTAGCGTTGGGTGGGGTTTGTCAAACCCAGTAGTACTACTCAACAGTGACTCGCTATTATCCAAATATTAACCGGTTCGATGTGTAGAACTTCAATTGTTTCGTTTGCCACTTAGCCTTTACAAGTGATATATAATTTACTAACAAAATCTTAAATGCGTTTTCAGAGTATGTTATCTCCCCCAAGTGAAAAGCGTTTAAAACAGTTTAAAGGGGTAAGTGAAACTCACTGTTTGCGAAGAATTCCCAAAATAAATCACCAAGTGATGCGCGTCACAGAAAACTCTCTCTAGCGTTCTAAAACAACAAGGAGATTTTCTAAGTATCGGAACTAATATCGAGTCTCTAGACCCGGCACATAATTCCTAATCACAAGATACGTTTCGTGTTTGTTTGTGAATCGTGTGTGACTTAACGAGTACATTTGTGATACGATACGTGTGTGAGCAATTATTTACGTGTCATGTATTAATAATGTACATCACTAGCAATTACTCCCCGTAAGGGCAATTTGGTCACACATAACAATTAACTAGCAATTATTTCCCGCAAGGGAAATTTGGACGACAACTATTTAGCAAGTATTCCCCGCAGGGGCAAATTGGTCAAAACATAACAATTAACTAGCAATTATCATGTTTCATGCATTTTCACAAAATTCAGCAGCTAGTTTCACAGAGACAGAAATTCTACTTGAAAGATTGTACTATTCCACCTATCATAGCATCTCAATTAATTTACCAAAAATCATCACTAAAGCATGCATGTGTTAGGTTTTCAGAACATATTTTATTTTATTTTTATTCCACATAGATTTCTCATAATGATCAAAACATTACAGTAAGCTCATAACAGTCAAATTCATTCGCAACAGAATGTTATTTGAAATTCCCGTTAAATGAAAAATCCAACAAATGAAAGACCACTTGAGTTAGGTTCCTAACTCAACAAGTCAACTTCCAGAAGTGGAACCAGCCCAATTGGTCTCGTAGTTCATGAGATATAACATTTACAAAACAACCTAACAGCAGGTCTAACAACTCAGCTTTGCACAACGTTTTGTAAAATCATAAAGGTTAACTTTTACACGTCCAAAAATTGCAAATTTATATTCTTTAGAAACTAGACTCAACCTAGTTTACTGTAGTATCAATAATCTCAACCAATTTTTACATTTACACCCAGATACAGTCAATTGAACATCAACAACACAATCTGTCCAGAAACTGTTTGCAACAAAACTCAACATATTAACCATCTATAGGCCATAATCCGTTCATATAACACTCTAATCACCATAATCACTATCCATGCATATCAATTACACATTACATCCATGATTAGGGTTTTACTTGAACTCAAAATCAAGAAACAAACGATTAACATGCAATAACACCAATAATAGCTATCAATTCAACCATCAATACATCTTTCAATCAAAACAAGACACATGAACATAATTACATATAAAAATCAGACCTAGGGTTTATAATTAACCCATTAAAATCGAAATTAAGCATAGAGGATGCATAGGATAGTTGTTTATACCTTCCTAGCACCTTAATCTTCAATCAAACTTGAACAATCTTGATTGTATGTGTGTGTATGAGGGCCGATCGCAAGGGAGAAGTGGAAGAGGGGCTGCCGTCGGTTTGGGAGAGAAAGGAAGAGGAGAGTTAGGGTTTTAGGTTTATATTAATAATAATAATATAATACACTTTGGTCCCTTAACTTTCAAATGTTACTTTACTAGCTTAATTAACTAATTCTTGCACCTTGAATTAACGTTTATAACAATGTTATCACATAACACATAAGTATAACACATAATTATCCCATAATTATTGTTTTGACGTTTTTCGTTTATTCACCAATTGTTTGCGTCAACTCGTTTGCGCTTCGGTGCAATTCCCGAAAGACTACACATGTAGTAAGTGTCAAGCGTCATTTAAACCCTAGTTTAAATGTAATGAGGTGTGCGTTATAGGTTCAGTGATCTAAAGTTAGAATTGACGTAGTTGAGTTAACGGAGTTAACCTGAAATTGACGATTGTCACAGTAGAAAATGGAGTTTTGTCAACAACATGTTGAGTGCGATGATCACCAATTTTGACACAACAAATAGTTATAAAATAAATAAATAATAAATGATAAGTGTTAAATGCACAAACCAATCTATGTGGTAATAATCAATCAAACCTAAACAAACCAAATCCAAGTTGTACTCGTGTGCCAATGAATCGTTGCCAAGCGAATCGGGCATTGATTCCAATGACTAGATTGTCGGTTTACCTTCGCCAAGCGAATCGGGCTCCGGTTACTAAGACGGTCGTATGATCATACTAATGAGAACCCTCTACAAGGGGATATGTTGGACCTCTCCGAAAGTTATCAAGTAAACAATTAAACATGTATCAATTAGCAAATAACATTCAACTGATATTCACACAATAATTATGTTTGCGATTTTGAGTATACATATAGAATAGAAAATATGAGTAAGTACGCATATGTCCCCAAAATGTTAGAAAACAGTGTATAAAAAGGGGAATGATCAAACTCACCTTGGATGGAAGGCAAGTGATTAATAAATACGATAATCGAGTTAACGAATAAGCGAGTCGTCCAATACGCGTCAAACAAGATAACGATTCAGAACCTGAACTTTGTGATATGAAACTATAAATAAAAACGAACTTAATGCCGCTTGAATCAATCCAAAAGGATAAGTAGAACTCTAGTTATGTTGAATTTAAGATTTAAGCGAGCTGGTACTGACCAGAATCCAAACAGCGAGTCGGAAGTCGGGTTTTGGGCAATAGCCTTAAAATTTCATTACGAGAATAAAAGTCTTCTGGACTGATCGTTGAATCCGACCAGAAGTGTGAGAAAACGCAAAGTCAAACTTGTTGACTGTTTTACCCTTTATCGGGTTTTAAAGCAATTGACAAGTCAACACCCTTCAACCACCGAAATTGATTGAAGTTTATTGACTAACGAATATGTATGAATGATTTTACAATTTACAACTTACCCAGAAAGTGAAAGGATTGATGAGAAACGGAAGTCAAAGTTCCACACGTAAACAAAGTCAAACGGTATGAACGTGTCTTCAACAAAATAGCAAAAACCGAAGCATATGAAGAGGGGCAGAAGGTAGGATGGCTGAAGAAGCTCCTCTAGGGTTTGGGGTGAAGGTTTGTGCATAGATTATGAGTTGTTTATATAAGAAAAGCAATAACGAACTAAATATGGGCTTTTTGGCTCGTTTAGGAAACCGAATCGAGTTTTAATGATCAAATCAATAATAAAGTCAGTAGATTTCGTTCTTGTACAAGGGATTAAGTATGTGAACATGTATTTTAGTTATATTATGATTACTTGTTCTTTAATTCACTCAAACGTGCCTAAAATAAACAATTTAGTACCTTAAACGAGTTAGGAAACAAGATTTCACGAACTGATCTGCACAGACTCCCCATCGCACCGCACGGCCACCAAGGGTGTTTCCCGTCATGCTGCGCCCCGGGCCACAAAGGGGAAAGTTTCATTTTTACATAATTAGTCCCTGTAGTTTGATATTTGGACATTTATTGAACATTTTATGATTAAATCAAGAAATGAACTACGTATGAAACCTAAAGGGTATAAAATGAATATTAGAAACTTAATTACTTATAAATACTTGATTTTGATTAATGTTAAAGATCTAAAAAATGATTCGGGTCGGGTTAATCGTAAACGAATACGAGTTTCAAAAATCCGAGATGTTACACAAAATATCATTTAGGATAATATATTAGGTTACCTTCATTAGGAAAGCTCTGGGATTTTCTCCTTCTGAGATCTCGTTATCCTAATGATACCCTATTATGGGACGGGTCCAGGATACTGGATCGTCTTCAGGTTTTGAAGTCTCCATAATTTCGCAATTCTGCTTCATTGCTAGAGTCAAGATATACACAATAGGTATTTTGATATCTTCTGCTATCTTGAGAGCTGATGCTAAATTTGCTAAGGCATCTGCTTCAGTGTTCTCTTCTCTTGGTACATGTACTATATCAAATATTTCGAAACACATAGCTAATTGCTTAACTATTTCTAAATATTTTGCTAAGTTTTCTGCATTTACCGCATAAGAGCCATTAAAATGGTTAGCTAACAATAATGAATCAACAAAAACTTGAAGATACCTGACTTTCATATCCTTAGCTAATTATAAACCAGCTATTAAGGCTTCATATTCAGCCTCATTATTGGTAGCCTGAAATTCACAAGATATAGATAGAGCTATAATGTCCTATTGTGGCGATTTTAGCAGGATACTTAGACCTGTTCCTCTTATGTTGGAGGCACCATCGGTATGCAATGTCCAACTCTCCTTGACGTCCAACTGCTGAACTTCGTTTTCTACTTCTACAAGTATATCCTGGCTAAAATCAGCCACAAAGTCGGCAAGCGCCTGGGATTTGATGGCTGTCCTTGGCTCATACAAGATATCATATGCACTAAGTTTCACAGCCCACTTTGCCTTCCTACCTGACATTTCTGGTTTTCTTAAAACAGCTTTGATAGGATAGTTAGTTTTTACATGAATAGCATGAGTTTCAAAGTAATCTCTTAGTTTAGTAGAAGCTATTGTAAGTGCTAAAATTAATTTTTCAAGATAAGAATACCTGGATTCAGCATCTAGTATACTTTTACTTACATAATATATCGGATGTTGTTGACCTTCGTGATCTTTGACCAAGACAGCACTTATTGCACTCCCTGAAATAGCTAAGTATAAAGATAATGGTTCACCGTCAATTGGCTTAATCAGGAGTGGTGCTGAGGATAAGTATTCTTTCAAGGATACCAAAGGCCTTTCTTGCTTCTCTCCCCCATTCAAATTTCTGATTCTTCCTCAGGATATCAACGAAGTCTTTACACTTCTCTGAGGATCTTGAGATGAATCTGTTGAGAGCAGCTATTCTTCCGGTCAATCTTTGGACATCTTTGACGTTTCTTGGCAATTTGATATCTAGAATGGCCTTGATTTGTTCAGGGCTTGCTTCTATTCCTCTTTGGGTGACCATGTATCCAAAAAAATTTCCTGCTTTGACTCCAAAATGACACTTGGCTGGATTCAACTTCATGTTGTATTAATACAGGATATCAAATGTTGTATCCTCAGCCCTCCTTGACATTACCACCATGTCATCTATCTAGACTTCCATCGTGTCCCCCAGTTAGTCTTTGAACATCATGTTGACTAGCCTCTGGTATGTTGCACCTGCATTTTTTAATCCAAAAGGCATTGCAGTATAACAGTATATACCTGTGGGGGTCATGAAGGCTGTGTCTTCTTGATCTAAAGGCTCCATTTGAATTTGTTGAAATCATGAGGATGCATCCATGAAGGTTAGTAGTTCATGGCCAGCAGTTGCACCAACATTGAGTCAATGTGTGGGAGTGGAAATGGGTCTTTTGGAGAGGCCTTATTCAGGTCTGTGAAGTCCACACACACTCTCAACTTTTCATTCTTCTTCTAGAGTACAACTAGATTGGCTAAGCATCTAGGATATTGGACCTCTCTTATCATCTTGGTCTTGAGCAGCTTCTGCACTTCTTCTTGTATGATAATGTTCCTCTCAGGAGAAAATTTCCTTCACTTTTGATGTACCGTCCTAAAAGATTTATCTTCACCAAGTTTATGAGTAATTATGGATTTAGAGATACCTGTCATATCTTCATGTTTTCAGGCGAAGGTAGAAGCACTTTTCTTTAAGAAGGATACCAATCCTTGATCGATATCCTCAGACATACCGATCCTATCAAAACTTTGATCTTGATATCCTGAGGATCCAAGGATACTTCCTTCACATCCTGATCCCTAGCTTGCAGGACCTCCCCTGGTTGTTTCTGTAATTGTTATGCTTGAGTAGGCTTTATAGTCCACTTCATTGATGAAGCATAACATTCCTTGGCATCTTGCCGATCGCTTTCAATCTTGATGACTCCCCACGGGCTTGGAAGTTTCACACATTGATGATAAGTTGAGGGTACTGCCTTCATGCTGTGGATCCAGGGCCTGCCTAATATCACATTACAACAAGACAATGAGTTAATAACACAAAATTTTTGTAAAGAGTTAGTTCCCTCAATGTATATTGGAAGTTTGATTTCTCCCAACGTATCCTTGGTCTTGCCACTGAATCCTACAAGGACTGAGGATTTTGGGATAATCTCCATTTCTGGGATATCCATTTTCTTCAAGGCATCCATCTGGATAATGTTCGCAGAGCTTCCTCTATCAACGAGTATCCTGCGCACAAAACAGTTAGCTATACATAAAGTAATTACCAAACCATCATGGTTGGGATCCACAAGGTCACATCTATCTTCCTCATCGAAGGATATGATTCTTTGAGTTGTTAACATGGAAGTACGGAGAGATCTTTCACCGTTGTCCATCTTTGTTTCTTTAGAACGCTTCTTGGCTGCTGAGTATGAGGTTCCACATATGTCTAATCCTCCCGATAAAGGATACGACCTTAGCTCCGGGTGGTGGAGAAGGTGCCCTTTCAGGTATCTTGACATGATCCTTACTCTTGTTCTTGTTTCTTCCAAATAGTTCCTTTAGGTATCCTTTGCTGAGAAGGTATCCTATCTTCTTTCGAAGTGCTATACAATCGTCAGTGCGATGGCTAAAGTCTTCATGTAACGCACACCATTTGGACTTGTCTTTGCTGTATCCGGGCATTTCATTTTTCTTAGGCCATCTGGCCTTGTCACCTAAATCCTGCATGGCACATATTACACCACCAATATCAATATTAAAACAATATTCAGAGATTTAAGGATACTCCTCATTGTCTTCGTCTTCTTCCACAGCGTTTATTCTGGAGGTATCTTGTTTGGAATAAGGCTTGGGCCTAGAGAACTTCTATGGAGGGTCTGACTTCCTGTTGGTAGACTCATACTTCGGGATAACCGAACTTCCATGAGCCTTCTTATCATCCTCTAGCCGAATATATCTTAACGTCCTGTTCCTGACTTCATCAAGATTCTTGCATGGAGTCATGAAAATATCATCATATAAGGATGAATCCTTCTTCAACCCCATCTTGAGAGCTTCAACAGCAGCCGCCATGTCAAGGTTGGGGATATCCAAAGCTTCCCTGCTAAATCTAGTTATGTAATCCCTTAGGGATTCATTATTATTTTGAACAATTCTATATAAATCACCTGTCATTTTCTCAAATGATCTACTACAAGAAAATTGATTATTAAATAAGTTAATCAAATGAGAAAATGAAGTAATAGTATTAGATGGAATACTTAATAACCATTTGAGGGCCGGTCCCGTTAGTGTTGAACCGAATCCCTTGCATAGACAAGCTTCTTTGATGTCAATAGGGATGGGGTTGATCTCCATCCTTTTTCTACACTGAGCTACGTGTTCCTCAGGATCCGTAGTGCCATCGTACAGCTTCATGCTGGGCGTCTGGAATTTCTTGGGGATCTCCACATCTCATATAGGCCAAGTGAACTTGGAGAATCTGTGACTACCTACCGGAACTTCAGCTATGGGACAAATTATCCCAGGGATATTGGAAATCATATCCTTCATTTTCTGTAATTCCCTGGCTATCTCGGGGGATATCCCCTTATCCTACACAGATCCACGGTTAGTGTATAAATTAGTATTAAGTAAGCTGTTACCGAGTACGTGGTTAGGCTTCGGGTATCCTGAGCCTTGACGACTAGTTCCTCCATTGAGGGTATCCTCAGGAAAAGGCGACGTCTGCATGGGGATATCATCTCCAACATGCACTTCAGAGGACACCACCGGAGATCCTGACGAGAATATTCCGGCTGGCATGGTTGAACGAGGCTGCATAGTGATGGATTCTGGCCTCGTTGGTCTGGGTAATTCTGAAGATACCGGAAGATAAGTTCCCCAGTATCCTGATTGCTGCTGAGACGGAGTCCTTGTTGGTTGTGTCCCTAAGGATCCGGGATGCTGAAGGATAGATGATCCTAGAGAACCTAAATCAAGAGCCCTGGGCATGATTGGAGTAGCCTCCTGCCCTGGTTTTTTCTTGATCCCCTCAATTTCCTTACATAGCCTTGAGTTGGTCTTCTCTTGCTGCTCCATGTGAGTTTTGACCTGTTTCGTCAAAGCAAAAATATCACTGTTAGAAATAACCGGATCTACCCATGTAGAAGTTCCTGCGTATGGTGGAAGTTCTCTTTGGGGCTGAGTGTTCTTCTTTGGAACTGGTGGAGGTCTAGGGTTGAAATTTGAAGCAGTGGTGACCACCGGAGCAAAAATGGAGCTGGTTTTTGGTTGTGAGGCCATAATGAAGGGATGAAAGTAATTGAAAATGAAACAAACGGTTTTGATGGATTAAAGCACTGACAGCCCCACGGTGGGCGCCAAATTGTTTTGGTAAAAAATTAACAAAGGTGATTTCGTAACCAAATTAGTAAATGGGACTTGGTGCTTGCTTGAAATGAACGTAAAAACTGCTATAACACAGAGATTTGTTGCGAGGAAAAAACCCGTTATCCTGTGGATAACAAGAAAAAAACCTCGGGTGGTGAAAACTATCACCACCAGTTGATTACTAACAAAAATCGATTGCAAGTGGTGAAGCTAATCGGATCGTGATTACAATGAGAGCGAGTACTAGAAAGTCTCTTGTGCTAAGTGTGTGTTATGATCCAGTGTTTTGCTCTATTTATACACAAAAATAGCTAACAAGAATTCCTATATTTAAGGAAATAGAAGACTAAATCAATTAGCCTGTAAATGAACCGAACGTTTGGTGAACATTCGTGAACCGTTCGACGGGAAGTTCGTTTATGTTCGTTTATTTAATAAACGAACGAACTTAAACAAAATACTTGTGTTCGTTTAATTAAACGAACGAACATGAACATATGTTCCGTTCATTTATTTATGTTCATGAACGTTCGTTTATTTATGTTCATTTATGTTCGTTTATGTATTAATAGAAAATAATTAAATATTATCTAGATAAGTCATATGCTTAAAGGTTTTATATTTATTTTGTGTTCATTTAGGTGTTTTCATTTAAGTTCGTATATGTTTGTTTGTGTTCATTTACCTTTTTTCATGTATGTTCATTTATCTTTGTTCAGTTATGTTCGTTTAGATTTTAAAAAAGGAACACAAATGTCCCTTTTTAAATAAACTAATATGAACATAAATATTTGTTCAATTAAGTGTCTGTGTTCTTTTATAGTTAAATGAAAGAACCACGAATATGCCATTTTTCTTGTTCATTCGATTCGTTTACAGGCTTTCATTATTCACATTGATGAATACATCAGTCTCAATCTCTAAGCTTTTCTGATTTTATTTGTGTTCGTTTGTGTTCGTGAACCGTTCATGAACACATTAATTTCCCTAATGAACGAACACGAACATAAAATCTCATTAATTTCCCTAATTGTAGGGATGTTAATTCCATTTACAGCCCTACAATTAGCCGTTAATTCCCATGTTTAAGCACGTTTTCCTTTTTGAGCACGCCCTATTAACTGCAAGTCCGGGTCTTTAGGCAATCATGGTGACATCTCTTGACCAGGTAAACAAGGAAAGGCTGCGAACAAATTGTTAGTTATATAACATATTTAGGATATCTGTTACTTTGGAGGATACGGTATCCTGGAGTCATCCTGAACATACTGCTTGCTGAGGATACCGAAAATCCGAGCCCTAACAATATATACACACACACACACACACACACACACACACACACACATATATATATATATATATATATATATATATATATATATAACCAAAACTTATGCATTCTCACCAATATTCGTGTTGACAAACTCTATTTTTATACATGCTACAGGTACAAGTAATTGAAATTGTTCAAGATCGAAGATATTAGTTTTACCTTAGGATATTTATTCAAAATACAAAAGTATGATGCATTTGTTTATTGAAGTTGTGTACTTGTTAATGTTACTAAAATTAAATAATTATTGTCACTTTAATTAGTGTCTTTGAGCTACTATCTAATCAATACATTATGCCCCCGGCATGTTCCGCCACCTTTGGTCGCCGGGTGAACCCAAAACCAATTGTTTGCTAATTCAAGCAATTCACGAATGCTAACCCGATCGATTACATTGGGGCTGAGGGTGCTACCAGCCTCCTCCAATGGTTGCGTGTTCCTCCATTGTGCGTGCCCGGAAGAAAAGAAGACCACTTATGCCTCAAGCGTTTTCAAATTGAGGGCTCATACTTGGTGGAATAGCAAAAGGTACTCTCTTGCGGCTAAAGTTGTCATGGCTTTGCCGTGGGAGGACCTTAAGAAGCTTATGTTGGAAAGGTTTTGCCCAAAATATGAACTCTGTAAGTTGGAAGACGAGTTATGGAATTTGAAACAAGAAAATGGAGATAATACCGCTTACAACGATCGGTTCCACAAATTGAGCCTCCTCATCCCGCATATGGTGTCTCCTCTTGAGCGGGCCATCGATAATACATCTTGGGTTTGCCCATGCAAATCCAAGACTCCGTTCTAAGCCGTGACCCGAAAATCCTTCATGATGCCATCAGTTTAGCTGGTACCTTCACCGAGAACCATGTTAAGGCCGGGACGTTGATGTGGAAGAATTCCAAGAAACCCAACGATAAACCCGAGCCCACCGAAGAATCCAAGACCGAATCCTCCAAACACAACAACACCAATCACTCCATTATCGCAACAACAAAAGAAAGTAATTTCCCAAAACTATGTATTTTGGCCCAATCATAGGCCCAACAAGCCCAAACCACCAAAAAGCCCTACACAGGACCCCACCATTATTGTGATACATGTAAAATCCACCATTCGCCTAACCTCAAATGTCGTCAATGCACCCATTGTGGTCGTTTTGGTCACCTCTTTACCCCATGCCGTGAACTCAACCAACCCATGATTCAACCATTTACCTCACCTCTAACCCAACCCCAACTTTACCATATGCTCAACCGTTTACTCAAACACCATCAACTATAGATCTTGTTGCGATTGTGGAGATCCTAGCCATTATCGCAATGCATGCCCAAGACTCGCACACATGAACCAAATTCCATCCTACCCAACCCAAGCCACTCAATACCAAGCCTATCAAGCCCAAGTTTATCCAACCTATTTTACCCAAGCCCAATTCAACCAAGCCCAAGTGAGTCAACCTCAACCAATCCAAGCCTAACATGTTCAAGCGATTCAAGCCCAGCCTATTCCCAATACCCAAGCCAACCAAAACCCACCCAACCAACCTCAATTTCACCAAGTTGCTCAAGGTACTCAAAGACAAGTGTGTTACATCAACGGTTCCCAAGTTTAAGACTCATCTTTCAAGAGTACATGCTACACAAGAGACGTTTACTTTATCGAGCTCTTTCAAGAGTCTAAGACTCATCTAAGACTCATCTTTCAAGAGTACATCTTTCAAGAGTACATGCTACATAAGAGACATTTACATCAACGGTTCCCAAGTCTAAGACTCATCTTTCAATACATTTTAAACCAAATGTATTGACTTCATTTAAATCTCAATTTTTGTTATGAATGAGAATCATGGTTATTTATAATTGAATTCAATCTCTCATCTATTTCTATTTTGTTGTTTATTGCACTATTTATGGTTACACAATTTATTGTCATATTTCAAGTGGTATATGACCGGCTATTTAGCGGGACTATGCGCATGGTGATGTGCATGGTTATCAAATAGTACCGTATTTGTATCATGAACTACCTATGACCGATTTTCTACAAACATTTTGTTTTAGAAATTGGAGCTATGAACATGTGTTGCACATAGTTATATAACAGGAGTCATATGTACAAATTATTTCGATATTTTAATACATGACTACCCAAATTTCCCAAAACTAACCTCATTCTCATGGTACTATTTTCTCATCAAATTTTATAATCTTGACTTCAAGCCTCATATATATTATATTTCTTTAATCTTGTGAGTCGTTTGTTGTGTGAACCAATTTATGTGAATACTTATTCGTGAATTTTGTTGTCATCTCAAGTACTCCTATACATCGAATGTGTAAATTACTTACTTAATTTCAAAGTTTCCTCGATATATTTATTTCATATTGTTGTTATTTTTTATGATTAACTTCAATAATTCGTTATATTTTGCAAAGTTGTTTACTAGTTATTTATGATCATCAAATTTCACTCATTTATTTTGTTTCATTACCCTTGACCAATTAATTTCATTTAATTATCGACTTAAAAAAAGTTTTCTTTTATCTTGTTTTTCGAACCCGCACAACAGGACGGACTATATGCATCATGCGAAGATCTAAATAATTATGAGTGCACGCATAATTATCAAAGTCCTCGCATGTAACTCTTAGTATATACGGTTGTGTGTTATAACTCAGAACCTAGGGTGATTTGGATAACTATACAAATATCGATGCGATAAGGTCATTGATGGATACACCGCTGGTACATCCTACATATAAGTATCCTTATCATATTTCCCGTTTGTAGCGTATTCCGAGTCATTCGAAAGTCTGTGTTATCTTTTTATCTAAAAAAATGATGAAAGAAACAATTTCTCTCAGCACTTATTTTCTTCCTGTATGTTATGGTTTTTCTTTAATTTTAGTAAGAAATCTCCTAAAAGTTGTGAATACGGTAACACTCATTATTTTTTTTCAAACCCAAAACCCGTCCCGTTAAAAATTTTCTTTCGTTTTATTACTTTGATGTTCGTTATTAATCGATGAGTTTATTACTTGTAAGTATCTTATCTATATTATAGTTATCACGTTACATACCACTAGATTCCACTTATTTGTTAAATGAATATTTAAAACTAACAATCTTGTACAGTTTCATCCCTTTAACTAGTTTTCTTTTACCTATTTGGAACCTAAACCAAACCTCAAGGACTAGATATGCTATTAACCAACCCTTTTCTCCTTCTCTTTCCTCTTTCCCGGCATCCCCTCCCCCCACCCTCTCTTTTCTTCTACACGACAAACCATCATTACCCACCTATTATGCCCGATTTCCAGGGATTTGATCAAATAGACAGCTTGTTATCCAACGCGTAATCAATATAGATGGTAACACCATGTAATTGAAGTAAACATTGAATGAATTGAACAATTTAACATTAAACCCAATGCGGACCAACATTGGACTCGTTACCCTATAAATACTGAACCATAATTCAATTGAATTGGCCTACACCACCTTCTCATAATCGCTAAACAAACCCCTAACTTAATTGTATCTCAACAGCTTTCTAAATCGATCTCTGATGCCGTGGTTCTTGCCGGAACCTTATGATCATAAAGATTAGGTATTATGGTCGTCTTGATCTAATAAACGAAATCCCAATGTCAGTTTGCATACACAAAGAGCATTTTGATCGGATTAAGGATTTGGAAAGTTAGGGTTTATATGAGTTGGGATTGATTCAGCTTTCATTATAAATATAAACTGTCTCATTCTCTTCACAGGTGAAACAGCAGCCCAAGTGGCTGGTGCAATATTGTTAAGACTCGTAACTAGGCCAGAGACGCGGGTTTGAACCCCCTGGACCCGGTTTTTGTATTTTTTTTTATTTATTTCACTTTTCTTTCATATTCTTTTTATATATCATAAAGATATTAAAACTAGTAACAACTTTCACTCGTTAAAAGAACCAAACGTCATAAAACTCCCAAAGATAGTTTTGTTATTTAAATGTTTACGTATATTGTAACATCTAGCCCCTCGCACCACCAATATTGTCCGCTTTACCCACGAAGAGCTCACGAATTTGTTTTTGGTTGCCCAGGTGGAGACTTCCCAGGAGGTCACCCATCCTGCTACTACTCCCACCTGAGCACGCTTAACTGTGGTGCTCTCCTCTCGTCTACTACCATTAAGCCCAAAACGCGTTGGTGATTTAAGAGGCATGACATTTACTTATGAAACAATGATCTCTCCTGTCCACGGCCGATGTGGGATTTTCCTAGGGTGTTACAAACACCACCCCCCCCCCCCGGTTTTGTACTCATTATCCTCGATGAGGTTTGCCCCACCATCCAATCCCGGATGTGGGATTCTCCTAAGGTGTACCTCACGACACCCCCGGGGACTCACCGTATCTAATGAGGTTTTCCCCACCATCCCGAACGGCACAAGAGTGGCTCTGATATCACTTGTAATATCCAGCCCCTCACACCACCAATATTTTCTGCTTTACCCATGAAGAGCTCACAGATTTGTTTTTGGTTGTCTAGATGGAGGCTTCCTAGGAGGTCACTAGTCCTGCTACTACTCCCACTTGAGCACCTTTAACTGTTGAGCCCTCCTCTTGTCCACTGCCATTAAGCCCAAAACGCGTTGGTGATTTAAGAGATATAACATTTCCTTATGAACCAAGGATCTCTCCTATCCACGGCCAATGGAGGCAAAAGATGGAGGGTGAGAATGTTTATGGTTTTAGGAAGGTTTAGGAGTTTAAATACTCCACGCCCATGGACCTTAGGCCCGCAACCATTCTCAAGTCCATGCATTAATCCTAAGGCTATCATTCAATCCCATTATTAATAAACAAATAAAGAACGACACGGATTTAATAATAAAACTTTCTTTTATTTATTATTCTCAAAAGACAAATGTTACAAACCGTCTACTAAAATATTCCTACCTTTACATTATTCACTAGATGCCATTTCGATCCTATTCACTTTCATTTGTAGACCCTGCATTACGAGCCATAAACCTTTAAGCCTCGTTAGATAACCCGTGGGTTGAATTCTAGCAAAATAAAAGTTTGCAATTGGAAGTTCAAGTCTAGCTATGTAAAACTGTAAATGATGGTTAAATTCTATTAAGTTTTTTAAAATGGTAAAAAGACAATTCATTCATATAAAAAATATAAAGGTTAAAACGAAGGGTTGTGCTTACATCATATTCCTGGTTTTAGACCGTCGATCAAACAGTTAAACCATCAAACCATAAAATTGTAACTGTGATCCAAATCGTTAAATAGTCAAAACCAACTCGGTTTTAACTAGGAGTGTTAATATTCGTTTCAAACTAATTAAACTGAACCTAAACCTATAAGTCCCTAGCCGGATCGATACGAGACTGTCAAGAACGTTTAAAGGTGCGGAATCCCCTTAGATATCTATACGAGAATGTTACAAGTAGATGAACGATTAGAACACATGATTGTTACTTCAAAATAGTTCTTCTATTAGTTATAATCTCTGTTACAACAAATACTAGAACAATAGTACACATAGCGAACGACTAGATAAAGCAACCAAAACCCAAATACCGAACTCATCTTATAAAGATAACAAGTTCGCCACTTACATACCAGCGAACTTACCTAAGTTCACCACTTAGAGGGTGTTTGTTTTTTCATAAAATGTCTTCTGAACCTCTTTTGTCTACGTCGCACAAACCACGTGCAGACGTTTAGTTCTGTAGAGTGTTTGTTTTTCAAAAGACATTTCATTTAGAAATGTTTGCGCGTTCTCTTATCCTATAAGACAAGGACCATAGTCTTCTAACCTCTCTTATTCTTCTTCTTCTTTTATTTTTCTGTCAGACTTGAAAACATATGTTCCTTTCCTCCAACCTCCAACACTAACCTACCGCTCCTCTCCTTCACCCCATTCACTGCCGCCGACCTTCTCTTCTGCCTTAACCGTCGACCGTCTCCTCCACCCCAACCACCTCCGTGCCACCGCCTATCTCCAGCCAAACCGTCGTCGCCTTCTTTGATTATTCAGGTTTGTTTTTTGTTGTTTGATTAACCCTCTTTGATTGTTCAAGTTTGATTTTTGCGTTGATTATTGGCCATGAGAGTTCTATCCATTTACGAACCTATTTGAAATTATTACATTTAAATCACACAAACTTTGATTTAGGGCCAACTTTTTTACAATCTTTATTCTTTATTTTCTTTATATTAATTATAAGACACTTGATTAATGTTTGGTATCTAATTTCGTGAGGATGGCTCGAGTCATAAGTGATGTATTAAAGTGAAACATTTGAGGATGGGTTCTTGATTCTTGATTTTTGACCAATTTCGTTTTAATTTCCCTTTTTTATCCATTTTGTTTATGTTTTGGTTTGATTTATGTATTGGAAAATTGTTTATGATTAGGTTTTAGTTGGGCATTTGAAAAATTGTTTACGTTTAGGTTTGCTTATTGATTGTAGAAAAATTTAGCAGAATGCAGACGCTAAAAAACAAACAGTCTTCTTTTTGCAGACTGAAGAGGTTTGGTTTACCATTTCTTCTACAAATGTTTGCAGATATGGTCCGCAGATTGTAGAACATTTTACTTCTGAAAAACAAACATCACCTTTGTAAGTTCGCTCATTACTAAGTTCGCTCCGGCCTTTAACTAAACACAATCAGAACACAAAACAACGCATCTTCCTATATTATTAAAGCGACACATTCTTTCCACATGTCATTCAACTAGACCCTCTACATAGGTGTCAAGTGTATAACTCTCCATTTTTACAATTTCCATTTAAGGAAGGATAAAATAAAAAATATGTTGTTGGAGGGAATTGAACTTACTATCTTAATTTTAAAAATTGTTGGAGGGAATTTGAAAAATTGTTTATGTTTAGGTTTGTTTATTGATTGTTGAAAAATTTAGCAGACTGCAGACGCTAAAAAACAAACAGTCTTCTTTTTACAGACTGAAGAGGTTTGGTTTACCATTTATTCTACAAATGTCTGCATATATGGTCCGCAGATCGTAGAACATTTTACCTCTAAAAAAACAAACATCACCTTTGTAAGTTCGCTCATTACTAAGTTCGCTCTGGCCTTTAACTAAACACAATCAGAACACAAAACAACACATCTTCCTATATTATTAAAGCGACACATTCTTTCCACATGTCATTCAACTAGACCCTCTACATATGTGTCAAGTGTTTAACTCTCCATTTTTACAATTTCCATTTAATTAAGGATAAAATAAAAAATATGTTGTTGGAGGGAATTGAACTCACTATCTTAATTTTAAAAATTGTTGGAGGGCATTTGAAAAATTGTTTATGTTTAGGTTTGTTTATTGATTGTTGAAAAATTTAGCAGACTGCAGACGTTAAAAAACAAACAGTCTTCTTTTTACAGACTGAAGAGGTTTGGTTTACCATTTCTTCTACAAATGTCTACAGATATGGTCCGCAGATCGTAGAACATTTTACCTCTGAAAAAACAAACATCACCTTTGTAAGTTCGCTCATTACTAAGTTCGCTCCGGCCTTTAACTAAACACAATCAGAACACAAAACAACACATCTTCCTATATTATTAAAGCAACACATTCTTTCCACATGTCATTCAACTAGACCCTCTACATAGGTGTCAAGTGTATAACTCTCCATTTTTACAATTTCCATTTAATGAAGGATAAAATAAAAAATATGTTATTGGAGGGAATTTGTTGATACACGTTTTGTACGTCTCAGTCTTTATCAGGGCTTTAATGTATTTAGTATAAAGTATAGGGGTCTTAATGTAAATATGGCTAAATGAGCCATTCGCTCAAATGTAATGTTACATTCTTTACCCTGAAACGAATGTAACACATTCGTCTAATTGTAAGCTCATTCGTAAACCTAGATTAACGAATGAGATAATGAATGAGGACTATTCGTTATATGTTAAATGTATTAACGAATGAAGAGTTCATTCGTATGGTTTAATGTAACGAATTACACATTCGTTAACTGTCAAGTTAACGAATGTGGTCATCCCCTATATATAGTCTGTAAATTATTCATTAAAAAAAGTTTTCAAGTTTTCAGTTCATTCTCTCTCGTTACTCTGTCAAATTGTCATCTCCATAACGTATTCCAGCTTAATTGTATATCAATCAACATGTGTATCGTTGTTATCAAGATCTAGATCCGTATCCAGGTTCATTCAAGTGGTATTAGAGCCTTGGATCTGATCTACGATGCATAATCGAGTTTTAATCGTATTCAATTGATTCATTTCATGATGAATTGATTGAATTTTAAGGTAAATTGATAATTTTAGAAACATAACCAGTTTGTTCTGTGATTGTGAGTTTGGACTAGGAAATTAAGGTTCGGATTTGGTTTTGGATTGTTTTGATATAAGTTTTGAGTAGTTTCAGTAAGATTCGGACTAGTTGGAAGTTGAAATTGTAAGTTTGAATCGTTGAAGACTTATTCGTTAAGATGAAGTCTTACTCGTTAGGATGAAGCCTGATTCGTTACACTGTTTACACTCATTCGCTAAGACCTAACCACTCATTCGCTTTAATTTCAATCTCATTCGTTCCATTTCAATCTCATTCGTTCAATCTTATTCGTGAAGTTCAAACCTCATTCGTTCAACCTTATTCGTTAAGCCTGATTCGTTAAGCCACATACGTTAACTGTCATTAGTTAGCAAAATTTTAACGAATAACCCATTCGTTAAAGTAATCAATTTTTTAACGAATATCCCATTCGTTAAAGTATTAACGAATATCCCATTCGTTACTGGTTCATTCGTGTGAACAGTAAACGAATAACCTTTGAAAGTTTGACAATTTTAATCCCTGAAGTTTATCATGGCTGCTCAGAATTCATCTTATTATGCGTTAGCATCACAGAATGTCTTATTGTAATAGATGCTGACGATGGATAACGAGATTGTCAGTCATAATAAGTGTCCCAAGCTGTTGAAACTATCGGATTTTACCTGTTGGGAACCAAGATTCCGTGCACATCTGGGATCCGTGCATCCTAGCAGTGTTCGTTTTCTTGATGATGTTTATGCTGCACCACTGATCGGTGATGACAATACAAGTTGGACTCCGAAACCTTTTAAGGATTATGAGACACATGAGTTGAAGGACTTTGAAAGTGAAACGAAAGCATATTCTACACTCACTATGGCTTTACCAGAACATATTTTTCATCAATATAGTACGATCAAAGTTTGTGCTTCACGGTTTACTACCTTGAAAAAAAGAAGTTTGGGAAATACTCTCGAAAGCAAGAAGACTTTGGTGAAATTTCAATTCAGAAATTTTATCCTGATGAAAAATGAAACTGTAGAAGAAATGATCAACCGTTTCAGCCATTTGATTGTTGAGATGTCATCTGTTGATCTTGAGCCAACTGAACAAGATAAGATTGATAAATTAAAGAATGCTTTACCTACAGATTATTCAACTTTTTTGTTCGTGCTTAAAGAGAATGTGTAGGTTCCCTGGACGGATCACACGAGATATCCCGATATACACAGGTGTGGAATCCCTGTGTAGATCGTTACGGACGTAGAACACAAACACACGAACACACGAATACGATACGAACAAACTCACGTTATATTAATAACTCAACACGTGATATAATCACAGTTACAAACTCTCGACCTCACGTCACTTGACTCACTGAATTACACGTACTTCAACTACAAAACGATAATCTGTAACCTATATAAATACACGACAACTTCGCCTCAGGCGAAGTTGTCCATAACTTCGCTTGTTCAACAAGTTCGCCTAGGCGAACTTGTCAACAACTTCGCTTGGTTAACAAGTTCGCCTAAGCGAACTTGTCAACAACTTCGCTTTTAAACAAACAAATACATAAACAATATTACAGACTCGATTACAGACATTAGACATATGAACTACTGACATTTTTGCACCAACAGACTCCCCCTTGGCAGTAACTTCATATCTTGATCTTTCAGCTCTTGTCTCGTAATCCTGTATCTTCACGCGTGCACTCCTTCTCTAACACACACCGACACAACCCTTTGATATTTCCTTGCTTCATCCTTCCAAGCAGGAAGATAAAAGATCTTTTTCTCGTTAAGCATCTTCAGATCAGCTTGTGATAAGTTAACAAGATGCATCGGATCGTAAACTCTAAGGATCTCTTGTTCATCCTCATCTTCCATCACTGCCTCCACTGTCTCACAATCAACGAACCACCACTTTAGGTCTTTGAGCACATCCTTGGGCATAAGCTTCATCGGTACTTCTTTAAGGCACCGGATTGGTTTATACTTCATAACCATCCAAGGCTTTCCATCAGCTCTCAAACCTCTATCCTTGTCTTCAACAAGTTTCCCTTTCTGTGGTTTCAACAGCTCAAACTTCTTTTCCTTTATGCTCTCTTTCCATACGATTTTCCCTATGACTCTAGCCATATTATCGTCACTTCGATTGATCAACCCCAATCTGGCTAAGTCTTTAACCTCACACTCAAGCAGTGTGTTTAACGATCTCAACATTCTTCTAAGGTACTGAATTCCATCATATCGTTTAATCACGAAGAGCCGCAACTGCTCATCATAAATCCAGCATATAATCCCTTTCTTTGCTTCAACATAGCCCTTAATGTTGTAACTCTTTTTGAACATGGTAGGGACTGCCGGTTTCTTCGTTTTTACGAACCATTGAGCATATCCTTCCTTCCACCTCGGCTGCTCTTCCCATTCAGTATCTTCAACTGCCGTCTGATCACCCATATCGGCCTTCTCAACCTCTGGAATGTCATGTTCGACATTTTCCTCTACTATCTCTCCTTCCTCAATCTCATTCTCAATCTCAATCTGCTCACCGATCTTCTCAATCACATCACTTGGCAGCACATCTTCATCAAACAACACATCATCGCTGAACATATCATCGTCAAGTTCCTTCAACGCATCAATCACGTCATCATCAACCAACACCACATCATCACCACCAGCCGCGTCGGCAGACTCCCCCTCAGCTGTGGAAGTACCAAGAGCTTGAGAAGTTCTTGGCAGCTCACCACCTGCATCTTTCGATGCATTGGGATCGTCGTCTCGGTCATTTCTTCTTTTCGTCCTTAGCTCGTCGCCCTTACAGCTCATCTCCCCCTGAGATGCCAAGAACTCCTTCAAGGCATCTATAATTTTCCCATGCTCAACCAGGAGGGATGACTGTAGTTGATTTGTTTCTACTAGGCGTTGAATAGTCTTCGATTGCTCTGCCACGATCCGCTCTAGTGAAGCTATTCTCTCTGAGTCTGACATAGGCGTAGGCGAGACATCAGAAGCAGGCGTAACCGCAGGTGGTACCATACCTGATAACCCTGCAGTAGTGACGACCGTTGACTCTACAAATCGTGCAGCTACCACCGACTGAGTAAGCGTTGGAGGTGGTAGAGACACAATCTCCGGAGTCGATGTCTGGATAGTAGTGGTAGATGGAATGCCAGCAGATGATGTAGCCACCACGGGAACATCCGCAGCGCTTGTACTTGTAACCTGTACAGAAGTAGGAACGATAGACATACCAGACAGTGCAGCCGGAGCGAAACGTACCATCCTTGAAGTCTCTCCAGCTCCCATACCAGCACCTGTCCTTTCCCGTCTTGAACGTCTTATCAGCTTATGTATATCTTCTTCCTCTTCCGACTCATCATCATCCTTCGTTCTCTTTCTTTTCCCGAACGTTCTCTCTCGAGACACCATCAACCGTCTCCCCTCATCCATGATCTCATCCAAATCTGAGTCAGTCATCGACGTAGCTGCTCTAGTAACACTCACACCCGAACCCTGTGCAGTAGAGACCTGCACCTCTTCATGTGTAACAACTTGATCCATATCGAAATAACCTTGACCTCCAAAGACAGCATCAAGATCCATATCCTCTGCAGCCGACACAACAGGCACAGCAGATGCAGCTTGAGTTGCTCTTGCCTGTCGCGGTTGAGGATCTCTGAACTCGTCCCCACCAGCAGGAACATACTCTGGGTTGATTAAAAACCCAAACAGTGGAGTATGCCTTGGATGACGTTCAGGGTTGCTCCTCGCACTCGAAGTGCGGCATTGAGCAAAGATACGTTTGCTCACAGATTCCACGTATCTGATCGGTCGTCTCTGAGGTAGATTCGGAGCCACATGGTTCAATATCATCTGGATGAAACGTGGGTACATAATGAACCGCTCCCGAGCCATCGCCCTTCTCTGTCTGTCAATTTCGTAAAAGACCATCTGACTAAAACTATAGCGTTTATTGTAAGTCAGTGCAGTCATTGCGGACTGCATGGTCGCACCCATACCGTCAGTGCCCGCCTTCCTTCCTGACATGCAAACTATCATGACGTGCATAAGGAAGCGCCACTGATCAAGTAGAAAACCCTTCCGTCTCTGTGAATCGCCTAATGGACCAGAATAGCCCATTCGGAGAAACGCTCCATCACGAAACGGAGCCACAAACTCAGTTGGGTCGTCCCTCGTCTCTTCTCCAAACCGTAACGCCACCCGAATCTGTTCAGAATTGAACTGAATCTGTTGATTGTTCACAGTCGCTCGCATGACTGGGGGCTCAACACGACAGTCGTATTCTACCGTCTGCCAAAAGTCTTCGATATTTGGTAAGGATATCGGCAGAGTGTTCGTGATAGCATGAAAAATCCTCGAGCGTATGAGGAAAGTAATAATCTCGCGGTAATCCTCAACGCCGCTCGCTTCCGGGTCAAGGGTGATGTACATATTGTGACCCGGGAAAAATTGCCGTTGGTTATCACCATCGTCTCCTCCTGCACCTCCAGCACTAGCTACTGCAGCCATATCTACAACAAACAAACCAAGTTAGATAAACGTTAATGAACAACACAAGTTCGCTGGTTACCATGAGCGAAGTTGTGATAAACTCTGTATAGGCGAAGTTAAAGATGAGGCGAAGTTGGGAACAACTTCGCTTCAGCTTTAAGTTCGTCTAATTAATATTAAGTAAAAATGATCTAGGCGAAGTTAATGTTAACTTCGCCTCATCACAACATCGCCTCAGGCGAATTTAAGTTTCAGGCGAAGTTACGGATAACTTCGCCTCAGGCGAACTTAAGCTTCAGGCGAAGTTACGGATAACTTCGCCTAAACCCTAACTTCGCCTGAATCTGAAACGGCGACAGTAAGATTAATCAAACATCGGAAATCTCGGATTTTGGTTAAGTTTGAAGATCAAAGACCCCAAAAAACATGGTTTTAAGGTTATCTAGACGATTAGAATGGTTCTTAACGCGTAAACACAAGATTTGAAAAACGGTTTTTAAATTCCGATGGTCCGAGGTTTCGAAATCGGTCCAAACGACCCCTCATAAGCATGAATGAACATAGAATATATGATAAATCGACATCTCGAACCTTGAACTTAATGAAATCTAGGAAAAATAACTCGGAATCAAAATAAACAACAAGTTCGCCGGAAAAACAGTAAGTTCGCCGGATAAGTTCGCTGTGTTTTGAAAAGTGATGAACAGTTTTGACTGTTGAACATCCTTATATAGGGTCTGGGTTATACAGGCGAAGTTACGGATAACTTCGCCTAGGAGAAGTTATTCACAACTTCGCCTGTTTAACAGCATCGCCTATATTTACAAAATCAAACCTTATAATTTAAACATTTTTCAATTAACTCTTTAAAACTTCCTTTTAAGAAATAAATGACATGATCAATTCTAAGTAACCAGTTAAAAAATCTTAAAACTATCTAAGTACAAAAACTTAAAAATTTAAAGTATAAGGGATCAAATTTCAGTCTAGTTAGAGACTACCACGTTTTTAGAGAAGATCCGAACAGGAATCATACTAATTACGTGACTGTCACATAGATCCGTGTTTAGCTGTATTATGACATATAGAGACAGGTTGTAAGCAGGTATAACTTAAAGTGGTTTTCATCGTTTCTGTGATACGAGTTAGGTTCGATTAAGCCTCAAAATTTAAGTGGGCAACAACTCAGAAATATTGATGCCTCCTATCTATCCTCAAAGCGTATTTGGCTTTCCCCAAGTCACCCCGAATTGACCTCGACCCATAGTGTCTGATTAAGTTGTAAGTATTCTTGATCTGCTTCCCGTTCTTCTCTCTTACTCAATGATTGTGAAGTCTTGATTTTGTCATCTCTAATATGTTTCAATAACTCCAAATATATATATATATATATATATATATATATATATATATTTTTTCAATAAACATAGACTTCAAAGTAGAAATTAACTGCAAGTCCCGAATCTGGATCACTGCAGTATCTTGAGACACTATCTTCACGGGAATCAGAACACACATGGGCTCGTGTATGACTGGGTAATCGCTTTTCTGCCTATCATTCGGAAAGATATATATGAAGACATGCAAAACTCTTAAGGAGTTTCCACGTAAAATCAAGTAAATTTAGTTTGTATCACGTCTACTTTTACGCACCATAAAAAGTTACCATGACATACAATAACTGTCCTAAAGTCTTTTAAGCCTAATAACTTCACTAGTTAAGCACACAGAATTAGTATATCTATCATTTTCCAAGGTTGGATCAATTTTCTGTTAAACATAGCTAACGAACTTCTTACGAAGTAACAGACTTGAAAAATAATTTCATTTCCCATTTCTTTCAAAATTTTAACATTAAACGCCCCGACCAAAACAAAGTCTTCAGGTAAACGGCTATCCCGAAGATCCAATGGATCAGCTGGACCGACCACATACTAGTATGTGTCCTTCTAACTAAGTATGATCGACTAATTTTAAGCGAAAGAATGAAAAACTCATCATAAACCGCCCCGGTCACTATCAGTAATCTGGTTAATGGCTATCCTCAAAATCTACAAGTAGAAGATGAGGACCAAAACATATCCGAAGACAAGTCCTTCAAACTGATGTAACCAACATATTTTTAAGCGATTAGTGACGTTTTTTTTTTTTAAATATCACAAGAAAAGCATGGTTACTCGGGATTGATCATCCCATTCAGTTCAATAAGGTTTTGAAATCTCGTTTTGTCAAACGCTTTAGTATAAAGATCAGCGAAATTATCAAGCGTATCCACATTTTCAAGCACTATCAGTTTCTTCTCAGCACAATCCCGTATGAAATGATGACGTATGTCAATGTGTTTTGTTTTACTATGTTTCACGGGATTGTTAGTTACTGAGATAGCAGCTGTGTTATCAATGCAAATAGGAGTAAGTAAGAAATTCAGACCATAGTCGCGCAACTGTTGTTGAATCCAAAGAACCTGAGAGCAGCAGTTGGATGCTGCCATGTATTCTGCCTCACAGGTTGAAATTGCGACTGAAGTCTGCTTCTTGCATTGCCACGACACTAATCTGCCACCAAGAAACTGACATCCTCCAGTTGTTGACTTCCGACTCTGATTGCACCCTCCATAATCAGAATCTGTGTAAGCGACTAGCTCCAAGTCTCCTCCTCTCGGGTACCACAACCCCAGCTTCGGCTTGCCCTTGAGATACCGCAGTATCCTCTTTGCACCTTTCAAATGAGATTCTTTTGGATTTGCCTGAAAACGTGCACAAAGACAAACAGCAAACATTATATCAGGCCTAGATGGAGTTAAGTACATTAAAGAACCTATTATTGCCCGATATTGAGTTGGGTCCACATCTGCATCACCGTCTACTTCAGCACCCAATTTGTGATTGACGCAGATTGGAGTATCATATGGAGAACTGTCCTCCATCTTGAAGCGCTTGAGCACATCATGAACATACTTCGTCTGATGAATGAACATCCCGTCCTTCTTCTGATCAACCTGCAATCCTAGAAAGAAAGTTAGTTCACCCATAGCACTCATTTCAAACCTTTTCTTCATGACGGCTTCAAACTCCTGACACATGGAGACTTTTGACGCAGCAAATATAATGTCATCCACGTAGACTTGTACCAGCAGGAAGTCGCTTCCATCTCTTTTGAAGAACAACGTGCTATCAATTTTCCCTCTTTCAAAACCATTCTCGAGCAAGTAATCCGATAAAGTTGAATACCAGGCACGAGGTGCCTGATGTAATCCATATAACGCCTTGCTCAATTTGTACACGTGATCTGGAAAGTCTGGGTCAGGAAAACCCGGAGGTTGCTCAACATACACAACCTCATCAACTTTCTCATTCAAAAACGCACTCTTCACATCTAGCTGAAACACCTTCATCTTTTCATAAGCAGCAAACGCTAAAAACAATCTTATGGCTTCCAACCTGGCGACATGAGCGAATACTTCGTTATAATCAATCCCCTCTTGTTGATTAAAACCTTTAACGACTAGCCTCGCCTTGTTTCTTATAATAATCCCCTTATCATCTCTCTTGCACTTAAACACCCATTTTGTGCCTATCGCATGCACATTCTTTGGTTTTTCAACCAAAGTCCAAACTTCCATCTTCTCGAATTGAGCCAACTCTTCTTGCATGGCTTCGACCCACGAGCTGTCCTTTAAAGCCATTTGATAATTCTTTGGTTCAATCTGACTTATAAAGCATGTGTACAGGCATTCATTGATTATTCCTGTCTCCTTAATGCTTGTATAAACACAGGTGTGTTCATTCAAGCTACTTCTCGTTTGTACACCTGAGGACACATCACCAATCACATTATCCAAAGGGTGATCTTTATGAATTCTCGTGGTCGGAACAGAACCGACATGCAAATTATCTTCCAAATTAGAAGTGATCTCGTCAATGGTTGTTTCTGGCTGAGAGTGAAATGGATTGAAAAATTCTTCTTCAGTCGAGGCAGCAGGGTACCAGTAGAGTTTGATGAGGAAGGTTGACATTTATCAATCAGCTGTCTTTGCAATAGATTTTCTTCCTCATCAAGTATCATCTTCGTCGCAACTCTTTTTCTTCTTCAGAGATTTCCAAATCCGGTATGTTAAAAGACTTAAAAAGCTTAACATAGTCGAAAAGCTCAGCAGATCCATTGCTTGGTTTTGGCGGTTGGTAAATTGTGATGTCGGTGTTACACACCACCTCCACCTTGCAGGTCGAAGTATTGAAGACACGTCTGTTGGGAGTACCAACAACATAACCGACTAAGATTCCTTCATCGGCTACTTCGCCAAATTTAGAATTTATCTTCAAGATCGAACAAGGGGACCCGAATGGTTCAAGACCACTCAAGTTGGGCTTCCTTCCATGCATAAGCTCATAACACGTTTTACCACGTCTCTTAACAGTTAACACTCTATTCAGAACATAGCAGGCTGTAGCAACTGCTTCAGCCCAGAACATCACAGGAAGCTTCGAATCTGCCAGCATAGTTCTGGCTCCTTCAATTAAAGTTCGGTTCTTCCTTTCAGCCACTCCATTCTGTTGCGGAGTATACGGAGCGCTGTATTGGTGTTCAATTCCTTTCTGAAGACAGAAGATCTCTATCTCAAAATTCTTGAACTCCGTTCCATTGTCACTCCTGATGAACTTAACTGGTTTACCCATGACGTTCTCAACTTTGGTAATCAAATTCTTCACCATTTGAGCCGTCTCATCTTTCGATTTCAGAAAATATACCCACGAATATCGCGAGTAGTCATCAGTGATCACCAAGCAGTAAGAAGTACCTCCTAGACTTTTTGCATTCACGGGACCGAAGAGATCCATGTGAAGCAGTTCTAGAGTACTGGCAATAGAGTTGACCTTCTTGGTGAGATGGGATTTCTTGTGTTGCTTTCCCTTCTTGCATGCTATACATTTGTCTTCAAAGTTAAAACTTTTCAAGGGAACGCCCATCACAAGTCCATTCCTGACAATGTGGTTCATCTTCCGAAGATGAATGTGCCCCATCCTCCTGTGCCACAATTCGGATTCCGATTCGCTTGCTTTCGTCATTAAACATGATTCTTCCGTGGCCATTTCAGTAGACCTCATATCCATCACATAAGTATTTGTATCACGTGGAGCTTTCATCACTATCCACTCATCTGGTATCTGAAAACCAGGCTTCAACACGATCGCCTCATTCTTCGTGAAATGAACAGTGTACTCCTTATCACAAATCTGCGACACACTCAGAAGATTGTGCTTCAACTCTTCTACAAAGTTCACATTCTCAAGAGTCATTTTTCCATTGGACACCGTTCCTCTTCCAGTAATTCTGCCTCCACTTTCACCGGCAAAGCTAACTCTCGCTCCTTGAACAGGTTTTAAGTCGTGCAACAAGTATTTGTTACCCGTCACGTGCCGGGAACAGCCGCTATCTACAATCCAAAGACTGTGGGCAGCCCTGTTCAACTGTTCCTGCACAATAAAGCAAAGGATAAGAATCTAAGGACCCAAGACCAATTGGTCTTGGATCTATACATCCCGTACTTCTGCTTTCCAAAGTTAGCATCTGGATAATTCCTGTCAGTCCTATTAGTAAATCTCCTTGGAAATTGAGTGTGAGGCCTTCCAAACCTATGTGTATTAGAAGTATTATATCTTGCGGTTTGGTTATTAGCATTGTTAAACTGAGGTTTGTTTCTGTGAAAACCTGAATTAATTACATTTCGGAACTTTGAAGGGTTTTCATTTTTAGCAGTATTAAAATTACTATTAGGCTTATGCTCAGTTTTAATAGGCCTCACACCGCTGAATTTCGGCGTTAGAGGGCAATCTGCAACAAGATGTCCTAACTTATTACACCTAAAACAACACCTATGCTCCATTTTCTTTTCAAAGGTTGTTTTGGATGTCGAGGCTGTGTTACCGGCCGTTCGTCTCACATAAGGTGGGACGTACGGGTTGAGTGGAGTACTCTTTTTATAGGTTTTATCTTTTTCTCCACCAGTGGGTAACACTACCTTCTCTTTTGTCTTACCCGATTCGGACAACTTATCCGAATCTGATGAGACTGGACTCGTAACAGAAATTTTCACACTTGAAACAGGCGAACTCGTTTCGCCACTACTAACACTTGGTTCTTTACTCGTAACCTTGATTGGAACTGTCTGAGGAACTTCAAAATCAACAGATTTCTGAACACTAGGGTTAAAAGTGTAATTATGGTTATAAGGTGGTGGAACCTCGTGATAACCAATTCCTCCCTTCTTCGCAGAGGAATCTTGACCACTAACAAGGTGATCAAGAATAGCTGAGGAATTTCTGAACTGCTCAAGTTTTCGGTTCAGTTCCACCACTTTCACCTGGTGGTCAGCAATCTGCTTTTCTCGTTCAGCAATCAGTTTAGTCTTTTCTTCTAAAACCTCATAACTTAGATCAATTACTTCAATTTTTTCAGCAAGTTTTGTTTTTAAGCTTTTAACATCTTTTTCACACGCTTTTATTTTAACTTTGTAACTGTTTTCTCTTGCTTTCATAAAGTGATGATCTTCTTTAAGAGTTTTAAATTCAGCATCTAAACGAACATACTGATCAGTTATGGTAGCAAGTTGCTCAGACAAATTCTCACATTTAGTACAAATAGGTTTAGAACTTACCTCGGAGAGTTGATCATTGTTGTCTGCCATGAAAGCTTTTTCCTTACCAGTAGCTTTCTCTTCTCCGGTAATCTTCTCACATTCTTCATTCTCAACCTTAGCCATATTTGCCTGCTCACTAGTTTCATTCGAATGCAGGTTCCAGTTGTATTCACCTGCTTCTCTGGACATCATGGCATTGACTTCTGTACTACTCCCAGTGTGCTGTGCAGACCGGCCTAGACCACGTTCAACTCGCTCGTTTCTGCACTCTTTGGCAAAGTGCCCGTTTTGTTGACAGTTATAGCACCTCACCTTAGACTTGTCGAATCCTGGCCTGCCACCAACAAACTTTCTCCCCGTCTTTCTCATAAACTTCTTCACTCTCCTCACTATCATGGCCATCTGCCATTGTAAATCCATTTCCTCCAGATCATCAGCATCGATCTGGTCATAGTCTTCATCCAGCATCGCTGGATCAACAACCTTTCCTTTAATATAGTTTTCATATGAAGCAATAAACGAAGCATAGAGGCCAAACTTCTCTTCAGCAGATTTGACGTTCATTGGCATCTTAGAGTAATTATTGCTTGAGGAACTTGAAGATCCACTACTCTTGCTTGCTGTCTGTTGAGTACCACTTGATCCACCCGCAACAAAGCAAACATCCCCATTTGAGTTTACTGACACATGCCCCTCCTGTGAAGACTTGGCACCCGACTCGCCCTTCGAGTAGTAGGCGGCAGAATCAGTCTTTGAACTTGAATTGAAGTTTACTTTAGCACCGTACATGCCTGGATCTTGAACCTGATCCATAGATGTTTCTTTTCTTACCATATTAAGCTCAAAAGTTCTGAGCTTGTTGACAGTGGTTTCAAGATCATAAGTAGGGAAGTCCTTGTCTTCCCTCATCAGTACAGTATACATCTCCCATTTTGGTGGGAGGGCATCGAGAAGCTTTTCCACAATCTCTTCTTCTCGGTAAGAAATGGAGTAGTTACTCAATTCAGTCATTAGATGATAATATCGAGTGATAATATCATCAAGAGATTCGTTCTTCAAGTACTTAAAAACTGAAAATTGAGTTTTGAGCAACTTTATTTTTGAAGCCCGAATACCTACATTCCCTTCAAATCTGTTCTCAAGAGCTTCCCAAAGCTCTCTAGCTGATGTATACTTTCTGAACGTATGGAGGATCTCATGTGGAAGAGCCATTGTGATTGCAGCATGAGCCTTGCTTTCGGCTTCATACATCTTTTTCTCCTCCTCTTCCATTTTACTGTATTTCTTGATTTGGTCTCGACCCTCATACTCCATGACTGGTGGAATATATCCATCTTGGATGCATACCCACATTTTCGCATCCTGGTACTTAACGTATTGTATGAACCGATCCTTCCACGCGACAAAATCGGTTCCCTTCAGCAACCTTGGGGCCTTTGTAGCTGACCCCGCTTCAACTTCCATCTTTACAAGCTCCGAAATGTTGATCGACGACATCCTTCTTGAAGACTAAGAAACCCGAAAAATTCTGAGTAGGCGAAGTTAAAAAATTTCCTCTGAACAGTACTGTAGGCGAAGTTAAGGATAACTTCGCTTAAGTAATAACTTCGCTGGATCTTTCTTAAATTCGCGTGACTGGGCGAAGTTGAGAATAACTTCGCTTAGGGTAAGCGAACAGAAAGTAGGCGAACTTGAAGAAAAATTCGCTGAGCTAGGCGAACTTGATGAGAACTTCGCTGAGTTAGGCGAAGTTGAGGAGGTAGGCGAAGTTGTAAATAACTTCGCTTCTCCTTATATCTTCGCCGAAACCCTACGTATCCTGACGGCAACTTCGCCTGATGAACAGCAACTTCGCCTAACGAACTCAAACTTTCTGCAGATCTGAAAATCGGATTTTAACGAGGTTTTTGACGGTTTAAAGGTTTGAACACACTGGTAGGAGGCTAGAATGAGCAAAAACACCAAAAAACTTGTCCCGCGAAAAGTCGAAACGGGACGAATTCTACACCCGTGTGAATATCCCGAACCACACAATCGAGCAAAAGCTCTGATACCAATTGTAGGTTCCCTGGACGGATCACACGAGATATCCCGATATACACAGGTGCGGAATCCCTGTGTAGATCGTTACGGACGTAGAACACAAACACACGAACACACGAATACGATACGAACAAACTCACGTTATATTAATAACTCAACACGTGATATAATCACAGTTACAAACTCTCGACCTCACGTCACTTGACTCACTGAATTACACGTACTTCAACTACAAAACGATAATCTGTAACCGATATAAATACACGACAACTTCGCCTCAGGCGAAGTTGTCCATAACTTCGCTTGTTCAACAAGTTCGCCTAGGCGAACTTGTCAACAACTTCGCTTGGTTAACAAGTTCGCCTAAGCGAACTTGTCAACAACTTCGCTTTTAAACAAACAAATACATAAACAATATTACAGACTCGATTACAGACATTAGACATATGAACTACTGACATTTATGCACCAACAGAATGGTTTCTTTCAGAAACCTGAACTGACTGCTGTACAATTCATTAACAAGATCGAAGAAAGGGAATTTGATCTTAAATGTCAATCTACCTTGAAAGAAAATCAAAATCAGCAGTCATCAACACAGAATCCGTTACTTTATGGTGGTGCATTACCGGCAAACAATGCGACAAGCTCAGTGCCTATTAATGCATTCTTTTCTCAATCTCAACAGGGTCCTAACGTAAACAATTCTCCTAATGTATGTTTCATGGCGAGTGGTGCAACTGGAAACTCAAATGCTCATACTTCAAGCCTACCTAAGGTTAATTTACAAGAAGCTGAACAACAGTTCGCTTTTGTATGTGCGTTCATGACTTCATATGAACAACTGGTGGGAAGTAAGATTGCTACGAGTGATCTCACAGATGATGACTATGATCAAATCGACCCAGATGATCTTGAGATTATGGATTTGAAGTGGAACATGGCCATGATTGTTCGAAAGGTTAAAAGATTCATGCAACGAACGGGAAAAGATCTTCCCACGTTGAACAAAAGGGTGGATTTGATAAATTAAAAGTCAAATGTTATAATTGCAGTGAATTTGGCCATTTTGCCAAAGAGTGTGACAAGCCGAAGAAAGATTTTTCTGGCTCACGCAATTCTGACTGTTCTTCTACAAAGTCTTCATCTGGAGGAGATAAAAGTAACACTACTAGCTTTGGGGATCAAGAAATATCTCTAGTTACTCAAGCTTTATTGGTAAATGATGGAGTTGATTGGTCTCAGCGTTTATTGGGAAACCAGGCAAACGTTGCTATCGTTGAGCCTGTGGAGAAGTTTGAGGATGCAAGTAGTGATAATGTATTAGAAGGTAGTGATTCTTCTGACTCGAAAACTGACAGTGATCAATCTCTGTCATCTTCACAAGAATCATCTCCTGAAGAAACTGCATCTTATGCCTGCATGGTTAAGATTGATGAGGTATGTCTTACACCTCAAAGTAATATAAATGAATCTGCATAAAAAATGGTGGATTGTTCTGAGTTTGCTGTGTTAAAAGCCAAACTTGAAACAGCATTAACTCAAAACAATACATTTACTAATGATTACTTTACGATCAAGGAATGCTATAAGCAGAAAACAAAATTGCTTGAACAAGCTAATTTGAAAATACAGAATTTATCAGATAATAATCATGATCTTAAAGCAAACGTTCATTGTAAAATTATTGAAATGGATCAACATTTAAAGGAGATTCTTCATCTTCGAACTTGCATTTCCAAACACGAACAAGAAAAAATGGAATTAAATCATAAACTCAGTAAATTCAGAGATTCTTCTTTTCTTTTGAATGAGATAATTGAGGTTAATCATTCACACAAAAAGAACGAAAAAGCAGGTTTGGGATACGTCGAAATTCCTCCTCCATTTAATCAGGATTACAGTAGCATTCCTAAGGCAGAAAATTCTTTAAATATGCCTACTGTTAAACCTGAAAATGTTGAGTCATGTGAACCGACTCGTGAACCAGTTATTATTGAAAGCAAAAGGGTGTTTACCAAAAATGAACTGGACGGTTCAATTGAGGAATTGACTGAAACATATGTGATTGTTAAAAATAAGGACATTTCAATTGATAATCACATTCTGTGTGAACCAGAAGATTTTGAAAAAGTTGTTTATGATGCAAAATCTTCAAATGTTTCTTTAAACAATTCAAGTGTTCCTAACGAGCTTCCTAAAGTAATTCCAAAGGAACAAGTTAATGTAACTTCCACAGTCAAGCTTTCAGTATCTGATGAGGAATTAATGCAATTTATTAATCCTCCACTGAAAACTTCAACTGGAAAAGTATTTAAATTAAAAGGTCTCTCAAAAGTGTTCTCAGACAAAGAAGTTCCATTGAATCTTCTTAAACCAGAATTGATTGAAAGTGTATTTCAAGATAAAACTACTCAAATTACTGAACTTGAGAGGAAATTTCTTCAATCAAAAACTAGTAATGTTCAAAAACAAAAAACAAATGTTTTTAAACCTATAAAATTCATCAAATCGTCAGGTTTGGAAAATTCATCGAATTTGACAAATCTTGAATTTTACAAAACGAAGAAGGGTTTAAAACATGAGTCATCAAAGAAGGTCACTTTTGAGACACCTAAATCTGATAATTTGAAAACTTTGTTATCACAACCGACCGGTACATCATCACAACGAAGTTTAGACTCTCGACTATGTTTCAAGTATGGTGAACCGGGTCACGTTTCAAGACGATGCAAAGCAAAGATCGAAAATATCAAAAATTATTCAACTTGCCAAACGAATGATTTTTCTAACATAAAAGAAAATCAAGTTGATGATTCTTTGATAATGTATTCAACATCAATCCGAGGAAAGTTATTCGGATTGATGCACTTAATGTATTGAACACATGTGTTGACCATGCTCAACCCATTTGTTCAAACACAGATTCGGAAAGAATCCGTGATGGTTATCTTAAGAAGAAATCTAAGAAAACTGCCACTTATTCTTAAGTACCGAATATGTGTGTTAATTTATTAAGTTCTCCAAAGGTTTCAAAGGGAGAGCCCAAGACTGAGGCTTGGGCTACCTTTTTAAACTAATCATCTTACTTGATTATGCAGGGTACATCTAGGTCCGTATCAACTCAAAAATGGATGTTGGATAGCGGATGTTCTCGGCATATAACCGGTAACATAGACCTTCTGCACAACATTAAAGATATTCAAGGGGGTTATGTGGCGTTTTCTGGTAATCAAGGAGGGATGATTACAAAAGAAGGAGAAGTTTCAAACGGTAGAATTACGTTTGAAAAGGTTAATTATTGTGAAAAGGTGGATCACAATCTGTTGAGTGTTTCACAGATTTGCGATAAGAAGTTTACCGACAAGGAATGTGTTATTCTTCAACCAGGATTCACAATCCTAGAAGACATGGTTGTCATGCGATCACCTCGATCAAATGATATTTATGTACTTGACATGAGTTACGATGTCAAAGTTTCGCCCTCATCTACTTGCTTCGTGTCTAAAGCAACAGAGAAAGACTCTATTCTTTGGCATAGACGCATGGGACACATTCACTTAAGAAAAATGAACTTTTTGATGACAAATGATTTAGTGAATGGAGTGTCCCTCAAGAACTTCAAATTTAATGATCATTACGTCGCATGCAAGAAGGGGAAACAAAAGAAGAAATCTCACCCGACCAAATCACTAAACGATATCGTTACTCCTCTGGAACGACTTCATATGGATCTCTTTGGTCCTGTGAACCGTGCTAGCATTGCTGGAGATTTTTATTGTTTGGTTGTGACGGATGATTTCTCTTGTTACTCGTGGGTGTTATTTATGGGAACGAAAGATCAAACTCCTGTGCTAATTCAGAACCTTATTACAAAGATCGAATCACTTTACAAACTGAAAGTGAGACGAATTCGTAGTGACAACAGAACTGAGTTCAGGAATAATGTATTGGTTTTCTTCTGTATACAGAAAGGAATTCATCAGGAATTCAGTGCACCTTATGTTCCTCAACAGAATGGTGTATCTGAGCGAAAGAATCGTACGTTGATTGAAGCTGCACGTACAATGCTGGGTGATTCTAAGCTACCTGTTCAATTCTGGAACAAAGCTGTGAATGCTGCTTGCTACACATTGAATCGCGTACTAACGGTAAAGAAGCTCAAGAAGACTAGTTACGAGCTTCTACATAATTGTAAACCGAACTTAAAGTATTTGGAACCATTTGGGTGTCCATGTACTGAGTTGAAGAAAGATGTTAGAAAGTTCGATGAGAAAGCTTTTGAAGGTTATTTCTTGGGTTATAATTCTACGAAGAAACGGATTTTCAATCTTTCTTCTGGTTGTGTAGAGGAATGGTATCACGTTGATTGTCAAAGTTGTACTACTCTACCAACTGGTACAGGACCCGATTGGATGTTCGATTACGATCGATTATATAATTCATTTACATCGACAGTTACTGATATACCTAAAGATCTCGTTAGATCGTATTTGGAGGATCAATGTCTTCCAAGTCCAAGGTTTTCCTCGGTTGATGCAAGTGACTCTCCTAATGTATCTAAAACGTCAAACGATGTTTCTGAATTTTCCGATGATGCTGATTTTGTTGATTCATCGTCTGTACTAGTAGATGACGCTCAAGACCCTACCGAGCCTATTCTAATCAGTGATGATTCATCATCTGTCTCTTTAGACACTGCGGAGGAGAATATAACTAATTTGGGTGATAATGTATCTGTTCTTGCGAATCCTACTTTACGAATTCATTCGCAACATCCACAGGATCAGATAATTGGTGATGTGAACGACGGGGTTCGCACAAGGCACCAATTGGCTAACATATGTGATAATCAATCTGATCATAATGTATCTCCTACTGAGGATTCGATTGTTTGTGCTTATGCGGATTTGCACTCTTCGGGTATCCTTAGTATCACACAATACACCTGCTTTTTATCACAGATAGAACCAACAAGTGTCGCAATGGCACTCAAGGAACCATCATGGGTTGAAGCTATGCAGGAGGAGCTGCAACAGTTTGTTAGACTGGGTGTATGGGACTTAATCGACAAACCCGATCGCGTTAAAAAGGCGATTCCTACAAAATGGGTTTTTAAGTGCAAGAAGGACGATCGTGGGGTTATCGTGCGAAATAAGGCGCGTTTGGTCGTTCTTGGTTACAATCAATAGGAAGGCATAGATTATACAAAAGTGTATGCTCCGGTGGCACAACTGGAGGCTATACGAATATTTCTTGCCTATGCAGCCTACAAAAACATCAAAATTTATCAAATGGATGTAAAATCGGCATTCTTGAACGGAGCAATTCATGAAGAAGTGTATGTGAAACAGCCTCCTAGCTTCGAGGATCCAGACTTTCCTGAGCGTGTTTATCGTTTAAACAAAGCTCTATATGGTTTGCATTAGGCCCCGAGAGCCTAGTACAGCACGTTGGCTGACCATCTGATTGAAAGTGGATTCACGAGGGGAACTGTGGATTGTACGTTATTTTACAAGAATATGGGTGATGATCTGCTCCTCGTCCAAATTTACGTGGACGATATTATTTTTGGTTCGACAAACTATGTGAACGATGTCTTGAGACGATTCAAGATATCCGATGGCAAAATTCCCTCTACTCCTCTTCCCGTGGGTCACAATTTATCACCGGATGAATTTGAGGATACTGTAGATCCGACCCTATATCGAGCTATGATTGGATCACTCATGTATTTGACTGCTTCTTGACCGGACATTATGTTTGCTGTCTGTTTGTGTGCTAGGTATCAATCGAGTCCTCGAGTGACTCACCTGGCAGCAGTAAGGCGTATCTTACATTATCTGCGGGGAACTCCAGACATTAGATTATGGTACCCCAAAGACGACAACTTTGATCTCACCGCCTTTACTGACTCGGACTATGGAGGTTGCAAGATCAATTTCAAATCGAGAACGGCGGGATGTCAATTCTTAGGAAACCGGCTTGTTTCCTGGCAGTGTAAGAAGCAGACAACGGTCTCAACTTCAACAGCCGAAGTGGAGTATGTGGAGGCCTCGAGTTGCTGTTCACAGGTTCTCTGGATCCAGCAACATTTGCGGGATTACGGTTTGAAGTTTCTTACTACTCCTTTTTTTATTGATAATTCTGCTGCAATTTCTATCACCAAAAATCCGGTTCAACATTCAAAAACAAAACATATTGAAATCCGTTATCACTTTATTCGTGATTGTTATGAAAAGAAATTAATATCAATTGATAAAATTCATACGGATTTTCAAAAGGCTGACCTTTATACTAAAGCTTTTGACAAAACTGTAGGTTCCCAGCCGGATCTACACGAGATATCACGTACTACGCAGGTGCGGAATCCCTACGTAAGACGTTACGAGTATAGAAAACAATACGATTAACACACGATAATCAAACACGTTGTATACCAACCTTAAACACGTGATACGAAGATCACTTGATTACAGACTCTCTCTGACTCGAATACACGAAAACTGTAAAACTGAATTAATTATTAATAAGCCGTAACAGATGGCTTATATAATCACGACAACTTCGCCTGGCATGTTCAGGCGAAGTTGTCACTAACTTCGCTTGTCTAACAAGTTCGCCCATATCAGCGAACTTGTTAGCAACTTCGCTTATACAAAACATAAAATATTACAAACGCAATTACAGACACTAGACACTGAACTACTGACATTATGCACCAACAGACTCCCCCTTGGCAGTAGCTTCATCTCTTTAGCTTCAATCACGTGTTTTGTAATCTTCAACCTTGTATCTTCACGCATGCACTCCTTCTCGAACACAAACCGACACAACTCTTTGATATTTCCTCGCTTCGTCTTTCCAAGCAGGAATATAAAAGATTTTCTTCTCATTGAGCACCTGCAGATCAGCTTGCGATAAGTTTACCAAATGCATCGGATCGTAAACTCTTAGCACCTCTTGTTCATTCTCGTCTTCCATCACTGCCTCAGCTGTCTCACAATCTACAAACCACCACTTTAGGTCTTTAAGCACATCCTTGGGCATAAGCTTCATCGGTACTTCTTTCAAACACCGGATCGGTTTATACTTCATGACCATCCAAGGCTTTCCATCAGCTCTCAAACCTCTATCCTTGTCTTCAACAAGTTTTCCCTTCTGTGGTTTTAACAGCTCAAATTTCTTCTCTTTTATACTTTCTTTCCATACAATTTTCCCAATAACTCTAGCCATATTATCGTCACTTCGATTGATTAACCCCAATCTGGCTAAGTCTTTCACTTCACATTCCGGCAGTGTATTAAACGATCTTAACAGTCTTTTAAAATACTGAACACTGTCATACCTTTTAATCACGAAGAGCCTCAACTGCTCATCATAGATCCAGCATATAATCCCTTTCTTCGCTTCAGCATAGCCTTTAATGTTGTAACTCTTCTTAAACATTGTAGGGACCGCCGGTTTCTACGTTTTGACGAACCACTGAGCATAGCCTTCCTTCCATCTAGGCTGCTCTTCCCATTCAGACTCATCGCTTCCAATCTGTTCACTCAAACCTGCTTTCTCAACATCTGGTATCTCATGCTCCACATTCTCTTCTACTATCTCTCCCTCTTCTATCTCTGTATCAATCACAATATCTTCTCCAATCTTCTCTATCACATCACTTGGTAGTACATCATCATCACCAACCAAGTCATCAACCATCTCCTCTACGTCCACCACCACCACATCATCACCAGCTGCAGATGTCGACTCCCCCTGAGTTGTGGAAGTTCCAAGAGCTTGAGTAGTTCTTGGTAGCTCACCACCTGCATCTTTCGACGCATTGGGATCATCGTCTCTATCGTTTCTTCTCTTCGTCCTCAACTCGTCGCCTTTTACAGCTCGTCTCCCCCTGAGATGCCAAGAACTCCTTCAGAGCATCTATGATCTTTCCATGTTCTACCAGCAGGGACGACTGCATCTGATTCTCTGCAACTAGGCGTTGAATAGCCTGGGTCTTGATAAGATTCACCCTTGATTGTTCTGCCACGACCCGTTCAAGTGCTGCTATTCGTTCTGAGTCTGAGAGGGTTGCATCGAAATCGAACCTCATATGTGAAATGTCTTGAGTGTACTGAGGAGGGATTTCCGATGTCACCGGGACCTCAGAAGTAGAAATAGACGTAACCACAGGTGGTATCGTCACCGATAGCCCTGCAGTGGCCACAACAGTCGACTCAATAAAGCGTGCCACGACCTCCGATGGAGTAACAGTCGGAGGCGGCAACGAAACGATCACGGGAGCCGAAAGTTGGAAAGTAGTGGGTGGAAGGCCAAATGTAGATGAGGTAGCCACCACGGGAACACCCGTAGCGCTTGGCCTTGTAACCTGTAGGGATGAGGGAACCATTGTCATACCGGATAGTGCTGGTGGAGTGAAACGTACCACCCGAGAGCTTTCACCGGCTCCTGATCCTGCACCTATCCGTTCCCTTCTTGACCTTCTTATCAACTGTTGTACCTCTTCCTCAAAGTCTGACTCGTCATCATCATCTGTTCTCTTTCTTTTCCCATGTAGTCTTTCTCGAGTCACCATAATCCTTCTCGCCTCTGCCACTTCATCATCAGAATCTGAGCCAGCCACCGTTGTAGCTGCCCTAGTAACATGCACAGTCGAGGCACGTTCAACAGGGACCTGAACGTTCTCCTCTGGATCCACCCGATCCATATCAAAGAAGCCTTGACCACCAAATTCTGCATCAAGGTCCACGTTCTCCTCCGGTGACACAACAGGAGCAGCAGGTATAGCTTGAGGTGCTCCTGCCTGTTGTGGTGCCGGGTCCTTAAACTCATCCCCACGAGCAGGCACATACCCCGGGTTGATTAAGTACCCAAAGAGTGGAGTATGGCGAGGACGAAGCTCAGGTTTGCTCCTCGCACTGGAGGATCGACACTGGGCGAAGATCCGTTTGTTCACACTCTCTACATATCGGATCGGACGACGCTGAGGAAGTGTTGGAGCAACATGATTCAAGATCATTTGTAGGAATCTTGGATACATGATGAATCGCTCACGCGCCATCGCTCTTCGTTGACGATCAATCTCATAAAAGACCATCTGACTAAAGCTGAATCGCTTGTTGTATGTCAGAGCAGTCATCGCTGACTACATGGTCGCGCCCATGCCATCAGTGCCCGCCTTTCTCCCTGACATGCATACTATCATAACATGCATGAGAAAGCGCCACTGGTCAAGCAGAAAACCCTTCCTTCTCTGCGAATCCCCCAAGGGACCTGAATAACCCATCCTCAAAAATGCTCCATCGCGAAAAGGAGCTACAAACTCTGTCGGGTCATCCCTTGTCTCGTTTCCAAACCGCAGAGCCGCCCGGATATGTTCAGAAGAGAACTGAACCATCTGACCGTTGACTGTTGCGCGCATCACCGGGGGTTCGACTCTACAGTCGTATTCCACGGTGTGCCAGAAATCCTCAATGTTGGGTAAGGATATCGGCAGAGTTGTTGTAATGGCGTGGAATATCCTCGAGCGTAAAAGGAATGTGATGATTTCGCGGAAATCATCAACTCCGCTCGCTTCCGGGTCTAATGTTATGTACATGTTGTGACCCGGGAAGAACTGTCTTTGTTGATCACCTCCGTCATCACCGCCTGCACCACCTGCTCCAGCAACAGCAGCCATATCTGCAACAAACAGGTTAAGTTAGATAAACATCAAAGCGAATCACAAGTTCGCCTGTTACCATGAGCGAAGTTGTGATCAATTCTGTATAAGCGAAGTTAAAGGTGAGGCGAAGTTGGGAAACAACTTCGCTTCAACTTGAACTTCGTCTGATAATAGTTAAGTAAAATGATCCAGGCGAAGTTAATGAGAACTTCGCCTAACCACAACATCGCCTCATAAACTGTTTCAAAATCAATAATCAGGCGAAGTTAAACCTCAGGCGAAGTTACGGATAACTTCGCCTAAACTGTAACTTCGTCGAATTTGAATCGACAACAGTTAGGATTTTGAACGACGTGTAGATGATGATTTCGGAGATCAAGGACTCCGAAATACATGATTTTATGAAGTTTTATACGTTCAAGTGGTTTACTATCACGTAAAAACAAGTTTGAAAATCGGGTTTTTAGGTTTCAAATAATCGAGGTCACGAAACGGGTCGTATCGACCTGTGATAATCATTAACGACAATAATTATACGAATATGGAACCCTACACACCTTTAATCGACAATGAAATCGAGAAAGAAACACAGAATGATTGATGATAATAGAATCGATAACTTCGCCGAGGTTTCTGTGAGTATAAGTTCGCTGGGTTTTGAAATAAATGAACAGTTTGACCTTTAAAGTCCTTTATATAGGGTCACAGATGTATCGGCGAAGTTGTGGATAACTTCGCCTATCAGGCGAAGTTATGCAGAACTTCGCTGATATTAAAATTTTTCAAAACAAACCCCATAATTTGAACAATTTGCAACTAAGTTAGAAAACATCCTTTAAAGCGTTAAATGAAACGATCAAGACCAAGTAACCAGATATAAAATCATACAACTCCAAAAATAAAAAAACTTTTAAAATAAAGGTACACGGGATCAAATTTCAGTCTCGACAGGGACTACCATGTTTTAGAAAAGATCCGAACAGGAATCATACTAATTTCGTGACTGTCACACAGATCCGTGTTCAGCTGTATTATGACATAAAGAAACAGGTTGTAAGCAGATAATCTACTTAGAATGGTTTTCATCGTTTCTGTGATACGAGTTAGGTTCAATTAAGCTCAAAACTTAAGTGGGCAACAACTCAGAGATTATGATGCCTCCTATCTATTCTCAAAGTGTATTTGGCTTTCCCCAAGTCACCCCGAATTGACCTTGACCCGTAGTGTCTGATTAAGTAGTAATTACACTTCGATCTTAGACTCTGTTTCCCGTTCACCTTCTTGCGTCTTGATTGAGAATCATTAACCTTATGAACTCTAGAATACACATATTTTTTTTTAATCTAACATATATATACACAACTTCAAGTAGAAAATAACTGCAAGTCCCGAATCTGGATCACTGCAGTGTCTTGACACGCTATCTTCACGGGACTCAGAACACTCACGGGCTCGTGTATGACTGGGTAATCGCTTTTCTGCCTATCATTTGGAAAGATATGTATGAAGACATGCACAACTCTTAAGGAGTTTCCACATAAAATCGAGTAGATTTAGTTAGTATCACTTCTACTTTTACGCACCATAAAAGCTACCATAACATACAATGACTGTTTTAAAGACTTTTAAGACTAATAACTTCACTAGTTAAGCACACAGAATCAGTATATCTATCACTTTCCAAGGTTGGACCAATTTTCTGTTAAACATAGTAAAGTAACTTCTTACGAATTAGTAGACTTGAAAAATAATTTCATCTCCCGAAAAGAAAATTTTAACTTCTATCGCACCAACCAAATCAAAGTCTTCAGGTTAACGGCTATCCCGAAGATCCAATGGATCAGCTGGACCGACCACATACTAGTATGTGTCCTTCTAACTAAGTATGATCGACTAATTTTCAGCGAAAGAATGAAAACTCATCATAAACCGCCCGGTCACTTTCAGTCATCTGGTTAATGGCTATCCTCATATTCTACAAGTAGATATGAGGACCAAACATATCCTAAGACATGTCCTTCAAACTGAGGCAACCGACATAATTCTAAGCGATAGTGACGTTTTTTTTTTTTTTTTTTTTTTTTTTTTTTTTTTTAACAAACATAAGAAAGCACGGTTACTCGGGATTGATCATCCCATTCAGCTCAACAAGGTTTTGAAATCTAGATTTGTCAAACGCTTTCGTGAATAAGTCAGCGAAATTATCTAACGTGTCAACCTTTTCGAGCTCAATCAGCTTCTTCTCAGCACAATCCCATATAAAATGATGACGTATGTCAATATGTTTAGTTTTACTGTGCTTCACGGGATTGTTAGTTACTGAGATAGCAGCAGTGTTATCAATGCAAATAGGAGTAAGTGAGAAAATTCAGACCATAGTCGCGCAACTGTTGTTGAATCCAAAGAACCTGGGAGCAGCAGTTGCATGCTGCCATGTATTCTGCTTCACAGGTTGAAATTGCGACTGAAGTCTGCTTCTTGCATTGCCACGACACCAATCTGCCACCAAGAAACTGACATCCACCAGTTGTAGATTTCCGACTCTAATTGCACCCTCCATAATCAGAATCTGTGTAAGCGACTAGCTCCAAGTCTCCTCCTCTCCGGTACCACAACCCCAGCTTCGGCTTGCCCTTGAGATACCGCAGTATCCTCTTCGCACCCTTCAAATGAGATTCTTTTGGGTTTGCCTGAAAACATGCACAAAGACAAACAGCAAACATTATATCATGCCTAGAAGCAGTTAAGTACATTAAAGAACCTATAATAGCCCGATATTGGGTTGGGTCCATGTCTGCATCGTTATCTGAATCAGCACCCAATTTGTGATTGACGCAGACTGGAGTTTCATATGGAGTGCTGTCCTCCATCTTGAAGCGTTTGAGAACATCATGGACATACTTCGTCTGATGAATGAACATCCCGTCTTTCTTCTGATCAACCTGCAATCCTAAAAAGAAAGTTAGTTCACCCATAGCACTCATTATTGGTAAAATGCACGGTGTAATCCTTGTCACAGATCTGCGAAACACTCAGCAGATTGTGCTTCAGTTCTTCAACAAAGTTCACTTTCTCCAAAGTCATCTTTCCATTCGACACCGTCACTATTCCTGTAATCCTTCCACCGCTCTCTCCTGCGAAACTCACTCTTCCACCTTGAACAAGTTTCCAGTCTTGTAACAATTTCTTGTTACCCGTCATGTGCCGGGAACAGCCGCTATCCACAACCCATTGATTGTTGGCAGCCCTGTTCAACTGTTCCTGCACGATTAAAGCAGAGAGTTAAAATCTGGGGACCCAAGACCGATTGGTCTTGGGTCGATACATCCCGTACCTTGGCTGTCCAAAGTTAGTATCATAATCATTTCTGTGAGTCCTAACAGGATACCTTCTTGTGGATTGTCTATGAGGCCATCCATACCGTCTTGAATTAAATGAATTATTAGTTATGGTTTGGGTGTTACCAGTGAAAAACTGAGATCTATTTCTTTGAAAACCTGGATTAGTCCATTTTCTGAAATTCAATGGGTTTTCAGTTTTATCATTAAATTGATTACTGTTAGCTCTTTTCTCAGATTTTAAAGGCCTCACACCTCTGAATTTTTGCTTCAGAGGGCAACCAACAACAAGATGTCCTTGTTGATTACATCTAAAACAACACCTGTTTTCAACTTTCTTATCAAAAGTTGTCTTAGATGTTGAGGCTGTATTACTGCCCGTTTGTCTCACATATGGTGGGACATACGGGTTTAGTGGAGACTTCTTTTCAGATGTTTTCTTTTTCTCTCCACTTTTTGGTAATACTTCCTCTTGATTTGTCTCACTCGACTCAGAAGACTTGTCCGAGTTAGATGAGACAGGACTCGGAGCAGAAATTTTAACACTTGCAACAGGCTTACTAACTTCTGGTTCTTTAGTAGTAACTGGAACTGGAACTGTCTGACCATAGTCAACATCGACAGATTTCTGATTACTAGGGTCATAAGTGTAATTATGATTGAAAGGTGGTGGAACTTCATGATAACCAATTCCTCCCCTTTTTGGAGACCCTTGATCACTTACGAGGTGATCAAGTATAGCGGAGGAATTTCTGAATTGTTCAAGTTTCCTGTTAAGTTCCACCACTTTTACCTGGTGATCAGCTATCTGTTTTTCCCTCTCAGCTATTAGTTTGGTTTTCTCTTCTAGAACTTCATAGCTAAGATCAATCATGTTAATTTTTTCAGCAAGCTTTGCTTTAAGACTTTTAATATCTGTTTCACTAGCTTTAATTTTTACTTTGTAACTATTTTCTCTAGCTTTAGTGAAATGATGATCTTCTTTTAAAGTTTTATATTGCGCATCCAAACTAATAAACTGATCAGTTAGAGTTGTCAGTTGTTCAGACAGAAGTTCACACTTAGTACAAGGGAGTTCGGTACTTACCTCGGAGAGCTGGTCTGCTACATCTGCCATGTACGCTTCATTTTCGCCAGTTCCCTTCTCACTATCTGCATTTTCGATGTTTGCCAAGTTGGCCTGTTCAAATACTTCTTCAACAAGCAGATTCCAGTTGTACTCTTCATTCTGTCTGGAAATCATGGCTCTATAGTCATTACCACTCCCACTTTGCTGTGTAGATCTATTCTGACTGCGTTCTACACGTTCATTCTTGCATTCTCTTGCAAAGTGGCCATTCTGCTGACAGTTGTAGCAGCGAACCTTAGACTTATCAAACCCTGGCCTCTCTCCGACAAACTTCCTGCCAGTCTTCTTCATGAACCTCTTTACCCTTCTCACTATCATGGCCATCTGCCACTGCAGATCCATCTCCTCCAGATCATCAGCATCGATCTGGTCATAATCTTCATCCAAAACTGCAGGATCAACGATCTTACCCTGAATGTAGTTCTCATACGAAGCAATAAAAGATGCATAGAGAGCAAACTGCTGTTCAGCAGATTTGACACTCATGGGCATCTTCGAGTAGTTGTTGTTTGAAACCCTTGGGGAATAACTACTCTTGGTCGCTTGAGGTTGTGAAGTATTTGACCCTCCAGCTACATAGCACACATCACCGTTCATATTGAGAGATACATGTCCCTCATGTGTTGAGCTCGCGCCTGACTCTCCCTTAGAGTAATAAGCAGATGATTCCGTTTTAGAACTTGATCCGGAGTTAACCTTTGCCCCATACATACCCGGATCTTGAACCTGATCGGTAGGTGTCTCCTTTCGTACCATGTTCAGTTCAAAAGTTCTCAGCTTGTTAACTGCTGTCTCAAGGTCATAGTCAGCAAAGTCTTTATCTTCTCTCATTAACACAGTATACATCTCCCATTTTGGTGGGAGAGCATCAAGAAGCTTCTCAACAATCTCATCTTCTTTGTATGCAATTGAATAGTTGCTGAGTTCAGTCATCATATGATAATATCTGGTGATGATATCATCAAGTGATTCGTTTTTCAGATACTTGAAAACCGAGAATTGGGTTTTTAGAAGTTTAATCTTCGAAGCACGAATTCCCACATTGCCCTCAAAACGGTTTTCAAGAGCTTCCCAAAGCTCTCTAGCAGTCTTATACTTTCGGAAGGTGTGAAGTATCTCTTGTGGAAGAGCCATTGTAATTGCTGCATGAGCTTTACTTTCTGCCTCATACATCTTCTTCTCTTCATCTTCCATCTCTTTGTACTTCTTGATCTGATCACGACCTTCATACTCAGTAGTATGTGGAATGTAACCATCTTGTATACACACCCACATCTTGGCATCTTGATACTTGACATATTGTTCAAAACGGTCTTTCCACGCTACATAATCAGTTTTCTTGAGCATCTTAGGTGCCTTTGTAGCCGAACCTGCTTCTACTTCCATCTTTACTAGTTCAGTAATGTTTATCGAAGACATCTTTCTCTAAACTCAAAGAAATCCGAAAATAAAAAATTTTATTTTCAAACAGCACTGTTGGCGAAGTTGTGGATAACTTCGCTTAAAGCTTAACTTCGCGTGAATTTGTAACGTCGCTCACTTTCTTAAATTCGCTGGATTGGCGAACTTGATAATAACTTCGCTTAAGTTGAGCGAACTTGGGAGGTAGGCGAAGTTGAGGGTAACTTCGCTTAAGATAAGCGAACTTGAAGAGGTAGGCAAAGTTGTGGATAACTTCGCTTAACCTTATATCTTCGCCGAAACCCTACTTACAGTGACGGCAACTTCGCCTGATGAACACGAACTTTCTGCATATTAGATTTCTGGGTTTTTCGAGGTGTGTGAAGGTGTAATGGGTTGTTTTTGAAGGTAGGGGGTGAGTAGGACACAAAAACTCAGAAAACTCGTCCCGCGAATAGTCGAACGGAACGATTTCTATACCCGCGTGATAATCCCGAACCACACAATCGAGCAAACGCTCTGATACCAATTGTAGGTTCCCAGCCGGATCTACACGAGATATCACGTACTACGCAGGTGCGAATCCCTACGTAAGACGTTACGAGTATAGAAAACAATACGATTAACACACGATAATCAAACACGTTGTATACCAATCTTAAAAACGTGATACGAAGATCACTTGATTACAGACTCTCTCTGACTCGAATACACGAAAACTGTAAAACTGAATTAATTATTAATAAGCCGTAACAGATGGCTTATATAATCACGACAACTTCGCCTGGCATGTTCAGGCGAAGTTGTCACTAACTTCGCTTGTCTAATAAGTTCGCCCATATCAGCGAACTTGTTAGCAACTTCGCTTATACAAAACATAAAATATTACAAACGCAATTACAGACACTATACACTGAACTACTGACATTATGCACCAACAAAAACGCGTTTTCAATCTTGCTTGGTATAAATGGTTTAAAATCTTTCACAGAAATTCAAACGCTTGGTTAAATCATTTTTTTGCTTTGTTTGTTATTTCATTTTTTTTACTGTTTTTAGGGGGAGAAAATAGAAAAATACAAAAATAGTGTGGTTTCGTTTGTACAGAAAAATTATATAAAATACAAAAACATTCAAATATTGAAAAATCCAAAAACATTGAAAAATGCTCCTTAAAAATGAGTTTTGAAGCAAAAAGGGAAAATGATAGTACATTGACTTAGCGGACCTAACACATGAATAAAGTAGACTAAAAAGTGCCGTAAGATCAATTGCATGATGTGTATGATAGGCTTAACAGATCGCATAAGTGCTGAAAAGATATAAACCAAAATACTTACCAAATCTAGTGGTGTTACATCTTGATGCATAGTTAATATATGTATTAAGTATCAAAAAGCTTTAAAGATTGCTGTGTGTGCATGCGTTCATTTTTTTGAAGAAAATTCTGCTTTATTTTATTTTTAATTTTACAAAGAAATTCAACTTTATTTTTTCTTTATTTTTATTCAAATCTTGGATTCTCTCCTGCGCGATAAGATTATCCACCTGAGGGTTAAGATTTGGATATTCTGCTTTATTTTCTTGGTGTTTCGTATAAAATCTTGGACTTTCTCCGCCCGAAAATACGGGATTATCCGAATTGAGAGTTAAGATTTTATGCAACTTCTACTTATTTTATCTTTTTATTTTTGTTAAAATGGAACCTTATCTGCGTGTAATAATACTGATCTTAAGGGAAAATTTTAACTTTCTGCTTTATTTTCTTTTTGTTATTTTTGTAAGAGTCACAGCTAATCAATTCAAAGAAGAAAAACATACATGTGAAATTCAATGTATAAGAGATATGAAACTGTGTATGACAGGTGGGTTTCACATAAGATTTGTGCTTAATTGAACCTTAAAATGTATCGTAAAGTTACGGACGGATCTGTTTAAAGTTTAAAGTGGACAATTATATCTGCAATCATCTTTGGGTCACGTGCATAATAATGTCAAAATTGAAGTGTAGTCTAGGACGTTATTAGTCAATATGATTCCTTGCTCAACTCACAAAAAATATGTACTGCTTTTCATTTACTGTGTTTAGTTCTTTGCTACTTGGAAATTTTCAAAATATACAAAAAGATTTTATATTCTTTTTATTTTATCTGCTTTAGTTTCGATTTGCCAAGCTAGGAAATTAATCATTGAGAAAAGGAAAAAGAGTTAAACCCCGAAACAAAATTTTAAGTTAAATCATGCTTAACGTATTTTCAATTGGTAACAATTGATGATTTTAATGTAAAAATTCGTTTAATTTAAGTATTACCGATCCACGGTGATTGGGTATTTTAATGTATGCAATTAAAACCTAACTTGGATTTAATTGATTATTTAATTCATTGATTAAAACCCTAATTAGATTTTAATGATTATTTAATTCCTTAAAATGAGAATTTTGTCTCATTCGCTAAGGAACATGGTGATTCGTTAAAAAGTTTAACGAATGTAATGTCATTCGTTATTTAAACATAACGAATGAGTTTCTCATTCGTTATAAAGACATTCGCTTCCATTGTGCATAACGAATGGAAGACATTCGTTTAAACACTTAACGAATAAGAATGGTTAATGTATTATTCGTTAAAGATTAACGAATGACTTAGTTATTCGTTAACAATTTAACGAATGAGAGAAGATTCGTTAAAATTTTTAACGAATAAGATTCAATAGTTAATGAATGAGGTCATTCGTTAGTTCAAATTTTGAACGAATGACTTTGATTCACGTGAAATTATTGGATATACTCCCTAGGTTAGACGAATGACGGTTCATTCGCCTGTTTCCTATTTCGTCATCTTCTCTAAACGAAACTCTGCCAAAATTTCACCAGAATTCTTTGCTTGCACGTTAGCCTTATTGATTGATATCTTTGGCTTCAGCAGGTAATGGCGATCCTAACCATATTATTTTCATGGAATTTCATTGGTGTTTTGAGTGTAAATTGCCTTAGTAAAGCGATGACTATTCATCGATAAATTGATTGTTACTGAAATGCTTAATTGAATCATCATTGGCCTAAAAAATCATTGGTTTACATACATCTGATTTCCGAACATGTTTAGTCTGATTATTTGTTAAAATGTTTGGAATGTTTGGAATATCAGAAGTTTAATCGATGCATATCGTCGGATTTGACTTTGATTAGTCAAAATTGATTATGATTTGACTCCTGGGTTAGTCAAATAGTCTGATTCGTTATCTTTATAACAAATGTAACATGATTCGTTAATGGATTAACGAATAACTATCTGATTAGTTAATGTAACAAATGGATAGTTAAATTTCATAACGAATCAGATTTAATTTGTTAAATGATTCTAATGAATCTAAGTTATTCGTTAAACTTGATTCGTTACTTGTAACGAATAGGCTAATGATTAACGAATGTCTCTTTTAATGTATAACGAATGTCACATTCATTTAAAGTTTTTAACGACTGTGATAGTCATTCGTTAATATGTTGATTATTTTGGAATATTTTATTTATATAGTGTTTTCTACAGATATGGCACTGTCTTGGAACAAGAGCCACAACATATGTGCATTTGTAGAGCCGAACTTTGAAGATACTCCTATCTTTGGGGGTATGATTCGTTTTCTCATCCGCTCGAGAATCTACAAGGCCATCTCTACCCGAACAGTTGTATATCAGAAGATTATTAGGGAATTCTGGAATACTGCCAGCTTTAATGAAGCAGAAAATCAGATTGAAGCAGTTGTTCAGAATAAGCGGGTTGTGATAGATGTTGGAGTTATTCGAGATTCACTGGGTTTTCATGATACTATTGATGATAGGTGTGAGTTCGATCGAGTGTTGATAAGAGGATTATTCGGCCGAGTCAAGTATAATGGAGATTTAGGTAAATCAATGTACAACAAAGCGAACTTGTGTGAACAATACAAGTATCTGCTTCATGTTCTTATACATTGCCTGGGTGGTTGGAAAGGAGGTTTCGACGAGTGTAGGGTGATGTTACAATCTGCTTTCGTGGCCCTAGTGCTGAATAAACCATTCAATTTCTCTGAATTGGTTTACTATCATCTGAAGGAGAATATCACCAGCAGACACAAATTCTTAGTGTATCCTCGTTTTCTGCAAATGATGATCAACGACTTGGTGCCAGACTTGGAGAAAGATCAAGCTGATGTTATGAAGCTTGAACACATGAACGAAGAAACTATGAGACGGTTGAGATCTTGTAGAGGGCAGAGTCTGGCAGATCGACCTAAGTTCAAACGTTTGATTGGTCATTTAGCAGATGTTGATTATGTCGCGCCATCTAATGATCGTTGGATTCATGACGATTCCGATTCGGAACGTGAAGATGGTGATGGTAATTACGGTGGAGATGATGGTGGTGATGGTGGTCCAGGACCACAAGCTGAGTTAACTTATGAACAGAAGCGTAAGCGTAAAGGTAAAGAACCGATGATTGAAAAAGGGAAGAAAGTTAATAAACAAAGAGTTAGAAGGGGTTCGGGTATTAAGATACCAAGCCAGCCTTTTGTACCTTCTACTGTTGTTTCTACTCCTATTATTTCTTCTACTGCATTTCCAGTTCTAGGTACACAGATTCCACGATCTCCTACTCCTAATATTATACCAGATTTTCCTCGTTCTCCAACACCTGTGCAAATGCCTACGTCTCCAATGCCTCCATCTCTTACTACTATGAGGCCTGATATTCAGTTTGGAGATATATTACATAATGTATTGGCACAGATGCCTACACCGCAGCCAACAACACATGTTACTCCTGTTACACCTATACCGTTGCCGAGGCCTAAGCATTCCTTTATGACATTCAGTCGTCCTCAGGGTCCTATGTAACCAATACATCCTAATTTTTATCTTATGGCTCCTCACGCTCAATGGTTTCATATGATGAATCTGTTGCATTTACAACACACACAAATGCAAGCAGATCGAGCTGCAAATGAGCTAGCGCAATGAAACTTACTGAGACATCTTCTTACAGCTCAGCGTGATAATAAAGAACTTCGAGCCCTTGTTACTGCTCAGGGGGAGAGGTTAGACAAACAAGAGGAGATTATTCTTCAACTGACATGCAAAGAAGATGAATTAAAGAAGTTGAAAAATAATGAAGATGACCAGGATGGTGCAGGGGGTGGGGTAGATCAGCAACCGGGTGGAAGTTCTACACCGTCGGCGAGTAATAAGACTGATGCTGGTGTTGGTGGTGGATCAGAAGCGAGTAATCTACAGATTGTTCCATATAAAGATTACACGATAGCCAAGCCAATAGATGTTATTCCGGCTAATATACTTCTGTTTGTAGGAATAGATGGGATTGTTTACAGTATGGTGAATGTTGATGAGATCGAAGAAGGTGAATTTGTTGATCATTCGTTAACAAAAGAACAAATTGCCTTACTTCTGGATCTAAATGATGATGAGATGGAGGAATTGGGTAAAAATGTGGATGTGGAGATGGAAGATAGTACTGATACAGATATTCCTCACGAGAATGTACCTGATTTTGAAGAAGTGGAAGTGGAAGATGTTACTGCTGAAGAATATCCAGAGTTTTATACAGATAATAACAATGACTCGGGTATTCCGTTCTTTACAAATGAGCATTTCAATGCAGCAGAGCATCGATTACAGGAAGGAAAAGTTAAGTTAAAAGCTGCTGAATCGAGCTATGTGTCCACTACAGAGAAGAAGAGGAAACGTGCTTTTGATGGTATGTTTGAGCATAACGTTGAAAAGATGAATAAGATGATCGAGACTTTCAGATATTATGATTGAGAAGATGTGAAAGTTGAGAAAGCTCGAGAATCTGCATACCAGATGAAGAAGTATAAGCCTGTAAAAGACGTTAAAGGTGATATGGTGGCATGGCTGTACGATTCAGATCTTAAGGTATATATCGTTAAGTGGGAGCATGGTATTTATTATTTCAATCGCCCACACGATATTTTATCTATGCCTCGATGGGATGTACGAACCTTAGCTAATCGTCCGTTTGTTAATCGTGGAGACGATAAATGGGCTAGCTGGTTCTACAGGCAGTTATTGCATGAAACCCGCTTTGGTTTCAAATTCTTCCAGCCTCAAGTGCCGAAACACAAATATATTGACGAGATAGATGCACGCACAGGATGGAGGAAGTTAATTTTAATAGTGAAATCGCCGAAGACGATGAAGAGGGTTCCGATGAAGATATTTCCTCAGAGTCTTTTCACCTCATTTAATTATTGGTATTATGATAATCGTACAGGTGAAGCGGTTATTGTTTATGGCCAGGGTTTACGCACGAAGACGTTACGTGTAATTGATCTAATGTGGCTGGTCAATCTATCTGAGTCTGACAACGACGCGTTATTCACAAGTCAGATCAGATTCGCTAATGTAAAGGATTATGATCTTGCAATGCAGTTTTAGAGGGTTGTTCGTGTCTGCTACGCATACAAGATTCATAGCTGCGTTGATTGGAAGACAAAGATGTTTCAACGCTAAAGTATGATAAAGAGCTAGAGACGAGGGGGAGTTTGTTGATACACGTTTTGTACGTCTCAGTCTTTATCAGGGCTTTAATGTATTTAGTATAAAGTATAGGGGTCTTAATGTAAATATGGCTAAATGAGCCATTCGCTCTAATGTAATGTTACATTCGTTACCCTGAAACGAATGTAACACATTCGTCTAATTGTAAGCTCATTCGTTAACCCAGATTAACGAATGAGGGCTATTCGTTATATGTTAAATGTATTAACGAATGAAGAGTTCATTCGTATGGTTTAATGTAACGAATGACACATTCGTTAACTGTAAAGTTAACGAATGTGGTCATCCCCTATATATAGTCTGTAAATTATTCATTAAAAAAAGTTTTCAAGTTTTCAGTTCATTCTCTCTCGTTACTCTGTCAAATTGTCATCTCCATAACGTATTCCAGCTTAATTGTATATCAATCAACATGTGTATCGTTGTTATCAAGATCTAGATCCGTATCCAGGTTCATTCAGAATTGAACTCACTATCTTAATTTTAAAATGTTTGTGGCTTACCAACTCAACTAGGATGAATTTGTGTTAACCTTCTCTTTTTCTTAATTGTTATAGATTCACAACCTTCCAATTTAATTTCTTTTAAAATACAAATACAAAATATTCTTACGAATCTATGTATTTTAAAATGTTTGTGGCTTACGAATCTATGTATCCAGGTTCATTCAGAATTGAACTCACTATCTTAATTTTAAAATGTTTGTGGCTTACCAACTCAACTAGGATGAATTTGTGTTAACCTTCTCTTTTTCTTAATTGTTATAGATTCACAACCTTCCAATTTAATTTCTTTTAAAATACAAATACAAAATATTCTTACGAATCTATGTATTTTAGAAAAAAAATATTTATATCTTATAGATCCATAAGGTATGTTATCATGTATATTATTAAATTAACCTTTTTTGTTTATTTTTTAACCACCCGTGTATCACACGGGCTATATCCTAGTAAACCAATGTATTAATTTAGTGACTCGAGTCCAAATAACTACCACCTAACTAGCACATAAACTACTCAAATACATACACCAACAAAAGAGTAAAGTGCTAAAATCGTCCCTGAGGTTGGTGAATTATGCGACTTTCATCCAAAAAGATTTTTTTTGCAACTGGACCACTAACGTTTCTCATTTCTTGCCAATTACGTCTAAATCGTTAACCTTGTTAGTTTTCAAGGTTAAGTCAGGGGTATAACTGACCATTTACTAAGGTATAAAGGGGCATCTATGTCTTTATGGCTGAATACAAATACACTAAATTATCATCATCCCCCAACCCTGACCATCTGTGTTTCCTTTTGGTTTGTAACACCGAAGAACACAACGCTCAACTGCAACTATGCGCCACTATGTGTTCCGGCCAAACCCACCCACCGTCGGCCACCTGCAACCACCGGCCAAACCCCATCACCTGCCAACACCACAACTACCTACATTTCTCCAGTCGCCATCCCCATTTCATGCTGTAATCCCAGGCAAATCGACAGATTTCAGGTCATATTTTCAACAAACCTCAGCCACCTGAAACTACCCAAATCGATTACAATTTCAATCTCTAAAAACGTTGGTTTGATTTTGATTCGATTTTCCTTCGCTTTACAGAGGCGGAGAAGGTGGGTTGGGTTCTCGGACGTGAATCTGGTCATGGCGGTTGTGACGGATCTAGGTGGTGGTGAATAGTTACTGGAAAGTGTATGTTCTTGGTGATGGTGGTGATTGCCGGTGATGGAAACAAGAGAAGATTAGCAGAGAAGGTGGGGTAGATCATGAATGAGGTTTGGTGATGGTTGACGGTGGCAGTGACGGTGCGTGGGATGTCGTGAGGTGGAGGTAGTGGTCAGTGGTGGGGTTTGGCTGGTGGTGGAAGTGAACATGTATGAGGGTGGGTAGAAAGATGAAGATGAATGGGGTTTGTTTTGAGTTAAAATAATAATAAATTAAATAAAATGGTAAACGGACAAAAATACCCCTCAGTTGACAAGGAGAATCAACGGAGTTAGTAAATTGGATGTAATTGGCAAGAAGTGAAAAACGTTCAATCGTAGAAAAAATCTTTTTGGACGAAAATCGAATAATTGACCAAACACTATGGACGATTTTGACACATTACTCCCAACAAAATGGAAAGGCCAAAATGACCCAAATTACTTATTTGGTTTTAAACCGAAACCGAATTGGGTAATGGGTTTTAATATTTAAGTCTTTTAAGGGTTTTTGGTAATCATAGTTGAGGTTTTAGTTTAGGATTATGGATTCCAATAATTTAGATTTAGAGCAGACATTACACGAAGGTAAGCTTTATCGATACGTAAACAATCTAATCGTTGCTCATCTTCGAGACAACAATCTCACCCAGGTATCATATCGTCTTCTTCTTCATAAAGTTTTCAAATTTCATTTCAATTGTTAACCAATTTACAAGATTTGAGTTAGGGTTTAGGGGTAATTGTTTGGTTCTTTAAATTTGAATAATTTGACATTATGGAATTATAGGCTGCGAGTGCGGTTGCTTCGGCTACAATGACGCCGCTTACCGTTGAAGCTTCTCCCAACAAGCTTCTTGACCTGGTTGCCAAGGTTTGTTTGTGTTTTCTTGATTAGAGTGAAATGAGCATTGAATAAAAATAAAAATAATACACGGGCTGTGTAGCAAGGCGGAAAATGGTCATACGAGCCTTATGACTTTTTTATTGTTTGCGTATTCATGTTAGTCACTTCTGTGTCAGGGTGCCACATCATACGTGCAATATGACTTTGTCAGTGATCGCATCAGTCATTTCTTTCATTCTTTGCCAGTCAAAGGCAGGCATCCTACTGGTTGTATGATTTGGCCCTCATATGGCCATTTTCGCCTTATCATACTGACTGTATGACTTTCGTATGGCCCGTTTGATCACTTTTCGCCCTATCATACGACCTGTATGACCGTTTTCGCCTTCTCATACAGCCTATATGACTTTCATATGGCCCGTTTGATCACGTTTCGGCCTATCATAAGGCCATACGTGACCATTTCGTCCTATCATGCAGCCCGTATGACTTTCATATGGCCCGTTCGATCAAATATACAGCCCGTGTTTCTCCTTACCATACAACCCGTATGACTTTCATATGGCTCGTTTAATCATGTTATGCCCTATCATAAGGCCATATGTGACCATTTTCGCCTTATAATACAGTTCGTATGACTCTCATATGGACTTTTTGTTCACGGTTCGCCCTATCATATGGCCCGAATGACCATTTTCTCCTTATCACACTTCCATATGGCCCGTTTGTTCACGTTTCGCCCTATCATATGGCTTTTATGACCATATGGACCGTATGACACGTCAGTTGTGTTAGGATAAGTGGTGTATGTTTAGCTCTACCCAATTATATATAATTTGTGGGGCTGAAAAGTAAACAGGGTCTTGCAGTGGAAAAAGACGAACCAGGGAGGGAACTATCTACATCTGCGTTGTTTGATGCAAACACAACATTTCCAGGAACATATGGCTCAATACCAGCTCCTCGTGTGATTTCTGTCGATTTTAGGTAATCAGTTTCTTATTCCAATGTTCTTCATGTGGCATATGGCTGATTATGGGGGTGATTATTTGCTAAACAAATGCCTCATTCTTAACAGTGTTGCACATGATACAAAAGGCTCATCAAAAACTTTCCCAAAACACGAAACCAAACATGTTTCGGAACACAAGGTATGCATCCATTTGAACCGAATAATGTTTTGAAATCGGCTCATGTTAATACTTCAATTTGGTGTTTTGTCATGTAGAATGCAGTTAGATGTGCAAGATTTAGTCCTGATGGAAGGTTTCTTGCATCGGGCAGTGCAGATAATTCAATTAAACTGTTTGAGGTAATTTTTATTTCATAAATAATCTATTTTTTAAATACATTGGCTTAGAAGATGTTCAACCCATTTGACCCGTTTGATTTATAATAATCTTTTGAATTTATCAGTTTGACCCGTAATAGCTGGTATCATGTGCAGGTAGGAAAACTCAAGCAGATGCTGCTGCCAGAGGGAAAGGATGGTCCTGTTAGACCCGTCATGCGGACATATTATGACCATCTACAAGTAAGTCTTTGTTGATGCAAAAAAAAATGCATTTTTGTTTCAAATCAATATGATTTATTCTACAAAACACTGAACTTTTCTTGAATCACTTGCATTAAGAGGTGATAAAAATGGACGGATTGGGTAATGGGTTAAAATGATTACAAATGTTAATATGATTACAAAAGTAATACGGAGTATTATTATAATAAAAATCAAATTTTGAAATAAAATTGTTCAGAAAGTTTTAGGCAACTTTCGACGTGTTTTACCCGTTTCTTTTCACTATTTTACCCATTTTTACTAAAAAAATACAACTTGAATGCACATGTACCTTAAACTAATAATATTCTTATACTGCTGCAGCCAGTAAATGACGTGGATTTCCATCCTCAAAATACTATTTTGATATCCGGGGCCAAAGATAACGCAATAAAGTATAATGCTAAATCCTTTTATCACTTAATTAGTGTAAGCTCATACGGCAACTTGTTATTTTAATATTATCAAATTGCAGGTTTTTTGACTTTTCTAAGACCACTGCAAAGAGAGCATCCAGGGTTATCCAGGTTTGTATGTTATTTTAGTTGTGTTCATTTCAAATATTGAGATTTCTTTATAAAGATTCTTCCTTTTCAGTTCTTGATGTTGAATGCTACAGGATACTCACAATGTTCGGTCTTTATCTTTTCATCCTTCTGGAGATTTTCTTCTAGCAGGAACCGATCATCATGTTCCACATTTGTATGATGTCAATACTTTCCAGTGTTACCTCTCGGCTAATGTACAAGAAATTGGTGTCAATAGTGCAATAAATCAGGTATTACTTGCTTTTGTATCTTTTAGTTACACGAATACTCCTTGTGTTTTGCCCATATTACGGTTTTGGTCCCTAACTTTCAGAAATTACATCTTTAGTCCAATAGTTTGCAAAAACGTGACAAGTTTGGTCCTTGAAATGGATGTACTTTAACTTTTGCTGTTAAGTGGGTGTGAACAGTGGCGGATCTAGACATAAATCTTAGGGATGTTCAGAAATTTTTTTTACCGTATTTCATACAATGTAACCGAAACAAAACTAGAAACACGATAATAAATATATTTAAACACATGGGGTGCAAATTTCTCCTATTCAGCCATTACACCCTGTTCGGCTGTTCTTTTACTTTATCAAACGTTTCTCTTTCGACTGCACAAATTAAAGCATTGTTCAAATACTCATTACCCATTCGCTTGCGCAAGCCTGTATTGATAAGCTTCATTTTAGAAAAACATATTTCAACGGTTGCGATTGTAATAGGTAAAACTAACGCTAGCTTCAGTATTCGATAAATCCACCCTTACATGAGCGAAATGTGATTTCTGGTTTCCACCATTACATGAGCGAGGTCACACATCCACCCAATTTTGCAAATTTATTATCTTCCTTTAAAGTGTGATAAAAGGTCGTACGATCACCCGAAATACACGCTCTTTCTTCATTACTAAAATCATTTCGATACATTTTCAAAAATGCCACTATCTTAGATATTTCAAACTCGGAAAAGGAATCTCAATATTTAAACTAGACATAGTTTCTAACAAACTAGTTGAGACCTCACTAAATCTATTTCCAAGTTCTTGAATTTGCATATCCAAAACTGTATTAAAAATTCCAACCTGAAAATGATGATTCTGTTGAGTCAGTCTCTATTTGATGTTTCTCGCTCAAACAAAAGAAAAAAGGGTTAATGGTTTCTTTTTGCTTTGGTCTGTAAACTTTGTTTAGGCTTTATTTGATTATAAGAAAAAAGGGTTAATGTTTAGGCTTTTTTTTTGCTTTGGGCTGTAAACTCTGTTTAATGTTTCTTGTTCAAACAAAAGAAAAAAAGGTTAGTGGTTTTTATTTGCTTTGGGCTATAAATTTATTTGGGCTTTATTTGATTTGAACTTTAAATTGGTTGGCCTTTAAACAAATAGGGGTAACGTAATATTTTTTTCAGGGGTAGCAAAATACAAAAACCGACCCAACATGAAAAAAATTTACATTACCGAAGAAAAGTTGAGGGGCAGTGGATGCTACCTGTGATTGTGAAATGTGAATTGCATCCGCCCCTGGGTGTGAAATGACCAAAATATCCTTAAGTTTTAAAAAGAAAAAAAAAGGTAGAATTTGGCTCATTCATAAGTACCTGGGTCGAATTTATAACTGATAACATGTTGGCCTGCAGATACATTTCCTAATCATCTGTGTATTTGGTGATGCAGGTGAGATATTCATGTACAGGTGGCATGTATGTAACGGCCTCTAAAGACGGGGCTATTAGAATATGGGACGGGGTGACTAGCAATGTTGTTCGGTCCATACTTGGTGCACATGGATCAGGTGAAGCCACTAGTGCGAGTTTTACCAAAGATCAAAGGTACACATTGCTTTTTTCATTTTCCAATTACGGGTGGAAAATGGGCTGGTTACGTTCCTAGTGTAATAGGTCGAAAAGGGTCACGTTGGCCTTGACCCAAACCGTTCTTTGTTTAAAAGCATTAAATTGTTCGTTTTTGTTTTAGATATGTTCTCTCGTGTGGAAAGGATTCTTCCGTGAAGCTGTGGGAAGTTGGAACCGGGAGATTAGTCAAACATTATCTTGGAGCCACACACACACAATTGCGTTGCCAGGTATATTAATTATTTAATGAACATTAATAAAAATAATATTTTTTTATAAATAAGCAAAAAACAAGTTTGTAGTCAATAACAAACATTTACTTGTCATCTTCCACAGGCGACCTTTAACGATACAGAAGAATTTGTATTATGTGTCGATGAACCTAGTAACGAGGTTAGATGCAGTTTTAACTTTTTAGCACGTTTGGTATGATGGTTTGTTTTGAACACTTTTAACCGATGTTACTTCAACTTGTTGATACAGATTGTCATATGGGATTCTCTGAGTGCAGAAAGAGTGGCTAGATGGCCATCTAACCATGCAGGTGCGCCCAGGTGGCTCGAACACTCACCTACTGAGTCAGCATTCGTGTCATGTGGTACCGATCGGTCAATAAGATTTTGGAAGGAAACTCCTTAGTGGCATAGAAATCTAGGATGCATTTTGATGTTGAATCTGTTTGTAACATTATGATGATAAGAAATGAAAGAGGTCTGAACTGTTTTGATCGGTTCGAATTTATGAGATGGCAGAGTGATTTTCAATAACTAAATTAATTTGTGTTACATTTATTATGTATTATCATATTTGTTGGTTACCGCCCACCAAATGTTGCCAAATAGGGGTGTATTAAACGGAAAAAACCGATCCATAACCGAAACCGAACAAAAATTGGCAGGTTGGCTTTATACTTTTGTAAAAAAGGCCAACTTTCTTTTCAGTTTTGCATGTAAATAAAACCAATAAAACTGGGCCCATTTTTTATTGTTGAGCTTTAAATAATTTGTACAATTTTAATAATTAGTGTAACCCTAATATTTTAGTGCAAATGTAAATAGTCTATTATTATATGATTAGCTAAAAGACTTAGGCCTAATATCATTGTTTTGGTCCTTTGGACCAATCATTTTCAACCTAAAAATTTCAAGACCGAAATCATACAGTTTTCAAAAACCGACTCATGCACGCCCCTATAAATACCAATAGAGTTTATTATGGTTGTCAAGTTAATGTTTGCCATAAACAACAATCTGCATAGTTGATCATTAATTGATAATAACTATAATTGATAAAAAAAATGGCCATTATCATTCAGTTTTCCAAATTGCAACCTCCATGAGCCCATCTTCAGTAGCACAAGCTCTAAACATGCCAGTTGTATTAAAAGGCATGGCTACTTCACCTTTAGCAGACACACCAATCAAACCAGTGGTTCCTTTTGGTGCAACCTGGTCCACAATGTATGCAGCCGCTTCTTTCAGGCCTAACCCTTTGTACTCCATGACTGCAGCCACGTCTCTAGCCACCGTCTCACGGATTATGGCTTCGCCTCTGCCAGTTGCAGAGATGGCACACAATTTGTTGGCATATGTCCCTGCACCAACGAGGGGTGTGTCCCCAATCCTTCCAGCCATTTTGTTCACCAGACCCCCGGTTGAAGTTGCAGCCGCTAGGTTCCCTAGACTGTCTACTGCCACGCACCCAACTGTTCCGAGTTTGCTGTCCCCGTCTCGCTCTTTGGGTTTTATAGGTTGTGAATAATCTTGCTACAAGTTAAGTAATAGATGTTTTCACATACAAAAAATCATCATAGGTCCAAACGAATAATTGACAAGGGATGTAAATGAGCCAAGCCACTCGTGAGCGACTCAAGACTGGCTCGTTAAAAGCTTGAATCAAGTTAGGCTAAAACGAGCTAGAGCCCGAGCTACACTTATCGAGCTCTACTAGTTTCGTGAGCCTATTTGAGCATGCTATTTATATTTTTAAATATAATAATTACATATTAATGTAATAATTACTATTATATTTAAATTATGGTAAAAATAACTAAATAATATGTACTTCATTGTATATAAAAATAACTATAAATGCATAGCAATAATTATAAATGTATGTAAATAATATAATTAATAAATAATAAACAAGCCAAGCTTAAGATTGAGATTGAAAAACTCCTCACGAGCCGAACTCAAGATCTTTCAAGTTAAACAAGTCGCCCATGAGCTTAGAGGGGCTGGCCTTGGTTCGTTTACATCCTTAGGGTTGGCCCATAAGAGTATAATTCTATAAGTTCAAATTCTTTTTTCAATTTTTAGGTACTACAGCCAAAATTATATTATCATTGTAATAAATTTTCTTTTATAAAAAGATTTAGAAGGTTTTATACATTGAAAATACACTTCAGACAAGTTTCAACCAGTTTCGTTTTAAACTATTCTTTTTTTTAACACATTTGACCTGTAAGAGAAGAAGCATATATGGAATCGACCCGTTTACAAGGAAACGAGTCAAGATTTCCACTTCTAATTACACGTAGTTTCCAATATGAACTAATGATATTTTGTTTAAATTTGAACCAACTGACAGATCCAGCATACCTGAACTCGATTTGCTTCCTTTGCTTGCTTTAGTCTCTCAATGTTTTCAGGAGTAATGAAATGACTATTATCCATGGTTCCAAGCCCCTAAACAATGCAAATGCAGAAACATTCAAAACATTGCAATACATAAAGCTTATAAACACAAAGATACATTAAATAAGGTTTTTAAAATCTGTATGAATGACGAATCAAACAAGAATATGTAACTTGCCTGTTGTCTTGCAAAGGCTTCGGCTCCATCAAATGCAAGATAAACATGTGGAGTTTTCTCCATGATCCGTCTTGCCAAAGAGACGGGATTGACAACTGTGGTGACACCAGACACTGCACCACATTTTTTTGTATTTCCATCCATGATGCAAGCTTCCATTTCAACAGTCCCATTGGCGGTCAGAACAGACCCTTTACCAGCATTAAAGTGTGGACAGTTTTCTAGCTCGCATACCTACAGTTAGTGCAATGGTTTACAGGGAATTAGGAGTGGTCAATACAATAACTCATTGTAGAAATGAACAAAAGGTCATCTATAGAAGTGGAATATCCTGAAAACTCATCGCGTTCAAACCGTATAGTATCTTCATCAATTGTTTCTGGATTTGCCCAATTCTACTAGTTGTTGGTGATTTTAGTGTCATCGGAGTATTTTAAGGTAATTCGGATTTGATCACCTTAGTTAAGAGCCTATGGAGCTTGCTTATGACCTATTGATCGGCAGTAATTGATTGATCATAAGTAACTAGTAACAGCGCGACCATTGTTACTACTGAGTAGTGATATAAGAAATGTTGGTAACCAATTGCCGGAATTAGTTTTAACCATAAATTGACACACTGTTTCATGAAGCATTGTGTCGTTTCAGCAAAATGTTGCGACAATTCAAAACCGCAAATCTAGTTTTTGATTTTCTGAATTATCATTTCATACTTCGATCTGAAAGTGATTACATTGTTTCAAAAGATCATGTACCTAATAGCAAACTATTAACGCATCAAAACAAGCTATATATGTATCAATTTATGATTGACATCCACTGCATTCTTGAGTTTTTTATTTAAGGGTTTAGAAAAGAAAAGATAAGAATATTTTTCTTTTTTCATTCTTGAGTTTTTTTTTTTTAAGAAAAGAAAGAGAATCGAAAGAAAAGTTAGGGTTTTTTTCCTTCACTTTTCAGCCAAATATGGTCTATGGTCTGATTGTAAAGGAAAACTTTATAACCATGGACAATATTATTAATTTACCCTATCATTTCCTTCCTATCTAACTCAAGAATGAGGATATAATTGTAAAGTTACAATTTTTTTTCCTAATTTTTCCTTACTATCTAACTCAAGAATGTAATTAACATTTTATTTTCTTTTCTTTTCTTTTAACTCGAGAATACGTTTTAAGTAAATAATAATAATAATAATAAATACCACGTCAATCATCAAATTAGATCTAAAACACGTCTTCTACACGAACAATATCATAAACACGTCTTCTACATACTAATATTCATCAAATTAGATCTAAAAGTGATCACACTCACGTCAATCATCTTCACGTCAAGATCATAAAAGTGAAATGAACTAATCAGACGAACAATTGACAATTTGATATTAAATACCACGAGTTCAACGACATCTAAGGGCGAGCGTTTGGCATTAAGAGCGGACACGCCGATCTGAAGGATGCGGCGGAGGGCGGCTTCTCGAGGCTCACGGCGTTCAGCCGGAATATCCACCGGAATATCGCCGGCTCCGCCGTGCAAAGCTATCGCCCATCCCATAACGTCCACAACCTCTTCACAGATTGGATTGCTTTCCTTTTCGGATTATTTATTAGTTTCTGTGCATGTTCCATTAATTATTATTATTATTAATATTAATTTAATCGTTTATAGTGTCCATCGTAATTCGTTACAGCACGAAAACAATTACAGAAAATTATACGTAACTTTTTTACACTGCTATATTTTACAACACGATAAAATTATGCTACTTATAAAACTTTGGTGTAATATAATTATGATGGACCATTTTTATTCACAAATTAATTAAACAAAATCTTTATTAAAAAGCTAATTCCTCTCGCTTTCACCTACTCAACCTAATCAAATCAAATCAAATTTTTCACACATATTAGCAACTCAAACTTCACTATTTTTATTAAATAAATATAATATATAATTGTTGCCTTTTTATTAAAAATGTCTAGAAATATAAAAAAATTCTTTATTAAAAGTAAACAACATATATTTAATTTATTTTTTTTAAAATACATATATTCATCAAACATACTTAATAAAGTAGACAAACAAAATTACAATCTTAGCATGAAATATAAAATTACACTTACAAATGATCAAGCTACATAAGTTTTATCAAAAAACGTACGAACCCATATTAAAAAATATATTTTTGAAGAAATTTTGCTTTCTGTAAAATTTATATCGAATTATTCACAATAAAAAGTTAAGTGCAACTGTATATTTGTATTTTTTTTAAAGTTAACTTTTACATGGCTATTAACAAAATTTGAATTATTAGTGAAATTAAATCTTAAAAAGAAATAAAGAAAAAAAGAAAAGTAATAAGAAGAAATAGGATATGGGCATGTGGCTTTGTTTAATAATAAACTAATAGGTGAACTAGTTGTGAATTGGGTTGGCGTACCAAATAGTTTGTGACTTGGGATTGCAAAAAAATTGATTTTCTTATTGTTTTTTTTTTCTAATCCATATGGCAAACCAACCTTAATTTGGTTCAACAATGGGGCTAGTCTTAGTAATTAGTAATAAATGTTACAGGGTAATTATGCTATGCCAGTTATTCTTTTCTTGTGGTCTAGTAGTAGGAAGGCTTGGGTTCTTTAGTTGAGATCCAAATTTGATCCCCGCTTGTGTCACTTTTTGTGGATATTGGCAATGAAAGTTTTGAGCCAGACTTTGCGATGTTGTTGGTTTGTTTGGATCCCGACCTCCCACTTTGTGTTACCCCAAAGAGTACTCTCTTGTCGTGGCATAACGACTGTCAAGTGGCAGTCAGCGATATGGTTTCCCGGGAAACCAAACTTTAAAGCCAGCATGGACCCAGTTAAAACAACATAGTCTGGCCAAAGTGAAGCAAGGGATCTCCAAATTAGAGTGCGGTAGCCTAAAAAAAAGTCACCGTTCTAAAAAAATTACGTTATGCCAGTTCATTTTTCTTGTAGCGTAATTACAAAAATGCCAATGTGTCATTTTGCCCCCCCCCCCTCGTTTAATATTGTTTATTTGTCTAAAAAAATGACGTTATGCCAACGTGACAATGTCAGTATTGTTTATTTGTCTACAAACCCATTACAACATCAACAAACCAAGCATATTGAGATAAACATTCACTTTGTTTGAGAAAAAAATGGCCATCGGTCATCTTTGCATTCTTCATGACCCATCAAGCTCTCAAAGTCTCAATAAGCTAACATGATCACCAAGGGTTTGAAGTCCTCTCTGTTTATTTATTTTTGTTCTTGTTTAGATGTGCATCTACCTCATGTTCAAACTGTGAGGGTTGCAATAAATATAACGTGTGTTAAGCCCATTAGGATTAGTATACCTGTCTCTATATATTTGCATGTATCTTAGCTGTTTTGGATATACAAGAGTTACACAAAGTTACAAACACATTTTACTTGATCACATAAATAGTTTTAAACAAATAACTTCGAGAACCATATAAACACTTGTAAATTATACGTGAGCAAGATAAAGGTCAGACCCTTGAAATCCTTTTATCCGACTCGTAAAACCCTAAATTAGACCCAAATAATATGGGTCGGGCCAAGGGTATTTAAATTTCACCTTAAAGGGTAAAAGGGTTTCACGGGTCCGACCATTTTTCAAACCATTTACCCGTTTACTAGTTTCTAGATAGATATTCATAAGATTCGTGATTAGTCTAAAATGTAAGAGAGATTTGTATTTTATATATGATTCATCATAAATTTCCTAACTACTAAGAAAAATAAAAATAAAATGGTTGATAAACTTTCGAATTGTTCTCTACATGTAATTTGTGAATGTGAATATTATTTGCATCGGTTCAAATGGTTGATAAACTTTGTAGGTTCCCTGGATGGATCTGCACGGGATATCTCGATCTACGTAGGTGCGGAATCCCTGCGTAGGTCGTTACGAGCGTAGAAGACACGAATAGATCAAACACGATACGATAAACAAACACGTTATATTATAACCAAAACACGTGATACAATATCACTATTACAGACACGAACTCTCGTCCTCACGTTACAGCTCTCGTAACTTCGATAATGATCACACGAACTCTTTTTCTAAGCTAAGCCGTAACCTATATAAATACACGACAACTTCGCCTGGCATGTTCAGGCGAAGTTGTCCATAACTTCGCTTGACTAACAAGTTCGCCTAAACAGCGAACTTGTTAGTAACTTCGCTTAAGACATATAAAACATAATTAATCATTACAGACTCGATTACAGACACTAGACTATGAACTACTGACATTATGCACCAACAGACTCCCCCTTGGCAGTAGCTTCATGTCTTGATCTTCAAGCACGTGTCTTGTAATCTTCAATCTCTTGGTCTTCATGCATGTACTCCTTCTCTCACGCATACCGTGACTACTCGCTGATATTTCCTCGCTTCGTCTTTCCAAGCAGGAATATAAAATATCTTCTTTTCATTTAACACCTGCAGATCAGCTTTCGATAAATTAACAAGATGCATCGGATCATACACTCTTAGCACTTCTTGTTCGTCTTCGTCTTCCATCACGGCTTCAACAGTCTGGCAATCAACATACCACCATTTAAGATCTTTCAACACATCTTGAGGCATAGTCTTCATTGGAACCTCTTTCATGCATCGAATCGGTTTGTACTTCATTACCATCCATGGCTTGCCATCTGCTCTCATTCCTCTTTCCTTATCTTCCACTAGCTTTCCCTTCTGTGGCTTTAATAACTCAAACTTCTTTTCTTTAATACTTTCTTTCCACACGATCTTCCCAATAACTTTGGCCATGTTGTCGTCGCTTCTATTAATCAACCCCAATCTAGCCAAATCCTTCACCTCACATTCAGGCAATGTATTGAGAGATCTCAACGTCCTCTTAAAGTATTGGATCCCATCATATCTTTTCACCACGAACACTTTTAACTGTTCATCATATAGCCAACAGATAATTCCTTTCTTTGATTCAGCATAGCCTTTGATATTATAACTTTTCTTGAACATGGTTGGAACAGCAGGCTTCTTAGTTTTGATAAACCAATGAGCATAGCCTTCCTTCCATCTAGGCTGCTCCTCCCATTCTGTATCATCATCTACTGTATCTTGACATACATCTGACTTTTCAACTTCAGGGATCTCGTGTTCAACATTCTCCTCAACTATTTCACCTTCTTCAACATCATCTTCTATCACAATTTCTGCACCAATCTTTTCAATCTCTTCGACTGGTAGAACATCATCTTCACACATAAATTCATCATCCAACATATCATCATCCAACTCCTTCAAGGCATCGATCACATCATCTCCCATCTCCTCGTCATCTACCATCACCACCTCATTACCACCAGAACCGCCAGCTGCACCTGCAGACTCCCCCTGAGCTGTGGAAGTCCCAAGAGCTTGAGTAGTTCTTGGTAACTCACCACCTGCACCTTTCGATGCATTGGGATCATCGTCTCTGTCATTCTTCTTCTTTGTCCTGAGCTCGTCGCCTTTACAGCTCGTCTCCCCCTGAGATGCCAAGAACTCCTTCATAGCATCTATAATTTTTCCATGTTCAACCAGTAGGGACGACTGCAGCTGATTCTCTGTTACTAGGCGCTGAATAGCCTGGGTCTGGATAAGATTCACCCTTGATTGTTCTGCCACGACCCGTTCAAGTGCAGCTATTCTTTCCGAGCCTGATAGGGTTGCATCGAAATCGAACCTCATATGTGATATATCTTGAGTGTACTGAGGAGGTATTTCAAATGTAACCGGGACATCAGAAGCAGGCGTAACCGTAGGTGGTATCATACCTGATAACCCTGCAGTTGCAACGACTGTCGACTCAGAAGTTCGCCTGTTTAACAACTTCGCCTATATTTACAAAATCAAACCTCATAATTTGAACATTTTGCAATTAACTTTTAAAAGTTCCTTTAAAAGAACCTGGGAGCAGCAGTTGGATGCTGCCATGTATTCTGCCTCACATGTTGAAATTGCGACTGAAGTCTGCTTCTTGCATTGCCACGACACCAATCTGCCACCTAGAAACTGACATCCTCCAGTTGTTGACTTCCGACTCTGATTGCACCCTCCATAATCAGAATCTGTGTAAGCGACCAACTCCAAGTCTCCTCCTTTTGCGTACCACAACCCCAGCTTTGGTTTGCCTTTGAGATACCGCAAGATCCTCTTCACACCCTTCATGTGAGATTCCTTTGGGTTTGCCTGAAAACGAGCACAAAGACAAACTGCAAACATAATATCAGGCCTAGAAGCAGTTAAGTACATTAAAGAACCTATAATAGCCCGATACTGAGTTGGGTCCACATCTGCGTCATTGTCAGAATCAGCACCCAATTTATGGTTGACGCAGATTGGAGTATCGAATGGAGTGCTGTCCTCCATCTTGAAGCGTTTGAGCACATCATGGACATACTTGGTCTGATGAATGAACATCCCATCCTTCTTCTGATCAACCTGCAATCCTAAAAAGAAAGTTAGTTCACCCATAGCACTCATTTCAAACCTTTTCTTCATGACGGCCTCAAACTCCTAACACATGGAGACTTTTGATGCAGCAAAGATAATGTCATCCACGTAGACTTGCACCAGCAGGAAGTCGCTTCCTTCTCTCTTGAAGAACAACGTGCTATCTATCTTCCCTCTTTCAAACCCATTTTCAAGCAAGTAATCTGATAAAGTTGAGTACCAGGCACGAGGTGCCTGATGTAGTCCATACAACGCCTTACTTAGCTTGTACACGTGATCAGGAAAGTCTGGGTCAGGAAAACCCGGAGGTTGCTCAACGTACACAACCTCATCAACTTTCCCATTTAGGAACGCACTTTTCACGTCTAAATGAAATACCTTCATCTTCTTATAAGCAGCAAATGCCAAAAACAATCTAATGGCTTCCAATCTTGCCACAGGAGCGAACACTTCACTATAATCAATCCCCTCTTGTTGATTAAAACCTTTAACGACTAGCCTCGCCTTGTTTCTTATAATAATCCCTTTCTCATCTCTCTTGCACTTAAAAACCCATTTTGTGCCTATCGCATGCACATTCTTTGGTTTTTCAACCAAAGTCCAAACTTCCATTTTCTTGAATTGAGCCAGCTCTTCTTGCATGGCCTCGACCCACGAGCTGTCCTTTAGAGCCATTTGGTAATTCTTTGGTTCAATTTGGCTGATAAAGCAGGTGTACAAGCATTCGTTGATTATGCCTATCTCCTTAATGCTTGTGTAAACACAGGTGTGCTCATTCAAGCTACGTCTTGTTTGTACACCGGAGGACACATCACCAATCACATTCTCCAAAGGGTGATCTTTATGAATTCTCGTGGTCGGAACAGAACCGACATGCAAATTGTCTTCCAAGTTAGAAGAGAGCTCGTCAATGGTTGTTTCTTGCTGAGAGTGAAACGGATTGAAAAATTCTTCTTCAGGAGAGGCAGCAGGGGTATCGATAGCATTTGATGAGGAAGGTTGACATTTATCAAACAGCTGTCTTTGCACTAGATTTTCTTCTTCATCAAGGATCATCTTCGTAGCAACTCTCTCTTCTTCTTCTGCACTATCCAAATACGGTATGTTAAAAGACTGAAAAAGTCTATCATAGTCGAAAAACTCAGCAGGTCCGTTGCTTGGTTTTGGCGGTTTGTAACTTGTGATATCGGTGTTACACACCACCTCAACCTTGCCGGTCGATGTATTAAAGACACATCTGTTGGGAGTCCCAACAACATAACCGACTAAGATTCCTTCATCGGCTACTTCACCAAATTTAGAATTTGTCTTTAAAATCGAACAAGGGGACCCGAATGGTTCAAGACCACTCAAGTTGGGCTTCCACCCATGCATAAGCTCATAACACGTTTTATTAAGTCTTTTAACAGTCAAGACTCTATTCAGGATATAACAGGCTGTAGCAACAGCTTCAGCCCAAAACACCACAGGAAGCTTCGAATCAGCCAGCATTGTTCTGGCTCCTTCAATTAACGTTCTGTTCTTCCTTTCAGCCACTCCATTCTGTTGCGGTGTATACGGAGCGCTGTATTGGTGTTCAATCCCTTTCTGAAGGCAGAAGATCTCCATCTCAAAATTTTTGAACTCAGTTCCATTGTCACTCCTGATGAACTTAACCCTTTTATCCATAACGTTCTCAACTTTGGTAATCAAATTCTTCACCATCTGAGCCGTTTCATCTTTTGATTTCAGGAAATATACCCACGAATATCGTGAGTAATCATCAGTGATCACCAAGCAATAAGAAGTACCTCCTAGACTTTTTGCATTCACGGGACCGAAGAGATCCATGTGAAGCAATTCTAGAGTACTGACAATAGAATTGACCTTCTTGGTGTGATTGGATTTCTTGTGCTGTTTTCCCTTCTTGCACGCTAGACATTTGTCTTCAAAGTTGAAACTTTTCAAGGGAACGCCCAGCACAAGTCCATTCTTGACAATGTGGTTCATCTTCCGAAGATGAATGTGCCCCATTCTCCTATGCCACAATTCGGACTCCGATTCGCTCGCTTTTGTCATAAGGCATGATTCTTCCATGGCCATTTCAGTCGACCTCATATCCATAATATACGTATTCCTCTCACGTGGAGCCTTCATCACAATCCACTCCTCTAGTATCTGAAAACCAGGATGTAACACAATCGCCTCATTCTTTGTAAAATGTACGGTGTACTCCTTATCACAGATCTGCGACACACTCAGCAGATTGTGCTTCAATTCTTCGACAAAGTTTACTTTTTCTAGAGTCATCTTTCCATTAGACACCGTTCCCATTCCTGTAATCTTGCCTCCACTTTCTCCAGCAAAGCTCACTCTCCCTCCTTGAACAGGTTTCAAATCGTGTAACAAGTTTTTGTTACCCGTCATGTGCCGGGAACAGCCGCTATCCACAACCCATAGGTTGTTTGCAGCCCTGTTCAACTGTTCCTGCACGATAAAAGCAAAAGATTAGAATCTAGGGACCCAAGACCAATTGGTCTTGGATCTATACATCCCGAACTTTGGCTTTCCAAAGTTAGTCTCTGTATAATTCCTGTAAGTCCTATTAGGATACCTCCTTGTAGATTGATTGTGAGGCCTTCCAAACCTTTGTGAATTAAAAGAATTATAACTTACGGTTTGGTTATTAGCAGTGTACAACTGAGATTTGTTTCTATGAAAACCTGAATTAGTCATATTTCTGAATTTTGAATGGTTTTCATTTTTAACAGTATTATAATTACCATTAGGCTTAGTCTCAGTTTTGGTATGCCTCACACCTCTGAATCGCTGCTTCAGAGGGCAATCTGCAACTAGGTGCCCTAATTGATTACACCTAAAACAACACCTATGTTCAACCTTTTTATCAACAGGTGTTTTAGATGTCGAGGCTTTATTACCGCCCGTTTGTCTCACATAAGGGAGACATACGGGTTTAGCGGGGAACTCTTTTTAGTTGTTTTATCTTTCTCTCCACTATCTGGCAATACCGCCTCCTCTTTTGCCTTACCAGGCTCGGATGACTTATCCGAACTTGATGAGACTGGACTCGGATCAGAAATTTTAACACTTGAAACAGGCGAACTTGTTTCGCCTCTACTAACATCTGGTTCTTTACTAGTTACTTTAATTGGAACTGTCTGAACAACCTCAAAGTCAACAGATTTCTGAACACTAAGATTAAAAGTGTAATTGTGATTATAAGGTGGTGGAACCTCATGATAACCAATTCCTCCCCTCTTAACAGAGGAACCTTGATCACTAACAAGGTGATCAAGAATAGCAGAGGAATTTCTGAACTGCTCAAGTTTTCTATTCAGTTCCACCACTTTCACCTGGTGATCAGCAATCTGTTTTTCTCTTTCAGCTATTAGCTTGGTTTTTTCTTCCAAAACTTCATAGCTTAGATCAATCACTTGTATTTTTTCAGCTAGTTTTGCTTTTAGACTTTTAATATCTTTTTCACAAGCTTTTATTTTAACTTTATAGCTATTTTCTCTTGCTTTAGTAAAGTGATGATCTTCTTTTAAAGTTTTAAACTCAGCATCCAAACTAACATACTGATCAGTTATAGTTGCTAATTGCTCAGACAAGTTTTCACATTTAGAACAAGTAGGTTTAGAACATACCTCGGAGAGCTGGTCTTTAACATCTGCCATGAAAGCTTTTTCTTCTCCTGTAGCCTTCTCACTTCCTGCAGTTTCAACATTCGCCAAATTGGCCTGTTCGAAAGTTTCTTCAGAATGCAGGTTCCAGTTATATTCACCATTTTCTCTGGAAATCATAGCACTATAATCTTTACTACCCCCATTATGCTGTGTAGACTTGCCTTGACCACGTTCTACACGCTCATTTCTGCACTCCTTAGCAAAGTGGCCGTTTTGCTGACAGTTGTAGCATCTTACCTTCGTCTTGTCAAACCCTGGCCTTCCACCGACAAACTTTCTTCCGGTCTTTTTCATAAACCGTTTCACTCTTCTCACGATCATAGCCATCTGCCATTGCAGATCCATTTCTTCCAGATCATCAGCATCAATCTGGTCATAGTCTTCATCCAACATAGCTGGATCAACAATCTTCCCCTGAATGTAGTTCTCATAGGAAGCAATAAAAGAAGCATAGAGAGCAAACTGCTCTTCAGCAGATTTGACACTCATAGGCATCTTAGAGTAGTTGTTGCTAGGAATACTTGGAGAGCAACTACTCTTGCTTGCTTGCGGTTTAGAAACACTAGATCCACCTGCTACAAAGCAAACATCACCATTCGTGTTGACTGACACATGCCCCTCATGTGATGAGTTGGCACCCGACTCTCCCTTCGGGTAGTAGGCAGCTGATTCAGTCTTCGAACCTGAACTAGAGTTGACTTTAGCACCATACATACCTGGATCTTGAACCTGATCCGTAGGTGTCTCCTTTCTAACCATGTTAAGCTCAAAGGTTCGAAGCTTGTTGACTGCCGTTTCCAGATCATATTGGGGAAAGTCTTTGTCTTCCCTCATCAGTACCGTGTACATCTCCCATTTTGGTGGGAGAGCATCAAGAAGCTTCTCAACTATCTCTTCTTCTCGGTAAGAAATTGAATAGTTGCTCAGTTCAGTCATCAGATGATAATATCGGGTGATGATATCATCTAGAGATTCATTCTTCAAATACTTGAAGACTGAGAACTGGGTTTTGAGCAATTTGATCTTCGAAGCACGGATTCCCACATTTCCTTCAAACCGGTTCTCAAGAGCTTCCCAAAGCTCTCTTGTTGTCTTGTACTTTCTAAACGTATGAAGGATCTCTTGTGGAAGAGCCATAGTGATAGCAGCATGAGCCTTGCTCTCGGCCTCATACATCTTTTTCTCTTCATCTTCCATTTTGCTGTACTTCTTGATCTGATCACGACCTTCGTACTCCATAGTTGGTGGAATATAACCATCCAGGATGCATACCCACATTTTCGCATCCTGGTACTTGACATATTGTTCGAACCGATCCTTCCATGCAACGAAATCGGTTCCCTTCAGCAACCTTGGTGCTTTTGTAGCTGAGCCTGCTTCTACTTCCATCTTTACTAACTCAGAGATGTTAATTGATGACATCTTTCTCGAAAACTAAGAAACCCGAAAAAATCAAAAAAAAAAAAAAAAAAAAAATTCTTCTGAAAAGTACTGTAGGCGAAGTTACGGATAACTTCGCTTAGACTTAACTTCGCTGGATCTTTCTTAAATTCGCGTGACTTGGCGAAGTTGAGTGTAACTTCGCTTAGGGTAAGCGAACTTAGGAAGTAGGCGAGGTTGTAGAGAACTTCGCTTGAGTTAGGCGAACTTGAGAAGGTAGGCGAAGTTGTGGATAACTTCGCTTAACCTTATATCTTCGCCGAAACCCTACGAACAGTGACGGCAACTTCGCCTGATGAACACGAAGTTTCTGCAGATCTGATTTCTGTGCTTTTCGAGGTTTTTGACGGTGTAAAGGGTTGAATACGATGGTAGGAGGTAAGAATGACACAAAAACACAGAAAACACGTCCCGCGAATAGTCGAAACGGGACGATTTCTACACCCGCGTGAATATCCCGAACCACACAATCGAGCCGAAGCTCTGATACCAATTGTAGGTTCCCTGGATGGATCTGCACGGGATATCTCGATCTACGTAGGTGCGGAATCCCTGCGTAGGTCGTTACGAGCGTAGAAGACACGAATAGATCAAACACGATACGATAAACAAACACGTTATATTATAACCAAAACACGTGATACAATAGCACTATTACAGACACGAACTCCCGTCCTCACGTTACAGCTCTCGTAACTTCGATAATGATCACACGAACTCTTTTTTTAAGCTAAGCCGTAACCTATATAAATACACGACAACTTCGCCTGGCATGTTCAGGCGAAGTTGTCCATAACTTCGCTTGACTAACAAGTTCGCCTAAACAGCGAACTTGTTAGTAACTTCGCTTAAGACATATAAAACATAATTAATCATTACAGACTCGATTACAGACACTAGACTATGAACTACTGACATTATGCACCAACAAACTTTCGAAGTTAGAGTTTACTGTGTTACTAAATGAAAGTATAACTGTTTTAGGATTTATATATTAAAGTCATATATGATATATGCAACTAGTAAATGCAGAAAATAAGCTCTGATTACTACTTTAAAAGGTAAAGGGTTGGACCCTTGAAACCTTTATTTATACCCGACCCTTTTATTGTTTAGATGGTAGGGTCTCGGGTCCACATTTCTTTCTAAAAGGGTAAATGGTCCGGATAAGGTATTAGATAAAAGGGGGTCTTACTCTTTGAACAGTCCTAATTAATGGTGGCAAAACAAACCCATTTGGGTTGTTTTTGGTCAATTTGGATAACTTTTAAAATTGAGATGGGTCAGGATGGATCAAAAGAATTTTACAAGAAGGTCGAGATGGGTTGAGAAAATGCTAGTGACTTTTGGTTATAGGCTATAATGGGTTTGTTTATGGGTTAGAATGGACTAAAATAAGTTTTATCCAATTTTATTTCAAACAAAACCCACGGAACCGAATAGAAACTAAGAAATCGAAACCGGAATTGTTGAAACCGAACATATACCGAAACCGACCGAAATGGAAAAAAGCAAAACCGAAGCAAAAAAAATGAAAAACCAAACCTGGACCGAGACAAAACCGAGGATTTTTTTTTTATGAACGAGGATGACGGGGGAAACATTTTAGTTATTTTACTTTTTGCTTTTTCGATTTATATTTTGAGTTATTATTTTTTTATTAATTTTTATGCATATTTTTAAGGGGTTTTTGAACCCTTTGTATTTTAACCTTAACTTAGTTCAAGATAAGGGTTAACTTTACCCATCTTGACCCATATCCATCCTAAACCGAATGAAACCGAGAAATTGAAACCGAACAAAATCCGAAATCATTGAAACCGAATAGATACCAAAACAAAAAAAAGCAAAAATGAACCGAAAAAAAAACCGAGCCTGAACCGAGACAAAAACGAGTTTTTTTTTTTTTTTTTATGAATCGAGGACAACGGTGATGACATTTTAGTTATTTTACACTTTGCGTTTTTTATTTATATTTTAAGTTATTAATTTTTTATTAAATTTTTTGAATATTTTTTTGAGGGGTTTTTGAAACCCTTTGCATTTTAACTTTTACTTGGGTCAAGATGGATTAACTTTATCCATCTTAACCCATACCCATCCTAACCCTCTATTTTAAAAATCCATTCTGACCCAAACCCATCCTAACCCATCACTCAAATCCAACCCAACCCACTCATATTGCCACCTCTAGTCCTAATTATACATGATACATAAAGTGATTATGTAACTAGTTGTTCCTACTAGTAGACCCAAGAATTTTGTTAACAGGAGACGGAAGTTTTGCGAGTTCAATTATCTCTCGCTATATATTAAACTTTTCGGTATGTTCATATTGCCCGATGTTGGCTCAGGCGTCACAAATAAAACGATAAATTAAAACAAAATCAAAGCATAAAACATAACAAAATTACATCAATCGCAATACGCACTAAACCGAGCCGAGACACACAAGTAAAAAAATGGTAACCTAGTACATATTTTTAAGGTGCAAAACTGCAAATGTAATATTTAATTATTTATGGTAGTTGTTCAAATACACACACGCCTGCCAACCGTTCGACCAAATGCTTTCACTTTCATATTTAACCGGACGACTGACCACTTTCCGCAACCTCACATTCACATTCTCTCTGACTCTGAACAACAAACCAATGGTGACCCTAGTCGTGGCCACCACCATCGACCCGGCCTCAATCGGCCCAGCCTCAGCCCTCTTATCCATGCCAGGCTGGCACCCCGGCCCTCTTCTCCAGGTTCATTAATAATACTAATAATAATAATAATAATATTCAAATTCCACAAACACATGATCGATAATTGACGTTAAGTTGTTTAATTTAGGGCATGGAAAGCTTTGTGAACAAACAAGTAAGGTTATTGAAGCATGATTATTCCAACGTTAGAGAGGATTATTTAGATAGAAGGTGGGAGACTGCTACAGGTGAAACTGTGGATGAGGTTATATTTCTTAGTCGGCATACCGCGGCCTCGAATCGGCCCGCACTAACCATTCATCCAATTGGTAACACTGCATATTTGTATTAATAGTGAATTTTGGCCTGTAAACAAACCAAACGTTTTAGGGACAATACATTGCTCTTCGCATTAGGTTCAGTTTAGTTATGTTCGTTCATTTACGTTCTTGAGCCATTCGCTTATACTCTTAACGAACGAACATAAACGAACACAAGCAAAAAATGCTGTTTACATAACTGTTTGTGTTTGATCGTTTGCTTGAAGCTACACGAATGAAATACCAACGTGCTTGGGATCGTATTCTTTCAGTTCGTTTACAAGCCTAAGGATCATGTCAGAACTTCCAAATAATTTAGAAACTTTAAGACTTATTAGCAACCGATCGTATTATTTATTTTATATGTTTAGTATTATTTGAGGGTAGTGTTGCCATTTATTATATGTAATCATAATATTACATATAGTAATTGACAAAACTGCCCTAATATATTAATAAATATATAAAATAAATTAATAAAATGAAGTTGGTTCTTAGGAGTTCTTGAAGTAGTTTTTTTTTTTTTTTTTTTTTTTGGAGTTTAGAAGAGATTCAAACCTGAGCTATTAATTATGGTGTGCTTTAGGTGTTCCTCATTTAAGAGAAGACGAGGTGCCGCCAGCTGGCGGTAAACCTGGATGGGCTGCACCTCCCAACACACGAATGGGCCCATGGTTGAGGTTATTAAAGGCCATTGCAGAATCACATAATCTGACTCCTGAATTTGAGGTATATTTTAAGTGTAACATATTATCATACAAAGTTCATGTAGATGATAAATCTTGCTTTTCTTATATTAGCATTATTGTAAATTGTGACTGCTTATTATTTTGTTTTGTTATTGGGCGTAGATTACATTGGAGGCCACACATCATGGACCTTTAACCGATTCTCCCACAATGTTTGTAGAAATCGGTATGCATCTCAAAAGGGAAAACTTAATTGCTGTTTGTTTGTTCTTTATGCAAAATAAAGTGAATTAAACTCATTGGAAATCAATAATAATATTGTATTGAATCTTGACGTTACTATTATATCAGGCAGCACGGAAGAGTATTGGAAGAGACAGGATGCAGCACAAGCTATTGCTTTAGTTCAGTATCTCTTTGTAGCATAAGCTTAGCTGTACCATAAAATAATAGTATATTACTCTTATGAAGATCGTTTTATATACACTGAAATAACCATTTAAACTTTAAAGATGAATTTACTTAACAAAGCAAATCCAATAATCAGTTTTTCCAATGTTGCGTTGAAGTTAGTTTGGAAAGGACTGGGACTTGATGGAGGAGTTCCTATTGGAGACTGGCGCAGGTAAATGTTTTATGTAAAAATCTAGGTTATTATTGCAATTATTCTATTATCATTATTATCAGTATTATTATTATTAATGCTTTAAATATTGACGGTGTAGGAATAATGGGAAAAACAAAATCCTGTTAGGGCTTGGTGGTGGACACTATGTTCCAAGACATATGGATATTGTTTTGTAAGTTAACGCTTTTAACCAACTTCGTTTTTAACTTACTGCCATAATATTCATGCTTAAAATGTTATATGGTTGCAAACTTGCGATGTTCATGGTGTTCAAGAAAATGTTACATCTTAAGCCGTCAAGTTTGATCATTTAGGAAAGATGATGTTTGGGTGGGCCACCTACTATCGGGTTATTCATTGCCAATGGAAGGTAATGGAGAGGCAGAAGTAGGTGGAACTTGGCGGGAAGCAATTAAAGTTGCGTATGATGGTACTCAAACAGCATTCCCGGGTGGAGAAATTATTGCTCATCTTGATCAAAAGTAAGTATTATTTTGTAAACTTTCTGTTGTTTCAATCTTAATATGCTGAAGGCAAGTAATATGCGCGGGTCGGGTAACAGGTCATTTTTTGTATTGGTCAAAACAAGTCAAGTTGACCGGCAAACACTTTCTTGTTCGCGTTTTTAAATACTTGGTAAATAGGTCATGTGCTAAGTTTTGATTATAAAAACAATATCCTTACACTAATAATCTGAATCTTTGAATAAGAACGGGTAAGAGGCGTGCATTACAAACAGGCTTGGCCAATTTTTAACACGTTTGAGGTGTTCTCCTTTTAGCTTGATTTGACCCTTTTGAGATAAACACAACTCGAATCGACCCTTTAAGAGCAAGAGATAGAATGCCGCCTCATTAACAAAATTACTTTTTTTTTTTTTTGTAAATGTTTAAACACACTTCATCCTTTATCCTAGATGATCCTATATGGCTCTGTAATTGTACTTGAATGTTTATTTTGTTAATTGAAACATTTTTTATTTATACAAATTTGGGTTCTATTTCAAACGCAGGAGCTTTAAAAGTTGGCAGAAAAATGCGATATTGGGTTTCTTGAAAGAGAAGAATATAAACGTCGGCAAGCCAAAGGACTTTCTCTAATTTTCTCAGGAAATTACATAACTCATTTTTTGTTGGTCTGCTAGCACATGCCTATTCTTTGGGTACTTTGTACCAATCATTGTTACATTACAGAATCAAGTTTTTAGAACTTTGACTTTGACTAAGAATGCGAATAAGCATTACAGGTGGATATGTAATCCAAATTCACACAACAGTTTTAAAAAATAATAAGATTACACCACACGGGTTTCCCACATTCCACGTTACAGGAACTCCAAACTTGTTGACTTTTACACAGGTCAACTTCTTAGAACAAAGGATTGCAGATGCAGCCTAGCATTGGCAGCCATGTTAATAGACTCTTCATCTTGCTTCTCTTTTGCAGCAGCAATGGCTGCCATGTAAGCTTCCTGTGCTTCTTCCATTTTACTCATTTCCAACTCATCCATATCATCCTGCATACCATCATCATACACCAAATTAGATCAAACTTAAAAAAAATAAACTTGCAACGAATTCGAACCAATGGGGATGCTCCAGGTGGCAGATGGCCATATAGCTTACCATTTCAGTAAGGTGACCACCATTTGGATTGACATCATATTCTTGGTCTGGAAGGGTAAAATGGTCATCTGACAAGCCTTCAAACAAAAGGGTGTATGATGACATCTCTCCTTGAAATGCATTTAAATCTTCCTGAAGCTTTTCAACCTTTTTGGTGGAAGTCATTGCTTCCCACTGTAACCTCTCTACTGCTGCTTGTTTATCGGCAAGCTTAATCTGTAATGAAATCTACATATTTTAGTATCAAACGACCAAAATACTCTTTAATTGTGGACCTTAAACACACATACCTTTAGATCGGCTAGTTGTGCTTGAGTAGACCGCAGCAAAGCATCCTTTTCTGATGCCTGTTTCTTCACTTCATTAAGCGTGTTATTAACAGAACTCATTTCATTCTTTGAAGCTTCTGCAGCCTTCAATATTTCATCCTTCTCCACTAACTGTCTCTGCAAATCCTCCACTTTCTCTCTTAATTCCACCAACTCTTCCTTTTCTTTTGTCAAAAGTGCACTTGAAGAAAACATGGAGGCACCATCGCCACCTCCATCTTGCTCATTGCCGCTTCGTTTTTTCCTGGGAATTGATTGAGCATTTCTGCCTTTCCCTTCAGTCATCTGAAAATGCTTCAAGATTATATAGGCCCACTTATTTATTATGTTACAAAGAGGTCTGCTATTCCTATGGCAGCCCCAAAAATCAAATACGCCACCATCAAACTCAAAAGGCCGTGCGATGAAAACACCAAATGGCCGTTTAAAGGTAGGGAGTTATGATTTAATGCCGTGACCTTCAAATGGTTGTTCCACATATCCTCAAACGACCATTTAAAAGTAAGGGACTATGAATTGATGCCCTAACTTTCAAACAGCCGTTTCACATATCCTCAAATGGAACATCCGTTTTAAAGTAAAGGGCTATGGCTTGATGCCCTAAGCTTCAAAGTTCAAACAGTCGTTCGGTGCAGCCTCATACCAGGCCCTTTACAAAACAAGTTTTCAACATAATTTGGAAAATCAAAGTGAAAATAATAATTACCTTATTAGAAATTGATTCTCTTGAAGGTGTTTTGGTGTAGATCATCGACCCCCTACGAGTGTATGAACTGCTTCCCTTTCGATCCTACAAAGAGAAACATGTCACATACAGAATTTAGGATTCAAATGATTAGGGGAAACAATTTCAAGCGAACTAGTTAAATCAGTGTCGTAGAACTCGCTAGCCCCTAGTCAGTGGTGTGGTTCTGACTAGCGATTAATAGAACTTAATCATATTATAATTTTATACGTAATTTTCAAAACTATATATAAAACCTTGTATGCACATATACAAAATTTTATACATAATCTTTCAAAAAAAGTATAATTTTTCATATACTTCAAAGTTTTGGACTGAAATTTGATCCATTTTGAATGATTTTAACCGAAATTTTACCTATTTTGACTGGTACCGATTAATCGCAATTTTTATAACACTGAGTTAAATCCAAGTACACACAAGCACATAAAAGATCCCCAAATTCATAAACCCTAATCCAATTGAAGTAAACCGCAATCGAAACCGAAAAATTGAAACAAAAAATCCCCAAATTCAAAGCATACATATACACAATCACAAATGTAAATGTGTATATACTGTGTGTGTGAGAGAGAGAGAGAGATTAATATACAATCAACGATTGAACAAGAGGAACGATCTGCACAAGGTCTTGTAACAAACGACGGTCAACGTTGTTGTTGACGGAGGAGAGATTCCGGTGGTGCGACGGCGAAGAAGGGCGGAGATCGTCGCCGGAAAGCCATGAGGTTTGTTCCCCGCCGGCAAAGGCATGATTATTATTATTGTCTTGGTCCAAATCCAAGTGCTGAGATGATGCCTGATGATACATTACTGGATCTTAAATTACTTGATTACTTGAAGTTGAATGATGAAGAAACTGAAACTGCAAAATAATAATAATAATAATAATAATAAGAAATTTTGTTTTGATTTTGAAAGACAACAAGAGAAGAGAAGAAAAGGGTAAAGAAGGATGGAGACTTTATATCTTTTTCAAATTCAAATATTTATTTATTTTTAATTTTTATTATTATTATTATTTTGTACATTTTAACGGTTTTAAACTTTTAATCTTGGGCTTTTGTAATTTTTGTATAATTTTATTTTCTTCAATTTGATGAAATGTTATTTTAAAGGTTAATATTACAAAGGTGTTATAATTTTACAAGAATTAACACAAGATTAGTGCTAAAACTTGAGAATTTTAGAAAATTTAGCAAAGAGAGAAAGTAGTGAAATGTATCACTTATGAATGTGTATGTATGAGGTGCATTTTCTCCTTTACATTGAGCTACTATTTATACTACAAAAGATTAACTTTTTCTCTAGACAAGATTAACTATTTGATGGTCATGTAGTATGGTACATTATCAATAGTTTGGCAAAGTGCTTATCCACTTACTTGGAAGATCTAGATGGGTAAATCTTGATTGTGAAATAGATATTCATAACACCCCCCTTTGGATGACATTTGCAAACTCTGGGGACTTGAAGTACTGTCTCGTTAAAAACCTTGCTAAAGAAAAACCCAATGGGATAAAAACTTTAGCTAAGGGAAAAAGAGTGCAGTTTGTAGCTCCCCCTCAAGTTGCAGTATATAATGTGTTACATCCTCTGTACATGGCGCGTGCCAATGTAATGAACGTGTTTCCGGAATGTTGCTGTGGGAAGTGCTTTTGTGAAAAGATCAGCTGAGTTGTTGCTTGATTGGACATATCTCATCTCAACCTGATTGTCTTTAATAAGGTCCCGAGTATACTCAAAGTATCTTGGTGGTATATGTTTTGTTCTGTCACTTTTGATATACCCTTCCTTCATCTGCGAGACATAAGCTGCATTATCTTCATAGATAGAAGTTGGACTTTGATCTTTCTCTAGTCCACTAGAGGTCAATATGTGTTGTGACATAGATCTTAACCATACGCATTCTCTTGAAGCTTCATGCAGTGCAATGACTTCAGCATGATTTGAAGATGTTGCAACAAGTGTTTGCTTTTGTGAACGCCATGAAATCGTAGCTCCTCCATTCTTAAATACATATCCAGTTTGAGATTTTGCTTTATGGGGATCAAACAAATAACCTACATCTGCATAACAAACCCTTCTTTTGAATCGTTAGGATAAAACAAGCCTAAATCAACAGTACCTCGAAGGTATCGAAAAATGTGTTTAATCCCGTTCCAGTGCCTTTTAGTAGGGGCTGAACTAAATCTTGCTAACAAATTAACTGCAAAAGAAATGTCAAGTCTTGTACAGTTAGTAAGATACATAAGAGCTCCAATTGAACTAAGATATGGTATCTCTGGACCAAGAATCTCTTTATTATCTTCACAAGGACGAAATGGATCATTGTCAACATTGAGTGATCTAACAACCATCGGGGTGCTTAAAGGATTTGCTTTGTCCATATTGAAATGCTTTAAGAGTTTCCCAGTATAAGTTGACTGATGCACAAATATGCCATCATGCATATGCTCAATCTGTAAACCAAGACAATATTTTGTTTTTCCAAGGTCTTTCATTTCAAATTCTTTCTTTAAAAGAGCAATTGCTTCATTGATTTCTTTTTACGTTCCAATTATATTTAGATCATCAACATACACAGCTATGATCACATATCCTGACGTTGTCTTCTTAATGAAGACGCATGGACAAATAAGATTATTTGTGTATCCTTCACTTATCAAATAATCACTCAAACGATTATACCACATCCTTCCAGATTGTTTTAGTCCATACAAGGATCTTTGTAACTTGATGGAATACATTTTCCTTAGGCTTTGAGCTTAATACTTCTAGGAGTTTAAATCCATCAGGAATTTTCATATAGATGTCACTATCTAGTGATCCATACAAGTAAGTTGTGACAACGTCCATAAGGCGCATCTCTAAATTTTTTAGAGACTGCTAAGCTGATTAAATATCTAAAGGTTATTCCATCCATAACAGGGGAATATGTTTCCTCATAATCAATTCCTGGCCTTTGAGAAAAACCTTGAGCTACAAGTCTAGCTTTGTATCTTGTAACTTTATTTTTCTCATTTCGTTTTCGTACAAAAACCCATTTGTACCCTACTGGCCTTACAAACTTTGGTGTAATAATAATAGGTCCAAAAACCTTTCGTTTGTTAAGTGAATCTAATTCAGCTAGCATAGCACCTTTCCATTTATACCAGTCATGTCTATTTTGACAATCATTAACAGATTTTGGCTCAGGACCATCATCTCCACTCATGATGTCACTTGCTACAGAATACGAAAATATTTCATCAATATTTTCCATTTCATCTTGATTCCACAAGATATGTGTCTGACCATAGTTTATTGACATTTCTTTATTATTATCAGCATCCTCCTCATGGGAGGTTTTATTATTCAATGTTTCATCAAGATCATTCACTTTGTGATTAACTTCCTTTTCAAGAGTTTTTCTTTTTTGAGGATTTTTATCCTTTGAACCGATTGGTCTTCCACGTTTCAAACGTTTTTGAGATTGATGAGCTATTTTGTTATCTACTTGATTATTTGGAATCTCAATTCGAGCTGGAGCATTAGCAGCTGGTATGTGAGATTTAGTAACTCTGTTTGTATCATTAAATGCATCAGGCAATTGATTTGTAATTTCTTGTATGTGCATTATTTTTTTGAACCTCTGTCTCACATTGTTTAGTCCTTGGATCAAGATGTAACAATGTAGGTACATACCATGAGACATCATTTTCTTGTTTTTTCTTTTCTCCCCCTAATGCAGGGAAAAATGCCTCATTAAAACGGCAATCAGCAAAATGTGTTGTAATACATCACCCGTTAAAGGTTCAAAATATCTTATAATGGAAGTCGATTCGTACCCAACATATATTCCCAACCTTCTTTGAGGTCCCATTTTTGTGCGTTGTGGTGGTGCAATAGGAATATACACTGCACACCCAAAAATTCTAATATGGGATATATCAGGTTGTTGGCCAGAGGCAAGTTGTAGAGGAGAGTATTTATGATTTTCACTTGGTCTCACGCGAATTAATGAGCCAGCATGTAAAATTGCATGATCCCAAACAGACACAGGAAGTGTTGTTCTCATTATTAATGGTCTAGCTATTAACTGTAGATGTTTAATCAACGATTCAGCTAAGTCATTTTGTGTGTGTACATGAGCAACGGGGTGCTCGACTATAATTCCCACATACATGCAATAATCGTTATAAGCATGTGATGTAAATTCATCAGCATTATCAAGTCTCGCCCTTTTAATAGTGTAATAAGGGAAATGTGCTCGTAATTTAATAATTTGTGCAAGAAATTTAGCAAAAGCTATATTACGAGTTGATTACAAAGAGACATGAGACCATCTACTTGATACGTCTATTAAAACCATGAAGTATCTAAATGGTCCACATGCTCGATGAATTGGTTCACATATATCTCCTTGAATTCTTTCAAGAAATACAGGTGATTCCTTTTCAACTTTTACAGACGAAGGCCTTGTAATTAATTTTCCAAGAGAACAAGATGTACACACAGGAATTTTATCCGATTGTGGAATCTTTTGATATTTCAATGGATGCCCATGAGTATTCTCAATTATTCTTTTCATCATTGTAAATCCTGGATGGCCTAATCTCTCATGCCATAAATTAAATGTCTCAGGATCACAAAAATTTTCTTTAACTGCCATATGTGCTTGCGGCACATTAATATGTGTATAGTGTAAGCCAGAATGGAGCATTGGCAGTTTTTCCAATATCTGATCTTTGCTTATGATATGCAAATATTTTTCATTACCAACAGTCTTTGACTGAGTATCATATCCATTATGATATATGGTTTTGAAACTCAACAAATTTCTTGTTGATTTTGGGAAAAACAAAGCATTTTTTATAATGAGCTTTGTACCATTTGGTAAAGCTAAATTAGCTTTTCCCACTCCTTCTATCAAGTTTATAGGACCTGATATTGTATTCACGATCCCTTTTGTTGGTTTCATTTCATAAAAATATTTTTAGATCTAAGTATAGTTTGCGTGGCTCCACTATCCGCTATACATATATCTTCTTCATTTGTTTGACCTTGTGCTCCACTGATGTTCATTTTAATCTTGAAAATATTAAGAAAAATAATAAGTGTATAACGAAGATATTAAGATATTTTAATAAGAACTTTATTTCATCGAAAGACAAACGGTACATAAAGGAAAAACACATAATTAAAGATAAAACACACAATTAAAGATAGTAGGAAACACACTCAGTTGTTGCATATAATTATTGTGGTCAAGCAACATTTGTTTCAGAGTTCCACATCAAAGTTTGCAGTGTTCAGCTCAACACCGAGATCATCAAAGTTATCCACATGGTTCACTTCCTTCTCTTTTCTTTTGAGAGAGGCTTGGTAAAGTTCACATAGATGTGGAGCTGTGCGACAAGCCTTTGACCAGTGGTTTGTACTACCACATCTAAAACAGGAAGTGCCATTGTTTTCGGACCTACCAGCTTCATTCCATTTATTGTGTTGGTTGGAATTGTTATTTTGTGGAGCGTGATAATTGGTAGTTCTTTGATTTCGGCCACGACCACAGCCTCGGCCATGAATATTTCCTCGGTAATTATTATTACCTTTGAAAAGACGGTTTCGACCATTAAAATGGCTTTTATCAAAATGGCCACGACCACGGCCTCGTACCCACTTTTTCCCAGAGGCTTTAGTATCATTATTAGTAGCAACATTTGTTTCTGGGATTGCTAGTGATACGATGGGACAAGATTGATGATTTTTCATTAAAAGCTCGTTATTCTTTTTTGCTACGAGGAGAAATGAATTTAGATCGGAATATCTTTTAAAATTTTGCAACCTATATTGTTGTTGCAAATTTATATTTGATGCATGAAATGTGGAGAGAGTTTTCTCCAACGTATCTTCCTCAGTAACAGTTTGCCCACAAAATCGGAGCGTTGAGCATATCCTGAACAAAGCAGAGGTGTACTCATTTACTTTTTTGAAATCTTCAAACCTGAGATTGTTCCATTCATCTCTAGCAGTGGGAAGTAGAACTTCCATTTGATGGTCAAATCTGCTTTTTAAATCTTTCCACAAAACGTATGGATCCTCACAATTTGAATACTCAAATTGTAACATCTCGTCAATGTGTTTGTGGAGGAAGACATCAGCTTTTGCCTTGTCTTGTTCATCGCAATTATTTCCTTCCATTATCGTTTTCAAAACACCCATTGATTTGAGATGTCGTTTAACATGTGCCGTCCACGGCATATAATTATCTCCGGTGATGTTAAGAGCCGGAAATTCAAGTTTTGCGATATTTTCCATTTTATTACTAAACACAAATAAGATAAACATTATGATTACATACTTACTAAAATTGAAAGAAAATACAAAGGTAGAGCTAGAAATTGTGACATTCGTCAATTTCGGGTCTTGTTTGTATTCGTTTTTGTATTTGCTTATTATGTAAACCGACCCGATTTGTAAACCGAAGCTTATGTTATAATCAAAATGATGGATTTATGTAACAATATTGTTTCACACTTGTTGGGTCTTGAAAACATCCTACCTTTATTTTTATTTTTATTTATTTATTTATTTATTTTAATTTTTTTTTTTGTTTTGTGTTTTTGTCTTGATCCATTTTGCATGAAAACTCTTGTGTCTCACACCCATATTTGACCACCAACATTACCCTATATATACACCGCCTTTCCTCTTCATTTTCCCTTGCTACAACTCCAAAAAAAAAAAAAACTCTCTCAAACATCAAAGATTCAAGGTTATCTTCTTAAGTGTTTTTGAAGGTTTTTAGTCTTTCATCTTAATTAGTTTATGTAGCCTTATTAATACTTGTTTATGGTTGTGCAACATATATAGAATATACACCCCTTGTTTACCTTTGGTAGTTACTTTTCCGATTCCGGTCGGTGAGGTTTCGAACCTCATAAGGCAAGGCTTCATGGAGGACTTCGTGTCCTTGATATATATACATATATATAACTTGTTCATACATATTAATCTTGCTTATTTTAGTTTGTTGGTCATGTTTACAAGTTCCATGGTTATGGGTTTTTAAGAGTCTATGCTTCGGTTTAACCGTAAATAGCTCTAAACCGTAAACCGAACTTTGTTACTAGTTTTGTTAAATAATTGTTTAAACATACTTATTGTTAGATCTAAGTTTCTAAAATCATTTTTACAAATTCTATGGTTATGGGTTTGTAGAATCTTACCTCGGTCTTAACCCGAAACACGATCTGAACCGAAAACCGAACTTTTGTTTAAAGACTTTATTGTTAACTTTTGGTTGTAAAACTTAAAGTATTTTTTTTATTTGTACATTAATATACAAGTTCTTTAGTGTTTGGACATGTGGAAACCATCTATGAACTTGTTGTGAGATGGAAACCGAACCAAACCGATTCTTACTCGCTTAAGACACACAAGTGTGTTTTTTTTAGCCATCAAGACTTGTATATTTCTTTAAAAATAGTTACAAATTGATTTTTAAATATTTTCTTAAGTACTTGAAAATGTTGGATCCAACTTGATCTCATAACAAAGTTTGGACCGACAAAACCATACACTCGCTTAATGTGCGTTGTTAGTTCTAAAACAATGGAACTACATACTTGGTTAAGTCTTATTAAATTTTATTGAGTTATCTCATAACATTCAATATTTTGGAAAGTTGACTTTGGGTTTGACCAATTATCAAGACCCGAACCGACAACCCGAACACTTGATAAAAAAAACCGTTTTAGTATCTTTATCTAAAGGGATTTTCATTCTTGCATTTTACCCACCTTATTACTTAACATAGGTTTTTGAGTAAATATTAAGGTTAGATACTTTAACCCGGTTTCGAGCAAACTTACATTTTTAAAGGGTTATTATTATAAATTCTTAAATAGTTACATTTTAAACCTTGAACTTTAATTATTTACATTTCTCAACATTTATTTTGTTTAAAGACCTTCAAGACAACCTTTCTAAATTCAAGACTTCTTTTCTTTTTAGGCATTGTGCGTTAAACTCGTCGTTCCGACAAATCTCCAAATTATCATCTTTCAAGTTTACTACTTGAAGGTGAGTACTTCATACCCCATTTTCCATCTTTTATTTTGGGGGTGACATTTCATACTTATTCAACAAAATGCTTTATATTTGAATCTTAAACCACAAACGTAGTTATACTTTACCTAAATAATTGCTCGATTTGGTGTTCTATGCTTATATGCCTATGTGTTTATCGCTTTTGGTTGGTGGAATTATAAAATCCTAGACTATTTGGCATCCCCTTATAGCAAGGTGTCGTTAACGTAATGCAATTAACGATAACTATAAAATCCTAGACTATTTGGCATCCCCTTATAGCTAGGTGTCGCTAATGTGTTTAGCGATATCTATTTATCCAAATTACCACTTTTATTTATCGTTTCGTATGCAAGTTTTGTGGCTATCTTTATTATATACTAATATGATTAAACTTATGAATTGCTCACCAACCTTTGTGTTGACAAACTTTATTTTTTGAAATGTTACAGGTTTGCATCTTGGTTGATTTATGATTTTGAATAAAACGACATCAAAGACCTTAAGATATTAGTAAAAATGAACAATATCAGATTTGCCATATTTTGTGATATCTTGTTTATGGTTATTTTATGGATAATTGTTATGTGATATTTTCGATGTTGTGAAATGAAATGAGTTTATTAAATACTGTCACTTTAATTAGTGTCATGTGCTTATGGACAATCGTTACACCTCGGCATGTTCCGCCGCCTTTGGTCGGGGTGTGACAGAAATAGATAAAGGAAAATGAAAAAATCAAACTCCATAGGTGGGAGATTACAAATTAAGAACAATAGGATTATCAGCATTATGGTGGTTAACACCAAAACCGGATGGATCATTTCTTGAAAATTATCTTGAGTAATCTTGAGTTGAAGAGTGTTTATGGTGAAAGAAATGAGATTGAAAATTGGAAATTTATAGGGTAATTTTATATCCATTTGATAGCAGTTATATTACCGTTATTACCGTTGCATAACGGTTATATATATATATATATATATATATATATATATATAGGGAGAAAATCAAGAGAAAACTAAAAAACTCCTAAAACTTCTAAAGAATTATTTTTAATTAAAAATAAAAAAATATTTTCAAAATTCTATTTTAGCCATTATTCTTATATTTCACCCGAAAAATATTAAAAAAATAAAAAAACCCGCTGTAATGCACATACGTATTACTTTGTGATACCGTTGTATTACACATGTGTATTACTATGTATTTTTGAGTTTAATAGTGTTTTATTGCATATATTCAATATTTGTGTATTGTATATATGTAATAGTGTTGTATTATATGGAAACAATAATAATAAAATAAAAGTCGATGTGGTACACATGTGCGTTAATGTTGTATTACACATACGTATGAATGTGTATTCGATGTGTGTATTAGTCTTATATTGCATATATACAATAGTGTGTATCAAATATGTGCAACAGTGTTGTATTCTATGCAATACAAACACTTTTGCATAAATACAATGCACACTATTACACATGCGCACTATACCGACAAGGTTTTTTTTTTTTTGAACCAATAACAACATATAAGAATAATGGAAAAAAAAGAAACTTCAAAAAAAATTTTAAAAAAAGTTAAAAATAGTTTTTTAGAAGTTTTTATGAGTTTTTAAGTTTTCTCTTTAAGAGGAGTTTTCATTAGAACCCACCCCTATATATATATATATATATATACATATATATATATATATATATATAATATTAATTATTTTAAAGTAAGATAATAAATAAGATATTAAATGAAGTTTATTTTATAAAGTACATAATTAGTACGCACAATGATAAGAATAAAAATGTTAGTAAACATAAATAAATGTAAGCTTTAACTAAAACATTAGCGTGCATATATAAATAAAAGTTAGTTGCGATAAAAGTAAAAGTTAGATACATAATGAAAAGTTAGATGCGTAAATAAAAGTTAGTAAAAGCTAGATGCTTAATTAAATGTTAGATGCATAAATAAAAGTTAGATTGTTAGTAGTCTCATTGTTATCAAATTTTAATAACATTCTTTATTCTTACTTATTATTGGTATTACTTTATATATGTATGTGTGTGTATATAATGTATAAAATTAAAGAAGTGTTTATGATGTTTATGTGGATACCTTTGTGTCTAATACCTTTCTTGATTATGATATAAGTTGCTCGTGCTGATAACGTGTTATAATTTTACAAGAATTAACACAAGATTAGTGCTAAAACTTGATAACTTTAGAAAATCTAGCAAAGAGAGAAACTAGTGAAATGTATTACTTATGAATGTGTATGTATGAGGTGCATTTTCTCCTTTACATTGAGCTAGTATTTATACTACAAAAGATTAACTTTTTTCTCTAGACAAGATTAACTATTTGATGGTCATGTAGTATGGCACATTATCAATAAGTTTGACAAAGTGCTCATCCAATTGCTTGAAAGATCTAGATGGGTAAATCTTGATTGTGAAATAGATATTCATAACAAAAGGATGCTTTTTCTTATTAAAAAAAAGGATTCCTATAATCATAATTTTAGAATGTTACAAAAGAATGCCACCCTTAATTTGTCTATACAGGTCTATACGATTCGTATTGACCATGCGTGTTTATCACATGTACTGAGGGAACAGAATGGCCAGTGTTGGATCTTAAACAAATAACTCGGGTGTGCTAGAGGATCTTAAACAAATAATTTCGATGCGCCGAACTCAATACATGTAATATTTTTTTTATTTTTCAAAAAAAAATTGCACCACTAAGCGAAATAGCTGGTAAGTCGAGACCCAGCCTGACCCAAGCTAAGAACCGCCACTGAGAATAGCAGCCTTTTGCAGTCTATACGACAGAGTGAGGGACATGAGTTAGGCAGTTCGTGGGAAGATGTTTTTTTTTAAACAACTAATTTTTATTTTCCACCCTTTTTGTTTCTTGTGAGTCTTGAACACTAGTCTTTGTCAAGTAACATCAAAATCTTTACCACCACACCATAAGAGGTCATGGGAAGATGTATCTGAGAGAGAAAGAGAGGTAAAAAAATATGATCACATAGTATCTTCAACTGAAATAAAATTATATTAATTAACTAAAATTATTGTTTTCAACTGATAAAAAAATAAATAAAATCGCGTAGTGTTGCCAAAAGTGAATTGAAATGAAAATTTTTGTCCAAAAGACAAGGATGAATACGTAATTAGCTCCAAATTTTACAAATATGTGACTCGTTTCTGGTGTTTGCTATCAGCGGGCCTTTCTCATCCTTGTAGGTTTCATCTTGATACGTGAAAATAATAATCATCTAAAAAATGACAATAGTATAATATACTAACTTAAATTTTGTACAAAGTTGATGTATTTTGAATACTAAGTGATAGCAAAATAAATGTTTAGATTGACTAGGTGTAGAATAAAAAAGTTAACTTCCAATTTAGGTTGGTACCATAATAAGGTTTCATGTCATTGACAAACAGGTAAGGAACGAAGATCATAATAAGGTTTCATATCATTGACAAACAGACAAGGAACGAAGATCTGTTAAATTAGGTACCAATAATTTGATTTGACATGAGTGAAACCAAGACCAAATCTATGGCGTAAGAGCATCATCATACTTATACCCTTTATTAATGGGAAAATTTGAAAATGATCCAAAAGAAGAAAGAGATTCCCAAAATAGTCCTTGAAAATCTAACATTCTAGAAATAGTTCATCGAAATCAATCGGAGCCGATAGATTTGTAACAAATCCGATGGTTTTCGCCAGCCACTAAGAAACTGCCAAGTGTCCCACTACTCACATACCCAATTGATTTTCCCCTCAAACGGATCGATCCAGATTGTTTTCATTTAAAAATTATCTTTGAAAAATCAACTTTATTTGAAAATCATCTCCATCGAAATTTGTGTTTTTTTTTGTAACATCCTAAAAATTTTAATGATGAATAAAGGAAGTTATGTTTAGTGATTTCGCGTAATTAATTAATATCGGGTAGGGGGCGGGTCTTGGACGTGGATTAATTGAGATGGGTTAAATGAGAATGGGATTTCAGGGATATAAATACCCCCAAAATCCCAAAATATCTTCATTTTCACCAAACTCCCTAACACCCCAAAACACACACACACCACACACATACCGCCGCCGGCCGGCCGAGCCAAGGGAAGAGTCGGGCAGGTCCGAGAGAGAGAGATTAATGTACTAGCAAGTAAACGAGATCCAAACAAGCCCAAAAAGGTATGATTCTTGATCTTTGAAGTTTAAAGATCCAAGCTTTTTAGTGTATAAGCGACCGGAAATGGTCGGGAAGCGTAGTGGGTGATATTGAACCATAGCAAGGGTGTTAAAATCGCTCAAAATGCTGGAAAGAAACCGAACAGCGGCTGTCTGGGCAACTTCGCCTGCATCTGGGCAACTTCGCCTTCAAAGCGATGAACTTCGCCTGCAAGCTAAGTTCGCCTGATGAACTTCGCCTGCAAGCTAAGTTCGCCAGATGACAACTTCGCCTGAGGCCAAGTTCGCCTAATTGATAACTTCGCTTACGGCCAAGTTCGCCTGATGACAACTTCGCCTAAAGCCAAGTTCGCCTGATGACAACTTCGCCTAAAGCCAAGTTCGCCTAAGGTTTAACTTCGCCTAAAGCTAAGTTCGCCTAAGGTTTAACTTCGCCTAAAGCCAAGTTCGATTAGGAAGTAAACTAAAAATCTAATGAAAAATGTGTTAAGACAGTTAATGGAAATAAAATTTTTCCAAGCTGACCTGGCAGCTCGACCCCAGCCAGGGGCTCTGCCCCTTGGACCCTGCTAGGGGCTGCCGCCCCTAGACCCCGCTGCCAGGGGCGCTGCCCCCGGACCCCCGTTCGTTGTGGGTCATATAAAGATAGACATACATTATGAGAAGTGATAGTTAATTGATACGTATACTTGTTATACAGTCAGCCGTGCACAACTGAAGAAAGGAATTACGATTAACGGTGAACGTAACCGTGTTCAGGTGAGTTTCTAGCCCCATTCCTTGTTATGTTTTCGGGGCTGTGTGCATACTTGATGTGTTGTTAATACATTTATCCTAAGTGATAAGTGTATGCCCTATATGATATATGTGTTATGTAAGAATGATTGCTTGATGGTACGTGAACGATCTTCGGATATTGCACGTACTGTCAGGTTGTAATGCTATGTATAAGGTAAGTATAATATGAATGATTATGCGTATGAACGTGATAGAGATAATAAAAGAAGGAAATAATGATGTATGGTCGTATGGTTACGAAAAGGGTACCGAGCCCTAATAATACTCGAGGTATGATGTATGGTTGTATGGCTACGAAAGGGTACCGAGCCCTAAAAATACTCGGGGTATAATGTATGGTAACGAAGAGGGAATCGAACCCTACTAATATTCGAAAACTAGGGACCAGACCCTTATAATATCTGTGATGTTAGGGACCAGACCCTTATAATATCTGTGATGTTAGGGAATCGAACCCTTCTAATATTCGAAACTAGGGACCAGACCCTTATAATATCTGTGATGGTAGGGACCAGACCCTTATAATATCTGTGATGTTAGGGAATCGAACCCTTCTAATATTCGAAAACTAGGGACCAGACCCTTATAATGTCTGTGAGGTTATAGGGCGAAAGGCTCTTTAAAACGTATGATTATGTATGTAAAGAAAGTATGAAGGTAACAATGAAAGTAAAAGCACTTAGGTGTGTATGAAAGAAAGTTAAGAGGTTAAGTATGAAATGTAAAGAATGTATTGTATGATTATGTGATTAACTAGAACTCACTCAGCGTAGCTGACTTTTAGTATGCACGCAGGTGAGTAGGATGAGACAGCGGGCTTGAGCGGGGACACATGGCAGAAGAATAAGAGCCTGGCATCTGAAGACTTACGATGTTTTAATTTTAATGTTTTAATGTGAAAGACAAAGGACGTTTTGAGACAAGTTATGAAATATTGTAATGTTTTATGAAAGTTTTATATTCTGCGTAAATGTTTTAATTAACTCTGATATTTAGAACTGTGTTTATGAGTAAATCCAACACGAAAGTAGGGTTACCGGTAACGGGGCCTTACATTTTTGAAATTCGTCTGACTAGATGAATTTCATGTGAATTTCATCTTTGGAGACGAATTTAAAAAAAAACACTATCTTCTTCATCATTTTCATCTTTTTGATCTTCATCTTCACCTTCTTCATCTTCATCTCCATCTTCGTCGCATCCTCCCTTCACCACCGCCGCCACCCATCTCCTTCCCCTAAAAACTCCAAGAGCTCAACATTTTCAAGGCCGGAAAGGTGTGATGATGGTGGCCAGAAAAGTGGGAATGGTGGTGGTGGGTGGGGTGGTGGCCGAAAAAGTGATGATGACGAGGATGATGATGATGATGATGATGATGACGATGATGATGATGGGAGGGTTATGGAGGTGATGTTTGGAGGAAAAGTGGAATGGTGATGGTGGTGGGTGGGGTGGTGGCCGGAAATGTTTGATAATGATGGGCGGGTAATGGAGGTGATGTTTGCCGGAAAAGTGTGAGTGGTGGTGGTGGTGGTGGCGGCGGTGGGTGGGGTGGGTTAGTGGCTGGAAAATGGAGATCATAATGGTGGTGGTGGTGCATGTTTTTTTGAAATTTATCTTCGAATACGAAAGTCATTTGAAATTCACCGGCTCAGATGAATTTCAAAAAAACACGGATTTTCATGATTTTTTGAGATGGTTTTCATGGGAAGATGATTTTCATTCCAAAATTATTGGTACAGACGGATTTCATTGGAAAACTATCGGGGGTAGGTGGGAAGTGGGACACTTGGCAGTTTTATATTGGCTGGCGAAAACCATCGGAGTTACAAATCTATCGGCTCCGATTGATTTCGATGGACTATTTCTGGAATATTAGATTTCAAGGATTATTATGGGAACCTCTCTCTCATTTTGGATCATTTTCAGAATTTTCCCTTTATTAATTATTAAGATCAGACGGAGAGGGCGTCCAAGGGGGCGGCGAAGGAGAGGAACACCACGCCGGGGTGTTGGGGGGGGGGGGGGGGCGGTGTTGGTTTCAGAAAATGGGCGGTATAGGGGAATTTTGTGTGGGCCCCTCTCCTTTTTCAACGGTAATATTATTGTTACATAAAAAAATTAATAATATATATAATACATAACCCACATTAAACACACCACCATCTTTCCATCCAACTCACAAACACTCTTTTCATCTCCAAAAAGTATAACCCTCAACTCTCCAGAACCATAAACCCGAGCTAAAATCCGAACTCCAACACGAACCCAAACATAAATCCATGGGATCTGGTGCAAATGTGGTGGGCTAATATACTATCAAACAACGACCCTACTAAACCTTTCTTTGCCAACCAATAAGGGCTTTATCGACCGGTAATGCCACCCCTCAAACATTGCAAACATTCCCCGATATGTTTTATCGACCGGTAATGCCCGATGTGTCTTCCCAAGTAACCAAAACCCAACTATCCGAATCACAAGTCGCTCCTACTACCTCAAAACGAAGTCATAAAGAAAACCGGAGATCAAAACACAAGAGAAAGGGTGAAAGAATAGGGGTTGTGGGTTGATGAGGCTGGGATGACGATAAAAGTTAAGATAGAAACGCTCGAGCTCCTCGGGATACTTCAACAAAGGTTCATAGTTGTTAATGATAATATTAATTAATTGCAAACGAAATAACAATAACAAGACTTATGCCGGATTTGGGATTTGATAGGGTTTTAAGTAAAGTTGGAATTAAAATATTATTAGTTTAATTACCATGATCATCACTACTACTGCTGCTGCTGCTATTGTCATCATCATTATTATTACTATTAGTATTATATAGCTTTATGTTAGATTCACAAATAAATGAGAATATAATGTATATATAATAACGAGAAAGTTAAACGAAAATTAATTTTGAACAATAAATATAATTCGGTTCATTAAGCAAGAGTGGTAAAAGATTTTATTATAATAAATATTTTTTTTCAATGATTTTATTACAATAAATATTTCATTATTATAGAAGGTTTTTAAAGAGTTAAAAAGAATAAATAAACAAAACCGAGGTCCGGTTTATCAAAATAATGCTTATCTTAATGTCGTATATGTGTAATAATATCAAAAAATGATTAAAAGGTATTAAAAAAATAAAAACTCAAAAACAGGGCCTGGGGACTCACGCCCCAGGCTGGTTCAGAGTGTTAGTTGCATATGCACCTACCACTAGGGTAGGTGTCTAACCTGTGAAAGAGATGTAAACAATAATTAATAAACACAATCCAGTTTTTGTTCTTCCCAAATCAAAACCTATAATTCAAATCGGCTTAATTGATCGTTATTGATTAAAATTGAATTGGGGTTTATGATTACAAGGCAGAAACGAAGTGAAAACATAATTCAATTACCTAAAACGGTAATGAACTGGGGACGAACAACGATGAAAGCTCGCGGCTCAAGCTTGGGTGTGAAAATCGATCTCGACGACTTCGCATATTGGAATTATGTTTGGGCTTAGTGTCGGCTGGTAGTAGGGATAGTGTGGGGCAAATGAATTGCACAATGGTCATGTTTATATACTGTAACAAGGCCGAATAACTCGAGGTTCGTTAAGGTTGTAATTGCAAATCAGTTAGCTGTCAAATTATTATCATTTTCTACACATACAGTAGAAACTTGATAAATTAATACTCGATTATTTAATAAACTCTCTAAGATAATATTTTTTGCCGGTCCCGACTCGGGAATAGGGTGCTAAATTAATAATTCGCTAAAATTATAAGATAATACATTTTTGATAATTTATTTAGACCCCATATAAAATATAAATTAATAATTCCTTATATATAGCATATTACATGAAAGATTTATGAAGGTTTCTTAAAAAATGACTCAATTGTCTTTTGTTTTTTGTTGAAATCAATTTCCCCTTGAATCTCGTCTCTAATTTTCCTTAGCA